>NC_035433.2:28292348-28634700 GCF_002127325.2 Helianthus annuus | reverse complement strand
TCTTTTAACTATTTTCAGTTTTATAACTTCGGGGGTGAAGTACATGTTACAAACTGTTTACAAACATTTATATGTGGTATGGTTAGCTAAGGAAAGGTACTGCTAGATCATGTGAGTGGTGGGTACAACGATTAAGACCATCAATCCTCGTAGTAGGACCGAGGGACATGAGTGATAGATCTATTTGGGTGTAGCGAGCCCCGCTCATGTGGACCAGGGTTTGGCCCATGAGGTGACTATGTCTTACAGTCGGAAGCCCGGTGCAAAATCTGCTAGGTTTGAGCCTTCCTGCATCACGTCACACATATTAATGGCCTTGCAAACCATTAATCGATCTGTTCTTTGTTTTCCTGGTTTGCTTTCATACCAGGGTTTATAAACATACATACTTACAATGATTTCAAAGGTTTATTCGTGCACACATACAAACACATGAACTCGCTCAACTTTTGTTGATGTTTTCAAACTACATGTATTTCAGGGAATTAAATGTGGATCTGGCGGGCGTTTGGAGGTTTAAAGTGATGATGAGAATAAAAGGTGTCATCCATAGTCTAAGGGTTTGGATAATGTGTCTTATCCTAGATAAGACACATCTTTCAAAGCCTGGGTTTATTTAAAGTCTTTTGGTCGAGTCCTTATGGAACTCTAAAACAATTTGCATGGTTTGTAATTCGGATTTGAAGTCTATGTTTTCACGACAATGTTGTTTGTGATATTTTTTATTTAATGGATGATCATCTTTAGTTTTATCATAAAGTTGTTTGTATGACAACCCTCACCAAACCAGGTATCCGTACAAATTAATTAATATTTAATTGATGCTTAATTACTGTGCTTGCTTACAGTTGTGAATAAACTGCTACATGATTTCTGATATATATAAAACCATGCATCATACTTTATTAACTGTCACTCCATTATTTACAAACAGAACTACAGTGACAAACTTGATGCATAAAAGCACAGTAGTACAATGAATGGATAACCCATTAAACATGCTGATATAGCCAGCATTAGACAGACACTGTCTCTAAGGCCAGTATGAGCCGGGAATAGTTTACTACACTAGTAGGAAGTGTAGGGAAGTGAGGATTGTAGAACTGCGTCACTAGGTGATAGTTATAGTGACCGGATGTGCCAAAAATATGATTTAAACACAAATTCTGCACTTTATTCACAAAATTCAGCATTGTATTTAACTAGTAAAGTGCACAAACATGGGAAAATAACACTAGACACTTTCCAAAGTGTCGGGAATTGTTTGTGTCACTAAAAATAATATTAAAGACACTTTAATTGCTTATTAAGCACTTTAACGGATCAGTATCCAACCAAACAACCGGACTTTACCCGGAACATAAAAATATTGTCAATGACACTATTTTCCCTTTTCTGAGCCAGTTAGGGTCCCTGAATACCCTAACACCCGGTACAAAACACCACACACTAGTAATTAGTTAAACCTCCTAATTAAACTAACTAGTTACCTAACTATCAAGTTGGAAACCAACCCATTTACCCCCCCCCCCCCACCATGAACCGAATCGGTCCCAAGAGGACACCACCCACAACTTTTTTTGAATATTTTATTAATCCATGCTTAATATCATGGAGACATAATATCTAGTGGTTAATGAGTGTGGATGGATTATAAATAACACCATAGGATTATTACATTCACATAACCAACCAAGAAAAATTTCGTCTTTCTCTCCCTCTCTAAGATATCCTCGGCCGAACACACACACCCACATCCACTCACTTTCAAGTTTTGATCAAGGCATTCCAAATACATACAAAGGTGAAGGATCACATATAAGGAGGCTCGGTGCTTGCGGAATCACAAGGACCTCTCTACGACGCTATTATCCACCAATTTTTCGCCAAGATTCTTCGCTAGCCTTGAGCTAGTTGTAAGTGATTCTAAACACCCTCTCAATCTTGTTTGAAGTGGTTAATAAGAGATTTAATGGGATGTAGGATCGGTTTCGCGAACTGAATGAGTCGTTCGGAAGATCTCTAATTCGTTTCAGAGGCGGAAACTAAGAAACGAACTTGTAAAACAGCTAGAAAATCACTTTAATCCTCTTTTTCATTCAATAAACAACGTTTACAATGAGAGGAAATACCGGCAGCACCTCGGTATCAAATTTCCGAATCGTTACAAATGACATCGTTTGAATGATATTTATACTAGTAGCTTATCCGTTTGAAACATGCTTCAAACGGTCACTCATCACTCAAACGGAAGACATTCAAACGGCCAACTTAACATTCAAACGGAAGCTTGTCTTCAAACGGCCAGCCTTCAATATTTTCATATTTTATCTCTAATCTGATCTGCAACGAATCCGAGACTCGACATAAGACGAAGACGACAGATGACTGCACCAACAGACTCCCCCTCGGATGATGACGAGTCTTAAGTGTCGAGTCTTCACAATCTTTAATCTTAATCTGTCTCTGAGCTTCACTCTCAGTCTAATCTTGCAGGTCTTCAGACTCCCCCTTGCGATATACTGGCATTTCTTCAGATCATCAGCATCATCAGCTTTAGGATCGTTGTCTGGCTTTTCGATTAACAACTTTTCATCCTATCCTGCAAAAACTCTACCTCAAAGTAAAATTTCTCTAACATACATATTTCAAATGTAAACACTCGCACTATTCAGACTCTTTATCAAAACAATTACAGATCTTCCAACCAGATGAACCATTTTAGGGTTAGATTATGAAAACATTAAATTCCAAACAAACACTCCCCCTCAAATATTGCTCATCATGTTTAGCACTCGGAATTTTGAAAATCTGCTTTTCAATATCAGTTGTCGAAAATCTTTTTGAATTTTTCAAAATTTATGCTAAAACACACCAAAAATCTTTTTGAATTTTTGAATATAAGTAAATGCAGAAACGAAATATTTACAGACAATATTTTTGTCAGTTCGTGCAAGAGGATCATATCAGATTTTGAGACATATCACAAACACCGTTAAGCTTGATTACATCTTAAGTTCTAAACAATTTACCTAGATTGTCAGTATATTTGTCCTCTTAAATTTTCACACAGATTTCAACTGTTTCGAGATATGCAATTAGTGTCTTAGATACTTAAACTTATCCGTGTGTCCCACTACTCGAATATACTCCCGTATCCAGATCCCAATATTCAGTCTTACAGGTGAGTATACCACAGCTGATATCTGTAAAGGGGTTATGTGCGAGGGCCGTGAGAGCTCAGGTCGATACTTCCGTATACGCAGAGAGATGACGGCTTCGACTTTTGGTGGTCCCCTTTAGAGGATCTTTTGTTACAACAGCAGCGACCATCAATTTTATTGTTTTATCAGCTTGCTGAGGGCGAGCTTATATTTCAAAGCTTTTTACAGAAAGCATTATCCGGGGACTAGGTCAGTATTTCCATACAGCAGAAGTCCCAGGATAATACCCCAGATATCACTGAGTATAAATACCTAGTATCTCAGAATACGGGACCTTTCAAACAAGATTTCAGGGGTTACCTATATATCCAAGCAGTTTTGTTAACCCACAGAATAAGCAAGTTTGATTTTAGGTTTATATCTCGTTACAGTTTACTAAATGTGCGAAAACCTACTGACACATCCACAGTAAGATTGTTTATCACATTTTTGACTATACATTTCTTTAGCGTGTCGTGATAGTCCACTGATGTACTATCATTTCCTCTTTTATGCAACAAAAACTCATTTTTCAGTTTTATCATGTTTTTGTCTTTTTCAAATTTTCTGATGTTTTTGGATTTTCTAAAAATTCTTACTCCCCTTAAAATTCAAATACATCTAATGAAAATTGAAAACACACTATACAGAACATGACAACTGATAACAAATCGCTTCAATTCTCCATCCGTTTGGCTTAAACAATCAGAACTCCCCCTCACAACAAACTATTTTCCCATAATGATTTCAAAACACTTAAGTTTGTTTTAATCAGAATGGTTTTTCCGGAAAATAAGTTTGATTGATTTTATCACTTGTAGATTTATCAATAACAAGTTCGGGGTTGTGGTTCATCATATTGTCTTTCCAATCTTGTGAATGATAGTTAATTCAAGTTCAATTTAATGACCTTGATTTAACCACTTGTAAGATCAACCTAGTTCAAATTCTGAACCACTTATAACAATCACAACCATACAACTCAAACCTGTTTTTCAACCAATTACCATCTGTTGGCTGAATTCTCAAGGTGCCGATTCCTACTCCTCGCTTACAAACCTGGGAGTTCCGGCAAGTCCTGCAATACCTTAAACACAGATTAAGAAAGATGCCGATTCATGATCCACGATACCAACTTGGGATCTCCGGCAAGTCAGGTTTTTACTCTTTAAAAAATAGATCCACCCAAGCCTGACCTTCCTTGGGTGTAACAACATCTTCTTCATCGTTACTTTTAACGGACCTATGAACTCCTCTTTTGGCAGCGTAAAATTCTTCAACACCTTTGGCCTTACCATTGACCATGTTGCCAAAAGTACGTTTCACATTTCTGTTGAAAGTCTTTTCAACATCAAATTTCTTCTTGTCAGAATAAAATTGATTTGAAATCTCGACTTTTCCAACTTTCTTCATAAAATTTTCAACACGCAACGGTGGAAAATTTTCATCATTCATAATTGGAACTTTTCTTTCAATGTCCTTCACAACACACGGCTCCTCTGATTTTGTGGAATCAGATTCATTACCAGAACTGTAACCTGAACCTTTAACAACCCATTTTTGATTTATTACATTTTCTTTTCTTTTCAAAACACTCTTTGAACATTCTCCTTTTTCAAAAATTGAATTTTCAAAGCCTGTGAATTTTCGGGTTGAAAGTTCAGTGTTATCGACAACTTTCTCTTTCAATTTACCAGAGACTTCCTGTTTTGGTCTGAATGTCTTCGGACAATCCTTAGCAACATGACCAACAGCTTTACACTGAAAACAGGTTCTCTTTTCAATTTTCTTTGAAACATTATTTTTCTTCAATTCGTCTTGCTTCTTGGCAAGGAATTCCTGATTCGTCTGCTTTCTGAATGATTGTTCTTTCTCATCCTCTGACGTTTTCCCTGAAACAAACACAGTTTTTGGTTTATAAACTTTTTCATTTTTATAGTTTTCGGTGGAACAAAACCAAGACCTTTCTTTTTGAAATAACGATTATGGTTTGATTTCTTTTGGAAATTATAACCACAATGGTAACCCATTTTCTTGTTAATTCTTTGTTGAACTCTTGAAGTGTATTGTTTAGGTTTTTCGGAAAGATTTAAATCTTTTATTTCAGAAATATTAATTTCTGTTATTTTGAAAACCTTTTGAATCATTTCAAGTCTGACACTTCTTATTGGAAAACTCTCGTCAGAATATAATTTGTCAGAACCTTTCAAAGTATATGCCACTTTGACCGATTCATCATTCAAATTAGATTTCGAAAGTAAAAACTCGTTATCATAAACCCGTTTGTCCTTTTTATTTGTCGGCTTTGACATATTTGACCCAGACTTTGACTCGGGTTTGGACTCCGGTTTTGACTCCTCACTGTCATCTTTGTCTAACACCTGATCTACCACACTTTTTATCAACTTTGACTCATGATCAGTGTCTGATGACGTATACGTAACATCAATACTTTCTGGCAAGTTATCCGACAACCCAGACTC
This sequence comes from Helianthus annuus, assembly GCF_002127325.2. Lineage (NCBI taxonomy): Eukaryota > Viridiplantae > Streptophyta > Magnoliopsida > Asterales > Asteraceae > Helianthus > Helianthus annuus. Next base: position 28,629,014 of record NC_035433.2, on the reverse strand, counting down.
CCATTGTAAATTGATTGCCTTATTGACTCTTTCAGAATTTGGATTTCGAGGTGAATATCCATTTTCGACCGGGGGCGGACATCTATTGTAGACCACACTTGATTTCTTACCAGAATTCTTCAACTTTTCTTCATCTTTTGTCACGGATTTTTCTTCTTCAGATGTCTTCACTTCTTCAAACGTCTTCAAATCTTTCACAACTGGATAAATCATGTCAACAACAAAAGTAGAACATGAGTAACTATCTAATAACTTCTTAACTTTCTCAGTTTCAATCTTTTGTGTTGCTAGCTCCAACTCCAGATCAGCACATTTCTTTATGTGAAAATTCGCATCATCAAGCTGTCTAAGGTTCGCAATCTTCAGTGTATTCATTGCCTCAGCTTGTTCACCACTCGAATCTGTATACTTGTTGATCTCTCTGTTCATCGTATCATACGATTCTTTCAACCTGTTGATATTGTGCAATAACTCATTGATCTGCTTGATCAGTGAATCACAGTTCATACACTTTTCTGAAACTTCAACTTGTTCTGCATCAATTTTTACTTCAAATTCAGGAACCTCGTTGACGGTCCTGTATGGTTGTAAGAATTCAGCTCTTCTCCTTCTCTCAGCTTTAGCTTCAGCTTTTAATCGTTCTTCCTCTTCTTCCTCTTCTTTGTTCTTCCTTCGTCTTTCTTCAGCAGCTTCCATGATTTTTCTGCACCTTTCTGCACATTTCAAATCATAAGCATTAGAAAAGAAAGCATGAGAAATGTTTTTGGACATCTCTTTGGCCATGAGATCTTGATCCGGACAAAAATCATCCCAGGTAAAACCTTCAGCCAACTTTTCATCATCTTGTTCAACCAAACACACTTTGCTGTCTTTCGGAAGATACTTTTCCCAGGTAAAATTATCATATTTTCCCTGACTAACAACACATGCCTTTCTATCAACCACATCTCTCCCATTAGCTGTTTGTGCATGTTGCTGTGCTGGTGGTGTGATTTGATGAAAGATTGCCTTCTTGTGATAGTCGTTGTTTCCAAAAGGATTCTGGGCTCCAGTAGCTTCTCGATTTTTGCACTCCCTCTTGAAATGCCCTTTCTCCCTGCAACAAAAACACGTAACTTTAGATTTATCAAAACCCAAAGCTGAAACGTTTGCATCACGAAAATCATCACGGCCTGTAATTTGTTTAAACTTATCAGCACGTCTCATCACACTCGCCATACACCATTTGATATCCATCAATTCCATTTCCTCAGCATCGATTTGATCGTAATCCTCTTTCGTGAGCATTGGATTTCCGATCTTTCCTGCAACAAAGCAACTATAAGACTCTAAAATCATCCCTAACAAAGACATTTGATTTTTTGCAATTTCTTCAGTGTAGTCTTGATCACTTTCAAGACTTAACACAATGTTACACTGAAGTTTTCTACCATTCTTTGTTACAGAGATATTAGGATCGTATGATGAAAATCTTGTGCTGTTTGATCCTTGAGATGCCTTCTTCTCAGGAGAATCTTTAACACTGTAAGCAGTTTCAATCTTTGGAGAATACTTTGTAGAATCAGTAGCACCACTTTTATAGTATAAACTGATATCCTGTTCTCCATCATAGTTTTTCATTCTAGCGATCTTCCTTTGCTCCATCTCCTGAGCTTCCAGATGCTTGATAAAATCTCCCAGTGTCATTTTTTTATAATCTGTTTTGTTTGACCGCAGCATCATCAGAAATGTTCCCCATGTTTCATATGGTAGTGCATCTGCAAGTTTTTCAATCAATTCATCAGTATCTTTCTTAACACCAAGTTTCGTCATATTTCTCACCAAGTTACAATATCTATCAATTATTTGCTTAGTACTTTCATTTTTCAATCCCCTAAATAAATCAAATTCCTTTTTCATGAGAGACATCTTATTCCTAAGCATATCGTCACTTCCAGTAAACTTTGCTTCCAACTCTGTCCAAATCGAATGTGCAGTCCCATCATGTTGAAGCAGTATCAAAATATCTTCTTTTATCGCTTGCTGAAGCAGACTCACCATCAATTTCTCATCTCGATATTTCTTTTTATCTGCAGTACTCATCTCTCTAAATGTTAACGGAGTACCGTTCACAACATCGTTCTTTGTGGGCTTAACATACGGCTCTTCAGTGTGTTCCCACGCATCTAGATGATAAGCCTCGACCCAATTTCCAAAACGTTCAGACCACACGTTATAGTCATCAATATCCATAAGTTTGGGTGGTTTCTGAGATGTTCCGGTTTCATTTTCAATCATAGCACTTTGAGTCACTGACATCGGTGTTGCAAAAGCGTTATAAAACTCAGAATCCATGATAAACAGAATAATTTCTCAAACGAACACAACTTTAAACGGTTAGACAAAACTCAAACGACAGGATCTTATCTCAAGCGGTCAAGAGGTTTTCAAACGGTCTGATGTGATTTCAAACGACAGAATTACTTTTCAAATGACAGAATGTCTTTCAAACGGACAGATCTGGTTTCAAACGACAGGTTCTAATTTCAAACGATTGGACAGCAGTTTTCAAACGATGGGAACCAAACTTCAAACGGTCATGTAATTTTCAAACGATCAGCTCAAACGACTGGGCAGGTTTCAAACGGAAGGTCTCATGACGTCATCATTTTGTCGAATGATTTCAAACGGACAACCAATTTTTATCAATTTTACTTCGATTTTCAATCTGAAACTTTCAAGTCTTTGTCAGTTATCAATTCCAAACACAGTGTGAAGTTTTGAGCTAATTTTGACCATGGAAAGTATCGGCTTTGAACAGAAGGTGTAGAAAATCAAATTTCCAAGCTGAATATGGCAAGAACTCCTCGTCCTGAGCTCTGATACCAATTGTAGGATCAGTTTCGCGACCTGAATGAGTCGTTCGGAAGAGCTCTAATTCGTTTCAGAGGCGGAAACTAAGAAATGAACTTGTAAAACAGCTAGAAAATCACTATAATCCTCTTTTTCATTCAATAAACAACGTTTACAATGAGAGGAAATACCGGCAGCACCTCGGTATCAAATTTCCGAATCGTTACAAATGACATCGTTTGAATGATATTTATACTAGTAGCTTATCCGTTTGAAACATGCTTCAAACGGTCACTCATCACTCAAACAGAAGACATTCAAACGGCCAACTTAACTTTCAAACGGAAGCTTGTCTTCAGACGGCCAGCCTTCAATATTTTCATATTTTATCTCTAATCTGATCTGCAACGAATCCGAGACTCGACATAAGACGAAGACGACAGATGACTGCACCAACATGGGTAACTATTATAAACACTAAAGATCAAAGTTTAAAGTCTTGAAAGTGTAATGAACATGGTGGATAAAAAGAAAATAATGGTGTAAAACTCATGAATCGTGTTTTGTTAAGGTTATTTTATGTTGTTGAATGCTAGTAGTGGAACGGATCATCGTCTAACCATGCTAGTTCTTGTTCATGGAACTTGAACTAGTGATATGTTAAATGTGAAAGTTGCAAGATGACGAATCTTTCCACAACATAAACATGAACTTATGTAAAAATAGTTTTTCTTGTAAAATGGAGTTCTAAACTAGTAGATCTAAGGATCTACAAGTGGTATTTTCGAAGAACCAAGCGTAAAATGAAACCATGTTTAAAAGTTGGATCTTTCTTGCAACAAAGACATTTTTATGAACAAACAAGTGTGTAGACACTTGTGTGACAAAAAGTTTTAACAAAGAAATATTTTCGTAATCCTTGGACTAGAAGTTGTAAACTTGCATTTTATTTAAAAATGAGATGTCCGAGAAACCGATTTTATTTATAAAGGTAGAAAGATCTACTAAAAATGATGGAAAGTTACTACATACTTTTACACAACTTACAAGTTCATGTGGTTGCGATTTATGTATATTTTTTACTAGTTTAATGTTTGAATATTGTTTGATGATGTTGGGAAAATTTTTGATTGAATTTTGAAAAGAAAATGATACGCTAGAAAGCGTGGCCACCTCCAGTTACAGAGGAAACTCTGGCGAAATTTTTCCAGAAAATAACACTTAGAATTATTTTCATGACAAGTGCTTAAAAATATCTTTTTAACTTGTTTTTCCAAACAAACTTCGCCATGAATTTTTATTACAAAATCACCAAGTGTTGGAGGTGGGATTTTTATAAATAAAGCTTGTTAAATATATATTTAGAATATTTATTTTTCATAGTAAAACTTATGTAATTTTATGATTATTTTGTGAATTATATAAATATTATTTTTAGAGTAAAAATAATATTACTGGAACGTACCGAATATTAACGACTCCAAAATAATACCAACGCCTTCACAAAAAATATTTAAGTTACACCGGTATTATTATTACCACCCGAACTTCAAATGTAACTTACGTATTTTCAGAAAAATACTCTTACATGCATATTTTGACAAAAGTATTATTTTGGGAAAAATTATATGGAATAAAATTGTCACACCCCGACCACGTAAAACAACAAAACGTGGCGGAATCGTCGGGGAGTGTTGTAACAGAATCATTGTTTCATAACACATGGAAAAATTGAAATTTTGTTTTAGTGATTAAATGAGTTACAATGTCTTAACAAACAAAGAAGTATAACATAATTAACTAGTCTTGCGTCTGTTATTGTCACTAAGGCCCAAGTCCACCTATGTGTATCTTGACCAATCCTATGCATCATCTCCAGAAACACATGTGAAAATAGGTACGTCAGCATAAAAATGCCGGTGAGTACATAGGTTTTATTGATTTAGAATTCATGACTTATAAGTTTAGAAAAAGTTGTTTAACAAAAGTCAGTCATGATCCTTGTAAAATGTTTTTGTTTTATAAATCATTTGAAAAGCGATGATAAGGTAGATGATATGTAAAAGAGTAATGTAAGGTTAAATGAATAACCAAGTAAAAATGAGTTTGTATAAAATAAGTTGTTTGTAAAACAATATCTTGTGAAAAATATGTTATATGTCTAAACTGAAATGATTTAAACAACGCTGCGATATGTAATATCATACAAACACTTATATATAGGAAGTACCAGCGGCGTATCCACCATGCTTGTATCATATTACACACGCCTCGTTACTTAAATCACTTACCCAAACAAACCACCAATGTAAGATGTCTATGTTTAAACCAATTGCCAAATGTATTGAATAATATGTCAAAATGTTTATGTCAAGATGTAAATCATGTAATGTATAACCAATGTCAAAAATGTTTATGTGTCAAATGTAAATCATGTAATGTGTAACCAAAAAGATATGTATAGCTAGTGAAATGCATCAACTAAACCATAGGTAAAATGCACAAAACAAAGTATTGAAGTAAAACTTGGTTTAAATCAAAGTTATGTTTTGTGGAAATGCATGCTATACTGATACAAACATCTATGCGGTGTTGTGAAAATGCATACATTCAAGCCTTGCGACTGTGGCGATAAACCCCTAAACGAATTTAAAGGTCTATCTGTGTAAATGTATATCGAATTCGGTCATTGGTTTCATCCAAACATACCTAGGATGTCAGGAACGGGAGTTGTCAGTTCCTATGGTACCATTACCTACTAACGAACGGCGTGATCAATGTTAATGAATGTATATTGTCCCATTTAAACAAACCAAATGTCATACCAAAATGTAAGCATGTGAAGTGATGTAAATGTACTAAGTATGCAACAAATGAACATACATAGCATGTGATGTAAAACAAATGTACTAAGTATGATGAACATACATAGCATGTGATGTAAAACAAATGTACTAAGTATGATGAACATACATAGCATGAAAAGGTAATGTAAAACAATGTACTAAGTATGCGCTAAACGAACATACGTAGCATAAAATGTCATGTAAAACAATGTACTAAGTATGCACACAATGGACATACATAGCAAAAACATAATGAAATCATGTACTAATAGTGTACTAATGAACATAGCAAGTATATGATATGAAAACATGGAAAGCACGAAAGTAACAAGTAGGCACATGTGTTTCACCCCAAAAGGTATGAAAAAACAGTAAAAGAGGGGACTATGTACTCACTTGAGGGTGCTTAGAAGTCTTGAACAACAACCAAGAAAAGCTAGAGGGATCACGGAATCAAACGGCACCCTATATAGATAACTACATAAATAACCGGACCTAAATCGGGGGATTGGATAGTATGAGGTTTCGTAAACCAAATGAGTATTGGAACTCATATGATATGGTTAAACAAAGCCCACATACTAAAATGAAACCTAACCTAAGTGCTTACGACCCATTACGACCCGTTTAGGTAGCTTATGCTACTTTAACGCGTCGTTCGCATAAAACGCGTTCGGACCGCTTAACTAGTCCTATGACAAGTAAAATATGCCTTAACATGCCTAATATAGTTACTTAATCAGTTTAGATGTCAAAATTTAGGTTACATATGCTTAAAATGAATTTATGTGTAAAAAGGGTATTTTGGTAATTTTCCTAAGGCATATAAACTACCTATCATACAACTGCTTAAACGACGTGACCATAAGGTATAACCTCGGAAGGTTATTCCCTATACTACTATGGTCACCTAAAGTGTTTGGTCGGATCCTAATGATCGACCAAATGGGTCGGGTTCGAAAGCATAAGCGATTGTTTAGATTGCTTACCTTTACGACCCTAGACAAGCACAATTCTAAAATGACGAGTTAAACATGTTAAAACATGTTTAACAAAGTTTAAAAACAGGTTTGGTATCAAGACAAAGGGTCTTGATACCCAAAAGTAGTTTGGTTACAAAATACACAAGAATACGCATTTTGGCCGAAACTACGACTCGTCACTGAGCCTAGATAACGTGGTAATCAGTAGGTATAGCCACTAGGAACTATAACCATCGTGATTACGCTCACGTTATAAAGTTCAAACGAACTTCGCATTGACCATAAACTGGTCAATGCAGAAAGTCAAACACAGTTTGACTTTAATGCTAAAACGAAAGAAAAGCACGAAAGAATACTTACAGAAGGTCCTCGCAAGATTTGATCCGATTTACCCTCAGGTATGAAGTATGAACTCCAACTTAGAGGGCCAAAATCAGATTCAAATGTGGGTTTTTGAAATGAGAATGGAGGGGTATTTATAGATTTCATGGAACCGTTAAGATCGTTCGTCGAATAACGTGCTTTAATGTTAACCGTACACATGTGCCCATGGTTTTGTAAAACCATGGGAGCCCCTAGAATGAGTCCATGGTATAATAAAAACCATTGAATATTAGCCCATGGTATTGCAAAACCATGGGTTAAAACCATGAAATCTCAAAAGTGGACCAAGTTCAATGTATCTGCCAGAAATTTCAAAAATGGTCCCTGCACTTATAAAACTTGATTTTTTTTGCACTTTTAAGCCCCGTTAACCCCATTTCAAGGCTCTAAAATAAACTTAAAGTATAGGGAACTTAAAATATGCTCAAAAACATCTCGGATGTCGGTTGGTTTGGTCGTACGGTTGTGTTGTTCGGTTAATTACGACGGACATCGTAATGAACACAAAAACGATCCAAATTACGCGACGAATGGAATTTTTCTTATGCCAAACACTAAAATAAAATATTTTAATGCTTACATAAATTTTTGGATGTCCGGATGTATTCAGGATGTAAGATATGTGCGAAAATGCAAACTTATGCACTTTTGACGCTTTTAGTCTCTATTGATCAAATGAGTTTATTTTAGCATACCGAACCCGTCAAAGCCTATTTCTAAGCTATGTAAAGGATATTTAGGGTATTTTTAACTTATGATCAAGTTCCGGAATGTTCGTTACAGTACGAATCGGCATACTTTCGCCGTTTGTCAATTTTAGTCCCTGTAAGCGAATTAACTTGATTTCGGCACACCAAACCTTCCAAAACTTATTTCTAAGTTGTGTAAAGGTTATTTGAGGTATGTTAAGCCTATGTCACTATTCCGGAGTGTTTGTTGCATTAAACTGGTTATATTTACGCATCAGTGCGCGTATAACCTTCCAGAAAGCGATTTAGAGCCCGAAATCGAACAAGAATTGATATGTGCAAATGATACACATATTTATACAAATCCCAAGTATGAAACACAATATTTCATTGGTTTGGTATTTGTTTGATGGTTGAAGTGACTCAAGTGTCACAGTCTCCCCTACTTCAGGAAATTTCGTCCCGAAATTTATCTTAGAGGAAACTTGTGAGAGCTTGAAATATGAGGTTGAAAAGATCGAACAACACTGGTTACAGTCCTGAACTTCTAGTAACTTTAAATAACATCGTGCTTAAAATGTGAGAGGGACACTTATATACAAGTATATAAAGTGTTATTGGTGCGTCCATCGTACCTCTATTACATTGTTCACATTTTGTTATGGTTGTCACTATCGGTTCTTACACATAATAAGTCTTACCGTGGTTTCTGTGCACTGAATTTCATAATTATGTACGCGTCCATAATTAAGTAATTCCTTGCATAGTTTGCACAATGTATTTTATAATGTGTAGTGGAAACCAAATGAACAAACCTGTGATGAGTGTGACTAGACCATACTGGGGTCCTTTTTAATTGAGTCAATAAATGATCTCTAGACCACCAAGGAGTCTTTTCAGCTTATATCATCACATGTCATTCTTAACCAGATTCTGAATCAATCTTTTGACTAGACCACTCAAAGGGTTTCTTTTGAATCATGGAATGGTACTATATAATCCAAGGGTCTTGACTATCATGTAGAAGCCCAATAAGGATTTAAGGTAGTACCTTTTTGAATATCCTACTACGAATCCCTCATATAAAGATATGAAAGGTTCTACGAGGATTTGGATAACGAATATCCAGAGTATACAAAAACACAAAATGCATAAAAGAAAACATAAAATGCATAAACACATAATCACATAATTGTTTAACTTGATTTTAAATTTGTTATCATTTTGCTAATTGCGCACAAGTATTTAAAGCACACTAGGAATCCATTCCGTGGATTTCATTTGGTACTTTAAACATTATCAAGAATCTAACTATGAAGATAGAAAGACCTTAAAGAGGAAATTCGATTTCGATTGTAAGGAACCGAAATGTTCGAATTAAGGTACACAAGGAATCCAATTAAGGATTCTGATTTGAATGACAATTATCCACAAGGATCTAATTGTGAAGATAAAAAGATCCCATATGGATCTTGGGAATTGAAGATGTTTTGAAACCTTGCACTGGATGTGCTTAAGTCAAAACATGAAGTAAAAATGCTTATCAAGTTGAGATGCTAGATATGCCAAGGTGACATATGAAGCGGAATTTGAAGGTTAAGTCAATGTATGAGGAAAATACTTTGAAAACTATGCATGGGGTTCTAATATGTGTTCAGTGTTTTTGGAAACCTTATATATAATACTTTTGAAATCATAAAGTAGGTGTATTAGGTAGGTATATTTATAAAAATGTTTTAAAATCATGCGAGATGAATTTTGAAATTATGTATAAGGTTTTTGAAAACATGAATGATGCTTTTGAAATCATGCACTTGATATAAGTAATTATACTGTATTAATAACATTTTGAATTCATGAAGGTTGTTTTTGAAAATATAGGCAATTTTTTTGAAATCATGCATTTGATATGTTAAGTAAATACACTATATTAAAAATGTTTTTGAACTATATATAAAATGTTTTTGAAATCATGAAGGTTGTTTTGAAAACTTATGTTATGCATGTTAATAAATCAGAACGTAATGGGTATGAGATTTGAAAATAGCCTTAGTTATCTAACCAAGGATTCAAAGGCACAGATGCGCAAAAAGCACGATTACTCAAAATTTCGCTTTATTTCTTGTACTTTGTCTCCTAGAATGAAACGAGTACTTAAAATTTTCGAGGAAATCATGAGCGATCACTTGAAAGGGAGAATCACAAGAGTAGTTTGTAAAGAGCATAGTTCCTTGATGTAGGTATCACAGGGAAATGCCATATACACATGTAACTACATTTGTATATCAGAATTGCAAACAACGACTTTTATTTATGAACAAAACAGATTTTTTCACAATACAAGAAAACAAAAGAAACAAAGGCATAAGACAACAACATCTTTTGCTCGGCCAAATGCTTATCTAAGGGTTGGATTTGCATTGACAATCTTCGGGCATTTGTTCCTCAAATGGCTCGTCTCACCATAGTTGTAGCAAGTACCAAACGGGAAACGAGCTTGAGTAGGGTTGACTTGGAGTTGGGTAGCAGCAAGGTTTGCAACAGCTTTATTTTGGATAGCAAAGTGGCATATGTTATTAATCAAATGTCCCAACCATCCACAGTAGGTACATTTGGAGCAGGGTATGAGGTTTAAATGATGACGGTTGCATCGCTTGCACCATGGGGCAGCTCCCAAGTACGGCTTCCCAGCTGGTGGCGTCACTACCTAGCTAGGTCCCGCTTGATTAGGTGTAACTGCTGCGGGTTTCTTTGAAGCCTTACGCTTTCTTGATTTTGGTGCAGGCCTGACTTCTGCTTCCTTCGGTGACTCTTGAGTGGCTCCATTTTTGAGACGATACATGGCAATGCTTAGATCCACAGACTTCAGTATCACTTCGCCTATTTGCTGGGCAAATTTAGCTGTTTGCTCGGACATTTGACCATTGTTGAGATGAAGAGACATTCTAGAAGAAAATGAAAGACATAGGAAGCAACAAATGAAATGTTATCGGATAAACAAACAAAAAGGCAATGCATACGAATTGCGATCATTTGTTTGTTACCTAAGGCAAACAAATGAGACGGTGATAAATCAAAGCAACCGGGTCATAATAATGTATTGCTGAAGACATGCTTTCCTATAAGTGAACACTCACCCCAAGAGTTCCCAGGTAAGAGTGACTGGTCCGATACTGCGGATTTGTACGAACACTCTAGCCTTAGACAGAAAACTTAGAGTACAGGCGTTCACCCTTCCAGTTTGCATGTGTTCACATTATAAGACGCAAACTTTGACGAGATTTGAAGACTTAGAGGGTTCAAAACCTTATAATCAATCATCCTAGAACAGATGATTGCATTTCAAAGTGGTTTTGAAATTTATGTTCTTGTTGTGGTTGTCGCCTAAGGATAGGTGACGGTATTGTTTTATGACTAAACGCAAGTAAACTCGCGTTAGGGTCCTAGGAAGGTTATAGACTAGGTCAAAGCATTACTAATAACCTAATTCCCTATAACCATGAGCGCTGATACCAACTTTTCTGTCACACCCCGACCACGTAAAACAACAAAACGTGGCGGAATCGTCGGGGAGTGTTGTAACAGAATCATTGTTTCATAACACATGGAAAAATTGAAATTTTGTTTTAATGATTAAATGAGTTACAATGTCTTAACAAACAAAGAAGTATAACATAATTAACTAGTCTTGCGTCTATTATTGTCACTAAGGCCCAAGTCCACCTATGTGTATCTTGACCAATCCTATGCATCATCTCCAGAAACACATGTGAAAATAGGTACGTCAGCATAAAAATGCCGGCAAGTACATAGGTTTTATTGATTTAGAATTCATGACTTAAGTTTAGAAAAAAAGTTGTTTAACAAAAGTCAGTCATGATCCTTGTAAAATGTTTTTGTTTTATAAATCATTTGAAAAGCGATGATAAGGTAGATGATATGTAAAAGAGTAATGTAAGGTTAAATGAATAACCAAGTAAAAATGAGTTTGTATAAAATAAGTTGTTTGTAAAACAATGTCTTGTGAAAAATATGTTATATGTCTAATCTGAAATGATTTAAACAACGCTGTGATATGTAATATCATACAAACACTTATATATAGGAAGTACCAGCGGCGTATCCACCATGCTTGTATCATATTACACACGCCTCGTTACTTAAATCACTTACCCAAACAAACCACCAATGTAAGATGTCTATGTTTAAACCAACTGCCAAATGTATTGAATAATATGTCAAAATCTTTATGTCAAGATGTAAATCATGTAATGTATAACCAATGTCAAAAATGTTTACGTATCAAATGTAAATCATGTAATGTGTAAACAAAAAGATATGTATTGCTAGTGAAATGCATCAACTAAACCATAGGTAAAATGCACAAAACAAAGTATTGAAGTAAAACTTGGTTTAAATCAAAGTGATGTTTTGTGGAAATGCATGCTATACTGATACAAACATCTATGCGATGTTGTGAAAATGCATACATTCAAGCCTTGCGACTGTGGCGATAAACCCCTAAACGAATTTAAAGGTCTATCTGTGTAAATGTATATCGAATTCGGTCATTGGTTTCATCCAAACATACCTAGGATGTCAGGAACGGGAGTTGTCAGTTCCTATGGTACCATTACCTACTAACGAACGGCGTGATCAATGTTAATGAATGTATATTGTCCCATTTAAACAAACCAAATGTCATACCAAAATGTAAGCATGTGAAGTGATGTAAATGTACTAAGTATGCAACAAATGAACATACATAGCATGTGATGTAAAACAAATGTACTAAGTATGATGAACATACATAGCATGTGATGTAAAACAAATGTACTAAGTATGATGAACATACATAGCATGAAAAGGTAATGTAAAACAATGTACTAAGTATGCGCTAAACGAACATACGTAGCATAAAATGTCATGTAAAACAATGTACTAAGTATGCACACAATGGACATACATAGCAAAAACATAATGAAATCATGTACTAATAGTGTACTAATGAACATAGCAAGTATATGATATGAAAACATGGAAAGCACGAAAGTAACAAGTAGGCACATGTGTTTCACCCCAAAAGGTATGAAAAAACAGTAAAAGAGGGGACTATGTACTCACTTGAGGGTGCTTAGAAGTCTTGAACAACAACCAAGAAAAGCTAGAGGGATCACGGAATCAAACGGCACCCTATATAGATAACTACATAAATAACCGGACCTAAATCGGGGGATTGGATAGTATGAGGTTTCGTAAACCAAATGAGTATTGGAACTCATATGATATGGTTAAACAAAGCCCACATACTAAAATGAAACCTAACCTAAGTGCTTACGACCCATTACGACCCGTTTAGGTAGCTTATGCTACTTTAACGCGTCGTTCGCGTAAAACGCGTTCGGACCGCTTAACTAGTCCTATGACAAGTAAAATATGCCTTAACATGCCTAATATAGTTACTTAATCAGATTTAATGTCAAAATTTAGGTTACATATGCTTAAAATGAATTTATGTGTAAAAAGGGTATTTTAGTAATTTTCCTAAGGCATATAAACTACCTATCATACAACTGCTTAAACGACGTGACCATAAGGTATAACCTCGGAAGGTTATTCCCTATACTACTATGGTCACCTAAAGTGTTTGGTCGGATCCTAATGATCGACCAAATGGGTCGGGTTCGAAAGCATAAGCGATTGTTTAGATTGCTTACCTTTACGACCCTAGACAAGCACAATTCTAAAATGACGAGTTAAACATGTTAAAACATGTTTAACAAAGTTTAAAAACAGGTTTGGTATCAATACAAAGGGTCTTGATACCCAAAAGTAGTTTGGTTACAAAATACGCAAGAATACGCATTTTGGCCGAAACTACGACCCGTCACTGAGCCTAGATAATGTGGTAATCAGTGGGTATAGTCACTAGGAACTATAACCATCGTGATTACGCTCACGTTATGAAGTTCAAACGAACTTCGCATTGACCATAAACTGGTCAATGCAGAAAGTCAAACACAGTTTGACTTTAACGCTAAAACGAAAGAAAAGCACGAAAGAATACTTACAGAAGGTCCCCGCAAGATTTGATCCGATTTACCCTCAGGTATGAAGTATGAACTCCAACTTAGAGGGCCAAAATCAGATTCAAATGTCGGTTTTGCAAATGAGAATGGAGGGGTATTTATAGATTTCATGGAACCGTTAAGATCGTTCGTCGAATAATGTGCTTTAATCTTAACCGTACACATGTGCCCATGGTTTTGTAAAACCATGGGAGCCCCTAGAATGAGTCCATGGTATAATAAAAACCATTGAATATTAGCCCATGGTATTGCAAAACCATGGGTTAAAACCATCAAATCTCAAAAGTGGACCAAGTTCAATGTATCTGCCAGAAATTTCAAAAATGGTCCCTTCACTTGTAAAACTTGATTTTTTTTGCACTTTTAAGCCCCGTTAACCCTATTTCAAGGCTCTAATATAAACTTAAAGTATAGGGAACTTAAAATATGCTCAAAAAAATCTCGGATGTCGGTTCGTTTTGTCGTACGGTTGTGTTGTTCGGTTAATTACGACGGAAATCGTAATGAACACAAAAACGATCCAAATTACGCGACGAATGGAATTTTTCTTATGCCAAACACTAAAATAAAGTATTTTAATGCTTACATAAATTTTTGGATGTCCGGATGTATTCAGGACGTAAGATATGTGCGAAAATGCAAACTTATGCACTTTTGACGCTTTTAGTCTCTATTGATCAAATAAGTTTATTTTATCATACCGAACCCGTCAAAGCCTATTTCTAAGCTATGTAAAGGATATTTAGTGTATGTTTAACTTATGATCATGTTCCGGAATGTTCGTTACAGTACGAATCGGCATACTTTCGCAGTTTGTCAATTTTAGTCCCTGTAAGCGACTTAACTTGATTTCGGCACACCAAACCTTCCAAAACATATTTATAAGTTGTGTAAAGGTTATTTGAGGTATGTTAAGCCTATGTCACTATTCTAGAGTGTTTGTTGCATTAAACTAGTTATATTTACGCATCAGTGCGCGTATAACCTTCCAGAAAGCGATTTAGAGCCCGAAATCGAACAAAAATTGATATGTGCAAATGATACACATATTTATACAAATCCCAAGTATGAAACACAATATTTCATTGGTTTGGTATTTGTTTGATGGTTGAAGTGACTCAGGTGTCACAAAAATATAATATTTTTGGGAAAAATATTTATATTTTGGAGATAGAATTAAAATATATTTTAAGTGTGACTTAATAATATATTTTTGGAATTGCCAGAAAACGCACATGTATTGAAACCCCCAGCCTTGGGAAGGAGTATAATTGATACATAATTAACAAGTGTAAACACGAAATAGCTGCCTAACTATTTCCCAAAAACTTAAACCTTAAGCTAAGGCACGGCCGTCCGTCTAATAGAAGTTAGTACGTGTAGGTCGTCGCACAGCAGGTTGACTGGGAGATTACTAGTTAGAGCCGCACTACGCTGAGTTTATGTCCCCCTTTTCTCTTAACTGTTTTCAGTTTTTATACTCCGGGGGTGAAATACATGTTACTATGATTACGAATACTTTTTACATGGTATGGTTGGCGTAAGGATGGTTACTACTTAGATCATGTGAGTGGGTAGGCGGGAACTGGAGGCCATTAATCCTCAGTGTAGGACCGAGGGACAATAGTGGTAGATCTATCTGGGTGTAGCGAGCCCAGGCCCAGGCCCAACAGTACGGACCTCGGGGTGACTTGGTGCCCGACACAAAAATCTGCTAGGTTTGAGTCTTCCTACTGCAGTTCACACATATCAATGGCCTTGCAAACCATTGGTGATCTGTTTATTTCCTTATCTGCTACACACCAAGGATTTTATACTTACAAAGGTTTTACATACTCACTACACATGAACTCGCTCAACATTTTTGTTGATTTTTCCAACTTACATGTATTTCAGGGAACTAAGGATCTGGCACGGTATGCTACGTTTTCACGCTGCGTTAGAGTTATGGGATCATCGAAGTTTAGGGGTTGTGGTTATGTCTTCTGAACAATGTTTTTATAGTTTTAGGTTGTAATTTCCGTTGCATGTGTCAACGCTCTAAGACAATGTTGTGGTACTTTTATTCTAAAACTTAAATCAATGGATGATCTGCATGGTTTTACTTTCATATAGCTTTGTTGTGATTAAGCTATGGTATTAAGAAGTCACACCAAATAAACCCACGCTTTCGCAAAGCCAGGGTGTGACAGCTTGGTATCAGAGCTTTGATCATAGCGAACTAGGATTCCTTCTCGAGTCTAGACTATGATCACTAGGGCTCTCACGAAAACATTTTTACATTGCATCCACTATGTGACAACCGGTAATTTACAGATCTTAATTACGTAATTAACAAGTGATTAATGCGATAATAAATAGTGTTTACAACGCATATTAACTTAATTAGGCCTTTGGAGTGCCTAGGAACGTTTATCCCACTTTACAGTACGCGTATGGTGATTTGCTGGAAATCTGCTGAATATTAAGCGACAACGAACTGATGCCGTACAAAATACTGACGACACCGACAAATATGGATGTTACACGAATTTTTTATGCTTATGGAGTTTAGGTCGCGATATCGGGCCTTGTAGGAATTACGGGCCACTTACACGTGAGATGGGCTTGTGGGCCCTGGGCCCAAACCCAACACCCACAAGCCTAGACCTGCACATGATATATTAGAATCTTATCAAGATTTGCAAAATCTATACAAGATTTATATAATCTAAACAAGATTTACTAAATCTACCATAATCTCTATAAAATCTAGTTAATAGATTTTTGTCTCTAAAGTTTGATACACACAAGATTTACACAAGAGTTCATAAACACTAACCTGAACGTAAATTGAGTACATAAAATACAATAAAAATTCATCTTGCTTATAAATAGGGGACATTAGTTTTGTTCTCATTCCACACCAACAACAGACTTGAAGTCTGTCTTTACCCCCCTCATCTCCTTACCATCTCTCTCCCTATTACACTACATACAATAAACAAAATACAGACTTGAAGTCTGTCTGGCCTCCCTCTCGATTATACCTGCAAGAAACACATACACACAAAATCCATGCTCTCATTCTCTTCAAACCCTAAACAACCACCAACCAGCCACACCCCATTCCATATCCCTCCCGTTAATTAAATCGGTGAGCCACAGGGGAGGAGCCAGCGGCGGCCGGCGGTTCATTTCCGTCGGGTGAGGCCCCCCCCTCTCGTCTCCTCGGAAACCAACAGTCACCACACTCCCCCCCGACTACCTTTATTTTCCGACGACGGCGAAAGGCGACAAGAACAGAGGAGAGAGAGTATATGAGAGAGAGAGGATGCCGGAGAAGGAGCGGCGCCCCCGCAGGCGGCGGCGTTAGCGGCGTTAACGGAGGAGAGCGAGGGCGACGGTACGGCGGTTGGTCCAACGAGATTCTCCGGTAAGCACCCATAACCCGTCTACACCTCTTTTCTTTTGGAATCGTAAATTTCCGCGCGTCTCTTGGCCCTTGGTTGTTTCAGGCATGAATGTTGATGTCGTGGTGGCCGACGATGACCACCGGTGACCGGTGACGACATGGCAGTGGTGGTGGTTGTTCACGGCTCGCTTAAGAGTTGTTCGGGTTCTTATTCAGTTTCTGGTTAAACCCGGTTAACAACAGACAATGACTTTGGATCGTGTCACGACTCAGTTTTGTGTTCCGGTCAAGGGTGGTTCAACTCAGTTTGACTCAGTCAAACCGAGTCAACTCGAGTCAACTCAGTGAACGCAACGAGTCAACTCAGCAAGTCAACTGGTCAACTCGGTCCGCGAAAACGACACGGAGATTCGGTAAAGATTTAGGATGAATATTAATTTTCATTGATTATTCCTTATTTCATGCGTGGAAAAACGAGCTCGAACCGCACAAAACGATGAGTTATTAGTTAATATTAACTTGGTCTTATTTATTATTTCGTTTATACAAACTGGCTATGCACAAAAATGGTTGAGTAATTGTTGAATCTTGATAAAAATAACAACACTTAGTTGTCAGGGCCGTCCAAAAACAGAGGAAACTCTGCCCGTTTTTCGAGAAAACCCGTAAAACAAAACGAGTTTTTATTATAAAACAAAACGTGTCTTGTTTGTAAAACGACGATTATTGTTATAAAGCGACTTTTATAAAACGAGATACAAATATAAAGTTTCTTTATCAACAACTTGCAACAACACGAAAACAACGATACCGAAATTATTTCGACAATAAATAAATATAGTTTATATATTTATTTCGAACAAAAACGACGATTCTTTTATAAAATAGATATAACTTATCTATTTATTTCAAACATCGTACAACGTGAATTCGTTTTACAAAATAAATATGGTTTTTATATTTATTTCCAACTACAAGCAACTCAATGATACTCTCGCCAAATAAATATAATTTTTTTTATATTTATTACAAACGCCTAAACGACATATACACATATTTTGATAATTTTCATACAACGCGCGATAAATAATACAAGTTCATTATATATTACTTTCATACGAATATTCCTATATATCAACATACGACTTCTCAAATCGAGTTAACAAGTATAACATCTTCGTTGCTTTTAAGTTAACAACGTACCAACGAATCGTTCGATTAACGATTTGGTGGAGCTCGGTAACACGTAATTGCCGTTTTTGGTTAGAAACTTATTAGATATTCCAAGTTAGGAATATTGTAGAATGCACACTAGCGAGTCAAGTCTTGGAAACGACATCACAAAGTCGTATTTAGCTAGCTTTGCACAGGAATATTCAGGCGAGTTCATAACCCCCACTTTTTACTGTTTTACATTTTTTGTAAATGTTTTTGGGGTGGAAAGACATGCACGGTTTTCAGAAACGTACAAAGTTTTGAACAAACGCAAAACTTGTATTTCTAAATCATATCACGAATAGATTTCGAGGAACTCAAATGATTTACGAAAGGTTTATACTAAATATACCGGTTTTTACAAAACAAATGCGTATTTTCGAAATGTGAATGATTTTTCATAACTAGGGAGTCATTCAGGGTGGCTGGGGAGGTTCAGCCAGGGTGGCTGGGGAGGTTCAGGCAGGGTGGTTGGGGAGGTTCAGCCAGGGTGGCTGGGGAGGTTCAGTCAGGGTGGCTGGGGAGGTTTAGCCAGGGTGGCTGGGGTGGAATATGTGTTACTATGATTACAAGTACTTTATACATGGTATGGTTAGCGTAAGGAGGTTTACTACTTAGATCATGTGAGTGGGTAGGAGCAACATGGGGCCATAAATCCTCATGGTAGGACCGAGGGACAAGAGCGGTAGATCTATCTGGGTGTAGCGAGCCCAGCCCCAGGCCAAACAAGAAACGGACCTCGGGGTGACTTTGTGCCCAACGCATAAATCCGCTAGGTTTGAGTCTTCCTACTTGCACTTCACACATATCAATGGCCTTGCAAACCATTGGTGATCTCTTTTTCCTTATTTGCTACATACCAGGGATTTTTATCGTACACACTTACAAAATGCTTGATTTATACAAAATAAAAACCATGTTTTATACAAATTCAAAGTATTGGATTATATGGGCATAGAGTCAAAGTCAGGGTGGGCATTGACGGTTATACATACTTTACAAATACATAGTTTTACGATCATAGATCGTTACAAATACAAAGTCCTCATATAATCTGGACAAGAAAATGATTTTTTAAATTCGTTTTCTCAATACCATTTCGAAAACCGGTTATTCCAAAGATTTATTTCAAATCTTTCACAACTCAAAAGATTTATTTCAGAGCTTTTACAAACAAACTATGAACTCGCTCAACTTTATGTTGACTTTTTTTTTTTGCATGTTCTTTCTCAGGTTGCATTTCTAAGACAAGACGCAGTTGGAATAGGATGACCATGAAGAGTCGAGTACTTAGAGACTTAAATTATTTGCTTCTGCTATGCAATGAAGATACCAGTCCAGTCACGCCAATGCTCTGATAATTTCGGGGTGTGACACACTATGTCCAGATCCTGAGGGAGTGGTCTAGTGGGACTAGGGGGCTCAGTCTGGGAGGCTGAGGGAGTAGTCTAGTTGGACTAGGGAGTCAATCTGAGAGGCTGGGAGAGTAGTCTAGTGGGACTAGGGGGTCAGTCTGAGAGGCCGGGAGAATTGTCTAGTGGGACTAGGGAGTCAGTCTAGGAGGCCGGGAGGTTAATCTAGTGGGACTAGGAGGTGCAGTCTGGGAGGCTGGGAGGTTAGACTAGTGGGACTAGGAAGATTTCTTGATTGCTTATTGATGACTAACATGTTTATTTGACTATATGATTGATTATTTGTGCATATGTGTGTTTGTGTTACAGACGTCATGCCTTCATCCAGAGAGTCGGACACCACAGACCCCATGCCTATAGTATCGGACGACATGGTCTCATCAGAGCACGAGGTGTATACCTCAGATACTACCAGCACGGACGATGATGATTTCCAGCCATTTGCCCTGCCCGATGTCGTTGCTGAGCCCGCTGATGGCCCTATCGCTGGGGATTTGCCGCTCGCGGTGATCCCTGCCCCTGTACCCCTAGCCGCTTACCCTATTGTTGATATGCCCCTTGACGTAGTCGCTAACGACGACGTCGACTTGTTTGATGAGGACCCACTCGAGGATGACTTGGAGGGCGAGGCCCTTATTGCTGTTGGTGATCCCCTACTTCTCGCTGATGCTCCTGCGGAGGAGGCACCCATCCATTCACCTGTCCCAGACTCCTTTGGGTCTGGGGCATCTGCACCTTCACATGCGCAGGGAGTGCAGCATCATTCGCATGACACGGACCCTGATATGGCATCATCCGCTGCACCTGCCCCTGCCACTGCCCCTAGCTTTGAGTTTGGTCATGACATTGATGATGATTCGGATCCTGTTTCCCACCCGGTTTTGACCCAGATCATGACATTGAGTTCATACATTTAGATCAGCCCATGGAGGATCCCGTACCCCTGTTGACCCTATGTTTGCTGATCCCGTTGATTTTGAGATGGAGTTTGACGATCCGGAGCCTGCTGTGGCCCCCGAGCCAGTAGTTGCTCCAGACCCCGCATTCGAGCATGACCCTATTCATGCTGATGTACCCGCTGTTGATCCTTTGATTGCTGATATACCTGTTGACGATCATCCTATTATTGCTCCACTGTTGGAGGATAATCATGCTGTTGATGCTCCTCATATCGCTGATATTCCTGCTGCTCCTCTTGTTGCCCCTCTTCCTGATCCCGTGCCTGTGCAGCCCGATCATACACCTTTCACGACCCATGTTGATCCTCGATATACGCACACCTGAAATGGGTGGATAGACGATGATGATGACTACCCGCCTTTCGTGGTACTTGTTAAACCTGCTTCAGTTCCTATTGATGCACCATTGTTACCCACACTTACCGCTGATGCTCACCGCACCGACTTGCCTATCACATTTCTCCAGGACATACCCCCACCACGTCCTGGGGAGGGTTCATCCCGTCAGCTGTTTGGTCAGATACCTTTCATGACTGGAGGAGATCAGTTTGTACCACAGATCTCTCATCATACTGCGATTCCCCCTATTGCACCGTTTGCTATGCCATCCTTTGCTCCAGCTAGTGAGTCGTTCCTCTAGCCTTCGCCACCCATCATGCCACCATCTGATCCTTATCATCCTTATCACATGGGTTACTCTACAGAGGATATTCTCGGATCTTTCATGATACAGCAGGAGGCGCTGACCCGTCGCGTGCAGGAGCTTGAGAGAGCTCAGCGACTCCCGTGCCAGTGCCAGACTCCACCTGCAGTATCTCATCCTCCACGTCCACTTTCACCAGATTCTGCTGCTCGCTTTTGGACTCCTGAGCAGCAGATAGCTTACTTGTTGCGCTCTCATCGAGCTATTGAGGAGGATTGGCTTCACATGCGACATTTGCTTTTTTCTCATTTTCCCCCTCCTCCACCGCCATCAGCTTAGGACCATTTTGTACGACACGGGTAGACTTTTGTTGAGAAGACGTTGATTGCACAGATTGCACAGCTTTCGGGAGACTGCATTTTGATTATGACTTTTGTTACTATGTATATTGGATGTATTGACACTAATTTGATAGTTTTGGACTAGGGCGATGTGGCCCTTAGTCATGGATGTTGTATGATACAGTTGTGTACTTGTAAACCTTACATTGTGGTCTTGATTTATGACAGTGCAATCGTAGTATTCTCATCATATGTGATGTTTGATTTATTTTTATGTTCTATAACATGAGATGTTATGTGTTTGATTTGTTTATAACATGATATGTTATGTGTTGATATTGTTACTATATACGTATGATCCTTCTATTTATTACGACCTGACCAACGTAAACACATCTTTTAGAAGATGCCACCAAGACGCCAGGCACGCATGCCTACCAACGAGGCAGAACTCCAACAAGTCATTGCTGCCGCCATTGCGCAATATGCTGCTTCGCAGGCGGAAACCAGTGGGAATATCTCCCAAAACCATGGCAATAACAATCCGCCTCATGGTAATATTAAGTCATTAAGACATACCACGATACATTTGGATATCTCTAGCAAGTTTGCTAATACCATTTGTATATTCTAACGTATGTGCAGGGTGCACCTACAAGCAGTTCCTAGACTGCAAGCCTGTAAACCATGATGGCACCGGAGGTGCCGTTGCTTTTGTCAGATGGGCCGAGAAGACGGAGTCTGTTCTCCGAATGAGCAAGTGCGCTCCAGACCAACAAGTTACTTACATTTCTGGGCTATTCTTGGACGAAGCCCTGTCCTGGTGGAATTTACAAGTACAAACCCTTGGTGAAGCCGCTGCATATGCAATGACATGGAAACGAGCTAAAAGAGCTTATGCGAAGAAAGTATTGCTCTCGTGCTGAAATTCAAAAGTTGGAAACTGAGTTTTGGCATCTGAAGGTGGAAGGACCCAAAATCGCGGAGTACGTTCAAAGGTTTCACGACCTGTCTCATGTGGTACCTTATATGATTACACCGGAATTCAAGCAAATCGAGCGCTTCATTTGGGGTTTAGCTCCTCAAATCATGAGTATGGTGACTACTTCAAAGCCTGCGACAATCACAGAGGCAATCGATCTGAGCGTAGCTCTTACTGAGGAAGCCGTCCGCTTAAACAAGTTTTCAAATGTTGAGCCAAAGAAGGAGACCCACGTAGAGTCATCTGGCGAGAATAAAAGGAAGTTCTCGAATTTCAAACAAGGAACAAGCGGGGTTGTTAAGAAAGGAGAGTCAAGCACGCCGGTTCAAGCTACAACCGGTGCTGGGAAGAAAGAAAAAGGTTATATGGGTACACACCCCAAGTGTAACACCTGCCAGCGTCACCATTCTGGCCGGTGTGGTTCGAAAGTGTGCGAAGCTTGTGGAAAAACTGGACATTTGAAGGATAACTGCTGGGCTAATGCTGGCCGGGGTGGCCAAGGAGGTTTTGGTAATCGGAACAATAACCGTGGTGGTAATGGAAATCGTGCACAAGGAAATAACGAAGGAAATGGAAACCGAGGCAACAACGCGAATCAAGCGGGTACTGTGAACCGAAATCAAAACAACAATCAAGCTGGGAACGGAGCAGGAAATGGTCAAAGAATGGGTTGTTTCAACTGTGGTGACATTGGGCATTTTAAGAGAAACTGCTCGGAATTAAACCAAGCACGAGGAAGAGTCTTTAATATCGAAGCGAGGGAAGCGCGCCAGGAACCCAATGTTGTTACTGGTACGTTCCCTATAAACCAGCGCTTTGCATCCGTTTTATTTGATACTGGTGCCGATTATAGCTTCGTGTCATTAGAATTTAAGAATATGCTTGGGTTAGCCGTTAGTAAATTAGATATCCCGTACTCAATCGAATTGGCGAATGGAAAGTCGGTAGAAGCCAATGAAGTGATCAGAGGTTGTGTAATCGAGTTGGGAGAGCGTGAGTTTACTTTGGATCTACTACCGGTCAAGAATTGATATCCTCTACCAAGGATTGATGATCTGTTTGACCAGCTGCAAGGTTCAAGCTTTTATTCAAAGATCGATCTTCGATCAGGATACCATCAGCTAAGGATACAAGAGGAAAGTATCCCGAAGACAGCCTTTAGGACTCGTTATGGGCACTACGAGTTCCTAGTTATGCCGTTTGGGTTAACAAACGCACCTGCAGTCTTTATGGATTTGATGAATAGAGTTTGCAAGCCATATCTTGACAAGTTCGTGATTGTGTTTATCGATGATATTTTGATTTATTCAAAGACGAAGAATGAACACGAACAGCATTTAAGGGCCATTCTGGAGTTGCTGAAGAAGGAACAATTGTATGCCAAATTTTCAAAGTGCGAATTTTGGTTGCGCTAAGTCCAATTCCTTGGACATGTAGTGAATTGGGATGGGATTCATGTGGACCCCACCAAGATTGAGGCGATAAAGAATTGGGAAACCCCAAAGACGCCAACCGAGATTCATCCATTCTTGGGTTTGGCTGGGTATTATCGAAGGTTCATCGAGGATTTTTCAAAAATCGCTCAACCACTGACACTCCTCACACAGAAAGATAAGAAGTTTGATTGGGGAATCAAACAGGAAGAAGCATTTCAGCTGTTAAAAGACAAGCCCTGCAATGCGCCAATCTTAGCACTACCAGAGGATACAGATGATTTTGTGGTATATTGTGACGCTTTGCGTCAAGGCTTGGGTTGCGTGTTGATGCAACGCCAGAAGGTTATAGCTTATGCATCGCGCCAGCTGAAGGTACATGAAAAGAATTATACCAGACATGACTTGGAATTAGGCGCAGTGGTATTTGCATTGAAGATCTGGAGACACTACTTATATGGTACAAAGTGTATAATCTTCACAGATCATAAGAGTCTGCAACACATATTCGACCAGAAAGAGCTGAATATGAGACAAAGACGTTGGGTCGAGTAGTTGAACGATTACGACTGCGAGATCAAGTACCATCCAGGGAAGGCGAATGTAGTCGCCGATGCCCTAAGTCGAAAAGAGAGGATCAAGCCCATAAGGGTTAAGGCTTTGGAGATGATTATTCAGACAGATCTTTCTATGCGCATTCGTGCCGCGTAGAAAGAAGCACTTAAGGAAAGAAACATTGAATAAGAATATCTCCGTGGGATGGAGAAGTAGTTAATACCAAACGAGGAAGGAACGTTATGCTTCATGAAAAGGATTTGGGTTCCTCTGTTTCGTGGTTTGAGAAGGGTTATTTTTTATGAAGCTCACAAATCACGATACTCTATCCATCCAGGAGCGGATAAGATGTACCAAGATCTTAAAGAATACTATTGGTGGCCTAGGATGAAAGGCGACGTTGCTGTTTATGTGAGCAAATGTTTGACGTGCGCCAAGGTTAAAGCGGAATACCAGAAGCCTTCGGGACTTCTGCAACAACCGGAGATTCCAAAGTGGAAATGGGAACAAATTTCCATGGATTTTATAACGAAGTTGCCAAGAACGCCAAAGGGTCATGACACTATTTGGGTAATAGTGGACCGGCTAACGAAATCAGCGCACTTCTTACCTATCAGAGAGAAGGATAACACGAGTAAGTTGGCTGAAATTTACATGAGAGAAATCGTTGCACGTCATGGAGTGCCTCTCTCGATCATCTCTGATAGCGACAGAAGGTTCGTATCAAGGATTTGGCAATCCTTCCAAGAAGCTTTTGGCTCGCAATTGAATCTGAGCACTGCATTTCACCCACAGACCGATGGACAAAGAGAACGAACGATACAGACATTGGAGGATATGCTGAGAGCATGTGTTATGGATTTGGGTGGTAGCTGGGATAAGCATTTACCATTGGTCGAGTTTTCATATAACAACAGCTACCACACCAGTATTGGTGCCACGCCATTTGAAGCTCTATATGGCCGCAAGTGCAGATCACCGCTTTGTTGGTCTGATGCAAGTGATAAACAATTGGTTGGTCCTGATGTGGTCCAGGAAACCACAGATAAGATTGCACAGATCCGAGATCGCATCAAGGCGGCCCGCGATCGTCAGAAATGTTATGCGGACCGAAGAAGGAAACCTCTAGAGTTTGAGGTAGGTGATATGGTTTTGTTGAAAGTATCACCCTGGAAGGGTGTGGCACGCTTCGGGAAGCGTGGAAAGTTGAATCAGCGGTTTATTGGTCCATTCAGAATTCTGGAAAGAATTGGGTTAGTAGCGTACAAACTGGACTTACCTGCCGAACTGAATGGTGTTCACGATACATTTCATGTATCAAATCTAAAGAAGAGTCCAACGTAAGATACTGTTGTCATTCCCGCCGACGAGATTCATATTGACCACACGCTCCATTTTGTTGAAGAACCCGTTGAGGTTACAGATTGGAAGGTGAACAAAACCCGCCGGAGCAGTGTCAGGCTCATGAAGGTTCGATGGAACGCAAGACATGGTCCTGAATACACCTGGGAATGTGAGGATCGAATGAAAGAAAAGTACCCCCCACTTATTTCCCAAGACCCCTGCAACTAGAAGCAGAACTTAAAATTTCGGGACGAAATTTTTCTAACGGGGGGAGAATGTGACAACCCTCACCAAACCAGGTATCCGTACAAATTAATTAATATTTAATTGATGCTTAATTACTGTGCTTGCTTACAGTTGTGAATAAACTGCTACATGATTTCTGATATATATAAAACCATGCATCATGCTTAATTACTGTGCTTGCTTACAGTTGTAGAACTGCGTCACTAGGTGATAGTTATAGTGACCGGATGTGCCAAAAATATGATTTAAACACAAATTCTGCACTTTATTCACAAAATTCAGCATTGTATTTAACTAGTAAAGTGCACAAACATGGGAAAATAACACTAGACACTTTCCAAAGTGTCGGGAATTCTTTGTGTCACTAAAAATAATATTAAAGACACTTTAAATGCTTATTAAGCACTTTAACGGATCAGTATCTAACCAAACAACCAGACTTTACCCGGAACATAAAAATACTGTCAATGACACTATTTTCCCTTTTCTGAGCCAGTTAGGGTCCCTGAATACCCTAACACCCGGTACAAAACACCACACACTAGTAATTAGTTAAACCTCCTAATTAAACTAACTAGTTACCTAACTATCAAGTTGGAAACCAACCCA
Source organism: Helianthus annuus (assembly GCF_002127325.2). Taxonomy (NCBI): domain Eukaryota; kingdom Viridiplantae; phylum Streptophyta; class Magnoliopsida; order Asterales; family Asteraceae; genus Helianthus; species Helianthus annuus. The sequence continues at coordinate 28,602,058 of NC_035433.2, read as the reverse complement.
TTTACCCCCCCCCCCCCCCGCATGAACCGAATCAGTCCCAAGAGGACACCACCCACAAATTTTTTTTGAATATTTTATTAATCCATACTTAATATCATGGAGACATAATATCTAGTGGTTAATGAATGTGGATGGATTATAAATAACACCATAGGATTATTACATTCACATAACCAACCAACAAAAATTTCATCTTTCTCTCCCTCTCTAAGATATCCTCGGCCGAACACACACACCCACATCCACTCACTTTCAAGTTTTGATCAAGGCATTCCAAATACATACAAAGGTGAAGGATCACATATAAGGAGGCTCGGTGCTTGCGGAATCACAAAGACCTCTTTACGACGCTATTATCCACCTATTTTTCGCCAAGATTCTTCCCTAGCCTTGTGCTAGTGGTAAGTGATTCTAAACACCCTCTCGATCTTGTTTGAAGTGGTTAATAAGAGAATTTACGGGTAAATATTATAAACACTAAAGATCAAAGTTTAAAGTCTTGAAAGTGTAATGAACATGGTGGATAAAAAGAAACTAATGGTGTAAAACTCATGAATCGTGTTTTGTTATGGTTATTTTATGTTCTTGAATGCTAGTAGTGGAACGGATCGTCGTCTAACCATGCTAGTTCATGTTCATGAAACATGAACTAGTGATATGTTAAATGTGAAAGTTGCAAGATGACGAATCTTTCCACAACATAAATATGAACTTGTGTAAAAATAGTTTTTCTTGTAAAATGGAGTTCTATACTACACTACTAGAAAATAGAGCTTTTGCCACCGCACTTATGGTTGCAAAACAGTCACATTTGCCTTGTTGCCACCATTTTGCAACCGAATATGCGGTGGCAAAAACACCCGTGTCAATTGGTCTATTGCCACCAAATAGCCACCACTTTTATATTTTGCTACCAAATTTTTGCCACCACAAAAACCGTCAAAATTATTTGCGACCGCCACTTGTTCACTACACTACCGGGTCTTTTTGCTACCGCGTTGTGATGAATTTTTTGTCATCATTTTGCTACCATTTAGCCACCTATATTGTCACCATTTAGCCACCTCTTTCATTGAAGTTTTGCCACCATTTTTGATACCATTTAGCCACCGTTTTCATTGAAAATTAGTTGCAACTATTTAGCCAGTAGCATTACACATATGCTACCATTTAGCAACCACTTGGATTGATTATTTTCAAACACACCATACAAATTTCTCATTTCCCTGTTTTTTTATTAAAAGTATGTTTCGATAAAATTACAATTATATAAAACACTCAATAAAACTACAAACCCAAAAATGTATATAGAACATCTCTGTTCAAAACCATCCTAATACAATAAACATCAAAACACTCAAAACCAAGTGTTTATAGCATATTTTCGAACTGTGATCGCTTCAACTTATGACATCCTATTGAGCATGGTATCCATATCCACCTTATCTTTTGCTTTTACAACAACCCAACAATAATTCCATTTAATCTTTCTTTTTCTTCATCCTTTTCCTTAAAGAACTCCTTGATAACCAATTTCAACTTTTCAATCTACAAAACAACCAACAACCACTGAATAAAATCAAAAAGTCATCATTAACGAAACTAGTATTATTACAGGCGCTTCCGGCACAGGTTTAAGTTAATTCACAGTTAATGTAAGTTTGCATATATGACAGTTCATAAGTATTGGGAGTGGGAAATTCTTTATATATAAATAACGTTTTGAAATAGTAAAAAATAAATTGAACTTGCTCTGATTTCTAAAAAGTGTCGTTCCTCTGTTTTCGGAGGCCCAAATCGAACTACGAAGTGGTGGCGCTTTTGCAAAATTATCATTTTCAGCATATTTAGTAACAAAACCCTCCTCCTTTATCCGGGCTTGGGACCGACAATTATAAACTAAAAACTTCATAATTGGCGTAGCAAATTTTTTTTTTTAAAGTCATACGTCCTGTTATTATTAGTTATCGAAGCTAAATTAGATGTCCGAGGCCAATTAAGGTAGTATCGCAAATTCACAACTAACCTTCCTGTATGCTCGAACGATTTCTGATTCTGGGACTTCTAGACTACCACAGACCGCCTGATTTAACCCATAGAATTTTGTGATCAAAGTTATATAGTGAATTAGGTAGGCCCATTAGAGTATGGGAAAGTATTACAAAGGTAAAAAGTTTGAATAATATATACCTTACTGAAGTATCTGTGAATCAATAACTCCTTTAACATGTCACACATAACGCAATATTGAAGCAATTTCGACATGAACTATGAATAAAAACTTTGGTTAGATCATTGTGACCGTGCATAACCAAATCAAGAATATGTTTATAAAATCATAGATTTGTTTCAACATTTTCTAAATGCTCAAAAAAAGTGATAACTATATTGAAAACAAAAAAAAAATGAAAGAACTAACCTTATTGTAAAACCATTCATTCCAAGAAGCTACTCTCTGCATAGAGGGTAAACAAGTATCAAACCACTTACTCTTTCACTATATTTTATCTGCAACAAAAAAGTTTAATAATCGGTCAAACATGATGAAGCAAATCAGTCAAAAGTTTATAACGACTAGCGGCGTTTATACCGAAAATAGTGTAAAAATATAGGCACCCGCCATTGCTCCCATACACATCACTGAAGCACAGTGGCGGATCTAGAAAATCTGCCAAGCCGTAACGTTTTATAAATAAGCGGTAACGAAATCGAAAAAACGTCAAATTTTTTCAAAAACCACAATTCCACAAAACAAACTTTCAAAAGGTAAACTCACATTTCTTGTGTTCCAAAGAAGAAAACTAAAACTTTCTTCTGGTCAACATCGTATCCCCACTTTTATGCTCACTAACCTGCAACCAAAGATACAAAATTACAATATCCCCACTTTTATACCCCCTTCTATACCAATACATCATTGTTGCCAATCTATCATAATTAGCTCGGTGTTCTCAGATTCATCAAAAATTGTGATTTGAATCCAATGTTAGAATGAATTCATAGAACACGTACAAAAAGACACCACCTCCAAAGATCCAATCATTGCCATGGACAAAATAGATAACAGTTCATTATCAACAACTCATTTAATTAACCTAGTGCAGAAATTAACCTCAAGAAGGTGGAATGGCTATGTCTTTGATGGCGTTGATTTCGTCAGAAATTAACCTCAAGGAATGTTTCTCCATCCTATGCTTCCGCCATGAGTGTCGTTTCTCTCTATCGTTCGCCCCTTCCCCGTCACAAGCAAACACAAAACCCTAACCACACGACTAATGAAATTAGAGGGAGGGATACGAAATTAGGGTTTGGGAAGTGAATGAAGGCAAGGGAGAAAAGGAAGGTGGAATATGAATCAGCGAGTAATTTTGAGACTATTCAAAACCCCAAAACGTGGAGAGCGGAAATATTTGCCCGCTCATTCAAAGTGTTAATTAATTTTCATATTTTATCACCGTTGAAACGGTGACAATTCAATCATATCTTTTAAAACCTATGATTTTGCCATGCTTTAGCCACCAAAATTGTATTTTTCTTATGAATTTGTGACCAAAAATAAAAAGGGCAAAAATTGTCACCACTTAGCTACCATATTATAATAAGCGCGTTTAATTTTCATTTTGGTGAGAAATCGGTTCCTAAATTTGCTATCTTTTTTTTTCGGTGGCAAATTTTGGTGACAATTGCCCTTTTTTCTAGTACTGCTAGTAGATCTAAGGATCTGCAAGTGGTATTTTCGAAGAACCAAGCGTAAAATGAAACCATGTTTAAAAGCTGGATCTTTCTTGCAACAAAGACATTTTTATGAACAAACAAGTGTGTAGACACTTGTGTGACAAAAAGTTTTAAGAAAGAAATATTTTCGTAATCCTTGGACTAGAAGTTGTAAACTTCAATTTTCTTTAAAAATGAGATGTCCGAGAAACCGATTTTATTTATAAAGGTAGAAAGATCTACTAAAAATGATGGAAAGTTACTACATACTTTTACACAACTTACAAGTTCATGTGGTTGCGATTTATGTATATTTTTGACTAGTTTAATGTTTGAATATTGTTTGATGATGTTGGGAAAATTGTTGATTGAATTTTGAAAAGAAAATGATACGCTAGAAAGCGTGGCCACCTCCAGTTACAGAGGAAATTTTTCTAGAAAATAACACTTGGAATTATTTTCATGACAAGTGCTTAAAAATATCTTTTTAACTTGTTTTTCCAAACAACCTTCGCCATGAATTTTTATTACAAAATCTCCAAGTGTCGGAGGTGGGATTTTTATAAATAAAGCTTGTTAAATATATATTTAGAATATATATTTTTCATAGTAACACTTATGTAATTTTATGATTATTTTGTGAACTATATAAATATTATTTTTAGAGTAAAAATAATATTACTGGAACATACCGAATATTAACGACTCCAAAATAATACCAACGCCTTCACAATAAATATTTAAGTTACACCGGTATTATTGTTACCACCCGAACTTCAAATGTAACTTACGTATTTTCAGAAAAATACTCTTACATGCATATTTTGACAAAAGTATTATTTTGGGAAAAATTATATGGAATAAAATATAATATTTTTGGGAAAATATTTATATTTTGGAGATAGAATTAAAATATATTTTAAGTGTGACTTAATAATATATTTTTGGAATTGCAAGAAAACGCACATGTATTGAAACCCCCAGCCTTGGGAAGGAGTATAATTGATACATGATTAACAAGTGTAAACACGAAATAGTTGTCTAACTATTTCCCAAAAACTTAAACCTTAAGCTAAGGCACGGCCGTCTGTCTAATAAAAGTTAGTACGTGTAGGTCGTCGCACAGCAGGTTGACTGGGAGATTACTAGTTAGAGCCACACTACGGTGAGTTCATGTCCCCCTTTTCTCTTAACTGTTTTCAGTTTTTATACTCCGGTGGTGAAATACATGTTACTATGATTACGAATACTTTTTACATGGTATGGTTAGCGTAAGGATGGTTACTACTTAGATCATGTGAGTGGGTAGGCGGGAACTGGAGGTGATTAATCCTTAGTGTAGGACCGAGGGACAATAGTGGTAGATCTATCTGGGTGTAGTGAGCCCAGCCCCAGGCCCAACAGTACGGACCTCGGGGTGACTTGGTGCCCGACGCAAAAATCTGATAGGTTTGAGTCTTCCTACTGCACTTCACACATATCAATGGCCTTGCAAACTATTGGTGATCTCTTTATGTCCTTATCTGCTACATACTAGGGGTTTTATACTTAGAAAGGTTTTACATACTCACTACACATGAACTCGCTCAACATTTTTGTTGATTTTTCCAACTTACATGTATTTCAGGGAACTAAGGATCTGGCACGGTATGCTACGTTTTCAAGCTGCGTTAGAGTTATGGGATCATCCAAGTTTAGGGGTTGTGGCTTTTACCTGGACGAGTCACAGTTCTTAAACTGCGTCTGTTTTATGTTTGTGGTTATGTCTTCTGAACAACGTTTTTATATTTTTAGGTTGTAATTTCCGTTGCATGTGTCAACGCTCTAAGACAATGTTGTGGTACTTTTATTCTAAAACTTAAATCAATGGATGATCTGCATGGTTTTACTTTCATATAGCTTTGTTGTGATTAAGCTATGGTATTAAGAAGTCACACCATATAAACCCACGCTTCCGCAAAGCCAGGGTGTGACAGCTTGGTATCAGAGCTTTGATCATAGCGAACTAGGATTCCTTCTCGAGTCTAGACTATGATCACTAGGGCTCTCACGAAAACATTTTTACATTGCATCCACTATGTCCAGATCCTGAGAACAAAACGCTTTTACAAACAAAAGTTGAGCACATTTTAGTTGTTAGTTATGGCTCAGTCTGGGAGGCTGAGGGAGTGGTCTAGTGGGACTAGGGGGCTCAGTCTGGGAGGCTGAGGGAGTAGTCTAGTTGGACTAGGGAGTCAGTCTGAGAGGTTGGGAGAGTAGTCTAGTGGGACTAGGAGGTCAGTCTGAGAGGCTGGGAGAATTGTCTAGTGGGACTAGGGAGTCAGTCTGGGAGGCCGGGAGGTTAATCTAGTGGGACTAGGTGGTGCAGTCTGGGAGGCTGGGAGGTTAGACTAGTGGGACTAGGAAGATTTCTTGATTGCTTATTGATGACTAACATGTTTATTTGACTATATGATTGATTATTTGTGCATATGTGTGTTTGTGTTACAAACGTCATGCCTTCATCCGGCACTTGAGAGTCGGACACCACAGACCCCATGCCTATAGGATCGGACGACATGGTCTCATCAGAGCACGAGGTGTATGCCTCAGATACTACCAGCACGGACGATGATGATTTCCAGCCATTTGTGCTGCCCGATGTCGTTGCTGAGCCCGCTGATGGCCCTATCGCTGGGGATTTGCCGCTCGCGGTGATCCCTGCCCCTGTACCCCTTGCCGCTTAACCTATTGTTGATATGCCCCTTGACGTAGTCGCTGATGACGACGTCGACTTGTTTGATGAGGACCCACTCGAGGATGACTTGGAGGGCGAGGCCCTTATTGCTGCTGGTGATCCCCTACTTCTCGATGATGCTCCTGCGGAGGAGGCACCCATCCATTCACCTGTCCCAGACTCCTTTGAGTCTGTGGCATCTGCACCTTCACATGCGCAGGGAGTGCAGCATCATTCGCACGACACAGACCCTGATATGGCATCATCCGCTGCACCTGCCCCTGCCCCTAGCTTTGAGTTTCGTCATGACATTGATGATGATTCGGATCCTGTTTTCCCACCCGGTTTTGACCCAGATCATGACATTGAGTTCATACATTTAGATTAGCCCATGGAGGATCCCGTAGCCCCTGTTGACCCTATGTTTGCTGATCCCGCTGATTTTGAGATGGAGTTTGACGATCCGGAGCCTGCTGTGGACCCCGAGCCAGTAGTTGCTCCAGCCCCGCATTCGAGCATGACCCTATTCATGCTGATGTACCCGCTATTGATCCTTTGATTGCTTATATACCTATTGACGATCATCCTATTATTGCTCCACTGTTGGAGGATGATCATGCTATTGATGCTCCTCATATCGCTGATATTCCTGTTGCTCCTCTTGTTGCCCCTTTTCCTGATCCCGTGCCTGTGCAGCCCGATCATGCACCTTTCGCGACCCATGATGATCCTCGATATGCGCACACCCTAAATGGGTGGATAGACGATGATGATGACTACCGCCTTTTGTGGTACCTGTTACACCTGTTCAGCACCTGCTTCAGTTCCTATTGATGCACCATTGTTACCCACACTTACTGCTGATGCTCACCGCACCGACTTGCCTATCACATTTCTCCAGGACATACCCCCACCACGTCCTGGGGAGGGTTCATCCCGTCAGCCGTTTGGTCAGATACCTTTCATGACTGGAGGAGATCAGTTTGTACCACAGATCTCTCATCATACTGCGATTCCCCCTATTGCACCGTTTTCTATGCCATCCTTTGCTCCAGCTGGTGAGCCGTTCCTCTGGACTTCGCCACCCATCATGCCACCATCTGATCCTTATCATCCTTATCACATGGGTTACTCTACAGAGGATATTCTCAGATCTTTCATGATACAGCAGGAGGCACTGACCCGTCGCGTGCAGGAGCTTGAGAGAGCTCAGCAACTCCCGTGCCAGTGCCAGACTCCACCTGCAGTATCTCATCCTCCACGTCCACTTTCAACAGATTCTGCCGCTCGCTTTTGGACTCCTGAGCAGCAGATAGCTTACTTGTTGCACTCTCATCGAGCTATGGAGGAGGATTGGCTTCACATGCGACGTTTGCTCTTTTCTCATTTTCCCCCTCCTCCACCGCCATCAGCTTAGGGCCATTTTGTACGACACGGGTAGACTTTTGTTGAGAAGATGGCGATTGCACAACTTTTGGGAGACTGCATTTTGATTATGGCTTTTGTTTTTATGTATATTGGATGTATTGACACTGATTTGATAGTTTTCGACTAGGGCGATGTGGCCCTTAGTCATGGATGTTGTATGATACAGTTGTGTACTTGTAAACCTTACATTGTGGTCTCGATTTATGACAGTGCAATCACAGTATTCTCATCATATGTGATGTATGATTTATTGTTTATGTTCTATAACATGAGATGTTATGTGTTTCGTTTGTTTATAACATGAGAAGTTATGTGTTGATATTGTTACTATATACGTATGATCCTTCTATTTATTACGACCTGACCAACGTAAACACATCTTTAGAAGATGCCACCAAGACGCCAGACACGCATGCCTACCAACGAGGTAGAACTCCAACAAGTCATTGCTGCCGCCATTGCGCAATATGCTGATTCGCAGGCGGAAACCAGTGGGAATATCTCCCAAAACCATGGCAATAACAATCCGCCTCATGGTAATATTAAGTCATTAAGACATACCACGATACATTTGGATATCTCTAGCAAGTTTGCTAATACCATTTGTATATTCTAACGTATGTGGAGGGTGCACCTACAAGCAGTTCCTAGACTGCAAGCCTGCAAACTTTGATGGCACCGGAGGTGCCGTTGCTTTTGTCAGATGGGCCGAGAAGACGGAGTCTGTTCTCCGAATGAGCAAGTGCGCTCTAGACCAACAAGTTACTTACATTTCTGGGCTATTCTTGGACGGAGCCCTGTCCTGGTGGAATTTACAAGTACAAACCCTTGTTGAAGCCGCTGCATATGCAATGACATGGAACGAGCTGAAAGAGCTTATGCGAAGAAAGTATTGCTCTCGCGCTGAAATTCATAAGTTGGAAACTGAGTTTTGGCATCTGAAGATGGAAGGACCCAAAATCGCTAAGTACGTTCAAAGGTTTCACGACCTGTCTCATGTGGTACCTTATATGGTTACACCGGAATTCAAGCGAATCGAGCGCTTCATTTGGGGTTTAGCTCCTCAAATCATGAGTATGGTGACTACTTCAAAGCCTGCGACAATCACAGAGGCAATCGATCTGAGCGTAGCTCTTACTGAGGAAGTCGTCCGCTTAAACAAGTTTTCAAATGTTGAGCCAAAGAAGAAGGAGACCCACGTAGAGTCATCTGGCGAGAATAAAAGGAAGTTCTCGAATTTCAAACAAGGAACAAGCGGGGTTGTTAAGAAAGGAGAGTCAAGCACGCCGGTTCAAGCTACAACCGGTGCTGGGAAGAAAGGAAAAGGTTATATGGGTACACACCCCAAGTGTAACACCTTCCAGCGTCACCATTCTGGCCGGTGTGGTTCGAAAGTATGCGAAGCTTGTGGAAAAACTGGACATTTGAAGGATAACAGCTGGGCTAATGCTGGTCGGGGTGGCCAAGGAGGTTTTGGTAATCAGAACAATAACCGTGGTGCTAATGGAAATCGTGCACAAGGAAATAACGAAGGAAATGGAAACCGAGGCAACAACGCGAATCAAGCGGGTACTGTGAACCGAAATCAAAACAACAATCAAGCTGGGAACGGAGCAGGAAATGGTCAAAGAATGGGTTGTTTCAACTGTGGTGACATTGGGCATTTTAAGAGATACTGCCCGGAATTAAACCAAGCACGAGGAAGAGCCTTTAATATCGAAGCGAGGGAAGCGCGCCAGGACCCTAATGTTGTTACTGGTACGTTCCCTATAAACCAACGCTTTGCATCCGTTTTATTTGATACTGGTGCCGATTATAGCTTCGTGTCATTAGAATTTAAGAATATGCTTGGGTTAGCCGCTAGTAAATTAGATATCCCGTACTCAATCGAATTGGCGAATGGAAAGTTGGTAGAAGCCAATGAAGTGGTCAGAGGTTGTGTAATCGAGTTGGGAGAGCGTGAGTTTGCTTTGGATCTACTACCGGTCAAGTTGGGAAGCTTCGACGTGGTAGTAGGGATGGATTGGTTATCAAGCAACAAGGCAGAAATTGTTTGTCACGAAAAGATCGTTCGCATCCCAACATGTGAAGTGACTATGAGTTTATATACTGAAATATCTAACAGTGAAAACGTGTAGATTTAATATAAACATATTAATGTATAAATCAAAACAACAGTCTTTTGATGCAAAAACCTTTTCAAACCCTATCTTTTATGGGAAAACTGTAAAATTAAATACCAAGAAAACCAAGGGACAAAATTTCGAAGTTCAAAGAACAAAAGCAGATTATCACAATTAAAATTAACCTCTTCATTTACCATGTAGACGCGTTTTTAAACTCTATAAAAGACCAATGATTACTTTTGATTCAAAACATCAACAAATTGTCCTACAAATCACTTTCTGTCAAAAATTGTTCCAATTCAGAAAAACCAACAAAAAATCTACATGGCAAACTTCAGCTTCTACCACTGGTTAGACACCAGCGATGTTAAAACACAATTCTCGATGTGGTCACTCAAAGAACAAAGAACAGACGAAGAACTAAACAGGAAAGTCGACATAATCAATGACACTAATTACAACAAAACCTGGAACATCATAGCATTGCTCGATGAAGTCCTCCACTCTCCTCCATCAGAGTTCTAGAAGAATGTAGAAGAGTTTCTGACACAACTTCTAAACCAGGATCAGAAAATCTACAACATGCTTACTGACCTGAAATTCAAAAAAGAGCATGAAACTACATGGAGAAAGGCCAGAGTCTACGAAATCCTAGCAAGTATTAACTCTAGCATGTAATACTTTATAAATATTTCATTAAGTTTCTATTTTTCTATGTAGTAGTTCATTTTAATAATATCAAGATGCATCTTAATATATTCTAAAATGTCAGCGTCAATAAAAACTCTCAACATCATCAACAGTTAATCAAAATAAGAAACAAACCTAAAATGCAAAGGTCTCCTCTCACCTGTTCTAGCACATCTGACTTTTCACGATATTGCACGAATCTCTACTTTCTATAAAAGGAGAAAATCTTACCGACGCAAGAAAACCTGACTTTCGATTTAACGAAAATCGAACAATGCAACTCTCTCATCAAAGAAGGTAGCACATGCAACTTTTCACGATGTTGCAACAATGATACTGCAACATCGATATTGAAAGGTTGATGTGTGATGAGAAGCTTCATTAAAACGACGATGTTGGAACAATGATACTGGAATGATAATGTAAGGACCGCTTTCCAAAAATAATAGATTAACTACATAAACAAGATTTTTCGGAGAATTAAAATACCACTTTGACGCTTAAAGAAATTTTTACAAAATTTGGGCATGACCCGTTTGTAAAACGGACATACTCCCTGTTTTTACATAACATATAACGTTTACCTACGACCCAATTTACATAAAACCATTCCAACAAAAGTAACGAGTTTTTAAATCTAAAACATTTCAACAAAGTCTAATAAAGTGTCAAAACAAGGACCCAAAAGTATGCATATGAGTTGCGGAAGCGTTTGGTATTTTAAGGCTTGAACATGTGCTCGTCCCATGACTCCAAATCGCCTATAGAGGTGCTTTACCTACATTAACATTCACAAATTTAATAAGTTAGTTATCTCATAGAAAATCATAACCTTTCGATTTAGCTTTAACCACATAGAACATTCTTACTCTTAAGCATACAACAACCCAATAATTGGGTTAAGCATAACCACTCTCGTAGAGAGTTTGACATACGCATTCGACCCGTGTAATTAGGTTTAGCATAAACACTCTTGTAGAGAGCTAAACATACTCATTCGACCCATGAAATCGGGTTTAGCATAAACACTCTCGTAGAGAGCTAAGCATACACATTCAACCCATGAAATTGGGTTTAGCATAAACACTCTCGTAGAGAGCTAAGCATACACATTTGACCCATGAAATTTGGGTTAGCATAACTCAACACTACTTTCATTGACATACCCAAATCCACAAGGGATTTGTCGCTTGCTTACTACATCGTCGATCTCGTTATATAAGAATAGCTTTTACAACGAATGTTTATGTAAATAGGAAATATAATAAAGACTCGTATGACATGAAGCATACCTCGATCTTGTGCTCCTTCCGCTTGCTTAGTGCTTGTACCTTCTTCTTTCACGCCTACATTAGAACATTCATTCTTTCACTTAGTTTATCAATTCTTTCTACTATTTTCATATACATTCATCTTTTATGCATTTCATCAAACACTTGGTAGGCATCACATTCAAGATTCAAGGTACAAGTCTATTAAGCATGTTCCTACTAGTTTATCATCACACAAAATCACCTTCCTCTAAATTCACATAATTCCCATTCTAAATTCAGTTTATCTAGCATTCAAACATCACAACAATTTCGCATATCATCTAAAACATGATCATATTCCTTATGAACCTCCTACTAGTAACATAATCTTTACAAAGTGGGTTTTCACTACATTTTTCATACAATCCTAAATTCAAGCATGATTCTTGTTCTAAAGGCAAGTTTTAACTCAGATTTATCACAAATTACACAAGGAATCGAGATTGGGTTTTACCCCTTTTTCAATAATTCAGCAAATTAGACTTACCACTTCAATACTTAGGGTTAGATTTTCACAAAGGAGGGCTCATGCATCGAATTTCCCTTGAGATTTTAGCTTCAATTCTTGTTTTCTTGAGTTTTAGGGTTATTCACCCTCTCCCTGCCCTTGTTCGATCGATCCCAACACCAGACATGGTGTTTTTCTTTTCCTTCACTAATTAAACCCCTATTTGTTTAATATTTGCACTTTAGTCCTCCCACTTTGATAATATGTTTTAAGTTAGACTTTATCACCTAATTAGTTACCATTTGGTCATGTTTCATTAACCAAGTTTCATTCTTTATTTACTTTGTATATTTATTTTCTTGCTAACATTTTTGGGGCGTTACAAGTCTACCCCCCTTAAAGGAGGTTTCGTCCCCGAAACCTGATCATAATTTAAATATTGTCATACCGAAAAGAAAAGGATAGTGCCTCCTTATCTCGTCTTCTGCTTCCCACGTAAGATCCGAACCCTTCCGGTGCTGCCATTGTACCAACACTTGTCTAACAGTTTTGTTGCGGAGATTCTTCACCTTGAAATCCTTAACGGCTATGGGCCTTTCGACATAATTTAACCCTTCGTCCAACTCAATATCATCAAGAGATACTAGTGCTGTCTCATCCGCAAGGCACTTTCTCAATTGTGACACGTGGAAGGTGTGGTGAATCCCGTCTAGAGCAGGCGGTAGTTCTAGTCGATACGCAACCCTTCCAACCCGAGCTAAGATTTTGAACGGCCCGATATAACGAGGACCTAGCTTTCCCCGTTTGCGAAAACGGATTATACCCTTCCATGGGGACACCTTTAACAAGACAAAATCTCCAACTTGGAACTCGATAGGACGCCTTCTCTTATCTGCATAAGCTTTTTGCCGATCTTGGGCTGCTTTCAACCTGGTTCTAACCATTTCGATCTTTTCATTCGTTATTGCTATTAAATCACTTGGTGCAAGCTCCCTTTGTCCCACTTCGCCCCAACATATGGGAGTCCTACATTTTCTCCCGTATAATAGTTCGTACGGTGCCATTTGAATACCACTATGGTAACTGTTATTATAAGAAAACTCGACCAGGGGCAATTGGTCGTCCCAACTTCCTCCAAAATCTAAGGCACACGCCCTCAACATATCAACGAGCGTTTGAATGGTTCTTTCTGACTGGCCGTCAGTTTGAGGGTGGTAGGCGGTACTTATGTGCAACTTCGTACCCACACTCTCGTGAAACTTCCGCCAGTAACGAGAAGTAAATCTAGTGTCCCGATCCGAGACAATCGACACGGGCACTCCATGACGGGATATGATCTCGTTCATATAAATTTCTGCCATTTTCTCGGAAGAGTAAGTTTCTTTGATGGGTAAAAAGTGAGCGCTTTTTGTAAGTCGGTCTACGATTACCCATATTGTATCATGCCCTTTCTTTGTTTTAGGAAGTTTGGTTATCAAATCCATCGTTAGTTCCTCCCACTTCCATACCGGTATCTCCAAAGGTTGTAATTTCCCATACGGCTTTTGATGTTCTACTTTCACTTGGGAGCATGTTAAGCATTTCGCGACGTATTTAACTATGTCACGCTTCATTCCCGGCCACCAATAATTGGCTTTCAAATCCCGATACATCTTTGTAGCCCCGGGATGGACCGAATATCGAGACTTATGTGCCTCGTCGAGCAAGGCAGCTTTGACTTCACAGAATCGCGGAATCCAAATTCGGCCGAACCGCGTCTTAAGCCCGGTCGAATTTTCTTCTAGATTATTGATCACACCTTTTAGTCGTTCCCTCTTCAGGTCTTCCGCTCCGAGCGACTTTATCTGGGATTCACGTATTGCCTCGAGTAATCGTGGCGTAACTACCATCTTCATGGATTTCACTTTTATGGGAGGTGGATACTCTTTACGGCTTAATGCATCGGCTACTACATTTGCCCTCCCCGGATGGTAGAGGATATCACAATCATAATCTTTGATAAGTTCCAACCACCTCCGCTGCCTCATATTTAGGTCTCTTTGTTCAAAGAAATATTTAAGGCTTTTGTGGTCCGAGTAAATGGTGCATTTTGCCCCATATAGATAATGCCTCCAAATTTTTAATGCAAACACTACCGCCGCTAATTCCAAGTCGTGTGTGGGGTAGTTCATCTCATGAGGCTTCAATTGCCGCGAAGCATAAGCGATAACTCTCCCTCTTTGCATTAGAACACAACCCAATCCCTGGTGTGAAGCGTCTGAATAGACCACCAGGTCTTCGGTTCCGTCTGGTAACGTTAGGATTGGGGGACTTGATAGTTTTTCTTTCAACATTCGAAAAGCCTCCTCCTGTTCTTTTTCCCATACAAACTTCTCTTTCTTTCTGGTCAGTTTTGTTAAGGGTAAGGCTATCTTGGAAAAATCTTGTATGAACCTCCGGTAGTATCCAGCAAGACCCAGAAAACTTCTTATCTCTGTTGGGTTTTTCGGAGGAACCCACTTCATTACAGCATCGATCTTTGAAGGATCGACCATAACACCCTCCGCATTTATCACATGCCCCAGAAACTGTACCTCCCTAAGCCAAAAGGCACACTTTGAAAATTTTGCGTAGAGCTTCTCCTTACGGAGAGTTTCGAGTACTTCACGCAAATGTACCGCATGTTCGTCTTTGCTTCGTGAATAAACCAAAATGTCATCTATGAATACAATTACCGATCTATCCAACATGGGTCGGCATACACGGTTCATAAGGTCCATAAATGCCGCCGGCGCATTTGTTAACCCGAAGGACATAACTAAAAATTCATAATGTCCGTATCGGGTTCTAAATGCGGTCTTTGGAATGTCTTCTCCTCGTACTCTAACCTGATGGTACCCCGATCGTAGATCTATCTTGGAGAACCAACTCGCCCCTTGTAACTGATCGAAAAGGTCGTCAATTCTAGGTAAAGGGTAGCGGTTCTTTATGGTTAGCTTATTTAACTCCCTATAGTCGATGCACATGCGCATTGACCCGTCTTTCTTCTTAACAAATAAGACGGGCGCTCCCCAAGGCGACACACTTGGGCGTATAAAGCCTTTGTCTAGGAGGTCTTGTATTTGTGTCATTAATTCCCGCATTTCCGTGGGAGCTAATCTATAGGGAGCCTTCGCGACTGGTTGCGCATCCGGATTCAATTCGATATTGAACTCCACTTCTCGCTCGGGAGGGAGTCCCGGCAATTCCTCCGGGAATACATCCGGAAATTCGTTCACAACTTCAACATCTTCAAGCTTCGGGAAGCTTTGTTGAGTATTTACTACGTAAGCTAAATATGCTCTACTCCCATTGAGCACGTACTTAGTGGCTTGAACGAGAGTACATAGCTTCGCTTCTATCTTTCTTTCGCCTTGTACATTTAATCGTCTTCCACTTGGGGCTCGGAGATGTATGGTTTTGGTTTCACAATTTATCTCCGCGTGGTTTTGAGACATCCAATCCATACCCACTATTACTTTGAATTCCCCCAAGATCATGGGGATAAGATCAATAGCAAACTCCTCATTCTCAATGGTCAATTTACAACTTTTACATATTTCGTGCAACAAGAAACTTTTGCTATCTGCTATCTCTACTTCTAAGGGCATCGACATTCGTTCAATCTTAAAGGATGGACGTTGGACAAGTTCACTAGAGATAAACGACATGGTAGCTCCGGTGTCAAACAAAACGTAAACCGGTATAGAATTTATTAGAAAAATACCTGAAACCACATTTGGTTGGGACTTGGCTTCTTCAGACGTGATCTGATACATTCTCCCCTTTGCCCTAGAACCCTCTTGCTTCTTATCTTCTTTCTTTGACCCTTGTTGAAGCTTTGGACATTCCAACTTGATATGCCCTTTTTCGAAACAGTTGAAACAAGTCTTTGGGTTGTCCGGGCATTGATAGGACGAATGCCCCTCCTTACCGCATTTAAAGCACCCCTTCTTACCTAGCAAACACTCTCCGGTATGGAGCTTTCCACACGTCTTGCATGGCGTAATCCCACCTTTCGACTTACCCTTTCTTCCTTGATCCTGAAACTTCCCCTTTTTGGATGGACTAAAACTTGCACCTTTGTCACTCGGCCTCTTTTCACCTCGCTCCTCTTGCCTTTTAATTTCGATCTCTCTATCCCGCGCTAAATCAATGAGCTCCTCGAGAGTTTCACATTTTGAGGGAGTGATGAATTCTCTAACTTCTGCTTTTAACACGCCATAGAAGCGATTTATCTTCATCCTTTCGGTTGTTACCAATTCTCCACAGAACTTCATCTTATCCATAAAATTGTTTGCTATTTCATTCACTGATTCATTTTTCTGCCGGAGGCGTAAGAAATCCTCCTGAATCTTGTCGATCGCCGACTGAGGACAATGATATCTCATGAAGGGCCCCTTGAACTCTTGCCAAGTCATAGCTTGCAGCCTATCTTCGCCTATTTCCTTGCTGTGCGCATCCCACCAATCTTTCGCTTGATGGGTTAGTAAACCGGTAGCGAACATCACTTGGTCTTCCTTATCGCACCGGCTTCGTATAAACACCGCCTCTATATTCGAGACCCATCTTTGACACTCGACTGGGTCAATTTTACCGTCATACGTCATCGGATGGCATGCCATAAAATCCTTGTAAGTGCACCTTCGTTCCTTACCTTTACCCTTTGATCCTTCGATTAATTCCTTCAACTCTTCGAACTTATTAGTCATCATAGCATCCACAACCCCTAGAACTCGGCTTTCTACTTCTTGAGCCAACCGTGGAAGATTGGCTTGTATAACCCCTTCCGCTACTTCTGTAACTCTGTTCTCGAATGCTTCTTGTCTAGCCGCATCATTGTTATTATCATTATCATCATTGATATTTCTTGCATCGGCCATCTACACAACATCACATTTATATTTAACACAACTAACAAGCTTTCATTACGTCACATTTCATTACTCCAAGTTTATTTCATCCACCTTCCCTTAGTTGAATTTTATTTGCCTTTTAAAATTTTCACTTTTCGTTCATATTATTCGACTCGTCACCTCCGATTATTTCAAGTTCATCACTTCAAAATTTCTATTTATGGTTCCCCATACTTATGAAGTCCCTCGTGGACTTTTCATCGCAATTTAGTAGGCTTTCAATTGATACGGGGACTTAGAATGGGTAAAAACAAGGCAAATTAGCGAAACAGACACGCGCTAGCCGTCGGCGACGGCAGGGTGGCCCGTCGGCGACGGCTCTTAAAAGTGGGCGTCGGGTAAATACGTCCGTAGACAGGAACTTAGGCCGTCGGCCAAAACAAGGCGTCGGCGACGGACCTACAGGGCGTCGGCGACGGCCTTCCCCTGATCATTTCGCTGCAACTTTATTTTTTTTGTCTTTTAACCCATTTCCAGGTCCGTACCAGCTGCCCGGGTTCCGGAATTACTTGTTTTGATGCCCATAATTGTTACTTCACATATTTAACTTAACCTTACATCTTAAACTCATATCATATACTAGCATTTATCGAAATCATACATTATTACCTCATTGGCGATCCGGGAGCGAGCACACTTTCGAACGAGCCATTGGTTTGAGTTCAAGCATCGTGTTAAAAGCTCGAATCCCTCAAACCATGGCTCTGATACCAACTTGTAAGGACCGCTTTTCAAAAATAATAGATTAACTACATAAACAAGATTTTTCGGAGAATTAAAATACCACTTTGACGCTTAAAGAAATTTTTACAAAATTTGGGCATGACCCGTTTGTAAAACGGACATACTCCCTGTTTTTACATAACATACAACGTTTACCTACGACCCAATTTACATAAAACCATTCCAACAAAAGTAACGAGTTTTTAAATCTAAAACATTTCAACAAAGTCTAATAAAGTGTCAAAACAAGGACCCAAAAGTATGCATATGAGTTGCGGAAGCGTTTGGTATTTTAAGGCTTGAACATGTGCTCGTCCCATGACTCCAAATCGCCTATAGAGGTGCTTTACCTACATTAACATTCACAAATTTAATAAGTTAGTTATCTCATAGAAAATCATAACCTTTCGATTTAGCTTTAACCACATAGAACATTCTTACTCTTAAGCATACAACAACCCAATAATTGGGTTAAGCATAACCACTCTCGTAGAGAGTTTGACATACGCATTCGACCCGTGTAATTAGGTTTAGCATAAACACTCTTGTAGAGAGCTAAGCATACTCATTCGACCCATGAAATCGGGTTTAGCATAAACACTCTCGTAGAGAGCTAAGCATACACATTCAACCCATGAAATTGGGTTTAGCATAAACACTCTCGTAGAGAGCTAAGCATACACATTTGACCCATGAAATTTGGGTTAGCATAACTCAACACTACTTTCATTGACATACCCAAATCCACAAGGGATTTGTCGCTTGCTTACTACATCGTCGATCTCGTTATATAAGAATAGCTTTTACAACGAATGTTTATGTAAATAGGAAATATAATAAAGACTCGTATGACACGAAGCATACCTCGATCTTGTGCTCCTTCCGCTTGCTTAGTGCTTGTACCTTCTTCTTTCACGCCTACATTAGAACATTCATTCTTTCACTTAGTTTATCAATTCTTTCTACTATTTTCATATACATTCATCTTTTATGCATTTCATCAAACACTTGGTAGGCATCACATTCAAGATTCAAGGTACAAGTCTATTAAGCATGTTCCTACTAGTTTATCATCACACAAAATCACCTTCCTCTAAATTCACATAATTCCCATTCTAAATTCAGTTTATCTAGCATTCAAACATCACAACAATTTCGCATATCATCTAAAACATGATCATATTCCTTATGAACCTCCTACTAGTAACATAATCTTTACAAAGTGGGTTTTCACTACATTTTTCATACAATCCTAAATTCAAGCATGATTCTTGTTCTAAAGGCAAGTTTTAACTCAGATTTATCACAAATTACACAAGGAATCGAGATTGGGTTTTACCCCTTTTTCAATAATTCACAAATTCAGCAAATTAGACTTACCACTTCAATACTTAGGGTTAGATTTTCACAAAGGAGGGCTCATGCATCGAATTTCCCTTGAGATTTTAGCTTCAATTCTTGTTTTCTTGAGTTTTAGGGTTATTCACCCTCTCCCTGCCCTTGTTCGATCGATCCCAACACCAGACATGGTGTTTTTCTTTTCCTTCACTAATTAAACCCCTATTTGTTTAATATTTGCACTTTAGTCCTCCCACTTTGATAATATGTTTTAAGTTAGACTTTATCACCTAATTAGTTACCATTTGGTCATGTTTCATTAACCAAGTTTCATTCTTTATTTACTTTGTATATTTATTTTCTTGCTAACATTTTTGGGGCGTTACAGATAACATGTAAACAGAATCAACAAACATTCAAACAAAGAAGTGTAATCGGAGATTAGCGGCTGAATCCTGAGAAAGATGCATTTGAGAGAGAGAGAGAGAGATACGCTCGCAGATATGAGCGAGAGAGATTTAATTGTGGAGCCAGATAATTACATCTTATTTATAGGATTAGAATAGAATATATGATTTGAATTTTGAATTTTGAATTTTGAATGTGGAGCCATGTTTAAATTTTGAATCTGGAGCCATGATTTTGAATTTAGGCAGACGTTTAAGGTAGAGGTTTGAATTTTATACAGATTTTGAATTTAAGGCAGAGGTTTGCCCTTTTGTATATATGGGCAGACCTTTGAAAAAGCTGAATGTGGGCCAACTTTGAAATTTAAAGTCTTTTAATATTAAGGTTTATGATGTGAAAATGGCATAAGAAAAGCCTTGTTGGACAGCCTCTCCTACTGACACATCAGCTTTTCTTATGTTATTGGGATTTCTCCTTTTATAGAAAATATAGATAAGATATGAAATTATAACTTTTAAAACAAATACTTTATAATAACCTTTAGAAAAAATTACACCGTTAGTCTTTGTGCTTTCTATCAAGTTTCAATGTTCAGATACTAAGAGTTTATTGTTGTAAAATCAGGCATTAATGTCTTAATTTGTCACAATATTAAGTTTCATCATTTAACACAACAACGTTAATACCTGATTTTACAATAAAAAAACTCTTAGTACCTAACACTAAAACTTGGCAGAAACCACAAGAAAAACAGTGTAATCTTTTTTCTAACCTTTACTCATTTTTCTTAAAATTCATATCGAAACATATATAAAAATAAATACATCGCAACCGTATATAAGAAATGGAAAAAAATATTTTAAAAGTTGGAAGAAAAATACATAATGTGTGTAAAATCATTTATGAATATCAGAGCGTACATGTGTGATGAATCTTTTGGGGTTAAAAAAAGGGTTATTGGATTTTATCACCCTTAACTATTGGCCATTGGCCGCTGTCACCCTCAACTATCACTTTGACTCCCGTCACTCCCAACTTAACACTTAGTGTGTCCTGTCACCATATCACTAACTTTTGATCCTGTTACTATACTTTTGAGGGTGTTCTAAGATCCCTAAAACCTTCCCAAGATCCCTATGACACCCCAAAAAGTGTAGTAACAGGATCAAAAGTTAGTGATCAGTTAACGACGCGGTGACAGAACACACTAAGTGTTAAGTTGGGGGTGACGGGCGTCAAAGTGATAGTTGGGGGTGCCAGCGGCCAATAGACAACAGTTGAGCGTGATAAAATCTAATAACCCTTAAAAAAACACAAAGTTGATGTCTTTAGTCGAGTAAAACAGAGAACCAATTAGACGCTTTTGTTGGTTGTTAGATCATCCGTAGTGGGGTTTTTTTGGCGTCCTCCTCTAAAAAAAACGCCCCATAACGCCCCTGTACCGCCCCCAAGGGCGTTTTTTTTTTCCAAATTTTTCTCGGTGCATTCATCGTCTGGTGAGATTCTTTTGCCAATCATGTCATTACACCCATTTTAAACATTAGTTTTAACTAAAAAAAAACAAAAAACAATAATGGATAATAATTGCAGGAGCATTATAGGGCATTATATCACTACACTCGTTTTAAAATAATGGTCCATAATGACCAAAAGCTAACTCAACCGTCACATGGAAGATAATATCCAAGAGTGAACCATTATCTTCCCTCTCTCACTACACATCTTCTTAAAAAAAAAAAAAAAAAAAAAAAAAAAAAAAAAAAAAAGAGAGAGAGAGATAAGCAAGACCAATAATTTCGAACCCAAATCATTTGTTTGGCAAATGTCAGGCGACACACATTCAAACCAATGTAAATTATTCATGAACATTCAATGACCAGTTGGATGATGTAACTTTTTTTTTTCTTGAACGGCAAAACAAATTTAGTTAGGATACATATATAATAATCCATATATTAATATTAATTTCCTTCTTTTCATGCACAAATAATATCGATTATGCGTTGGACTTGTCACCTATGACTTTGTTACATTTGGTCCCTCTCATTGTCTGCATACAATTCTTACATCTGGTCCATTTTTTTGTCCGTTTAGCAATTATGCCTGCCGAACGTTATCACAGAACAGTATGCTAACAGCCATTGTATCTTTTTAGTTTGTGTCGCTTATTTCTCTATTTACACTATCTATGTAGTTATGTAGTTATGTACAACTTTAATTGGTGGAGTGCATGAAAAGAAAGCTGCATGCGCTTTCAAACATTTAGTTTGAGAGAATTTTAATTTTTTCTTTTACTGCAATACTTGTTCACCAGATTTAAGAGGATGTGGGAGTTAAAGATAGCTGAAGGGAATGGGCCCTATTTATATAGTACAAATAACTTTGTTGGTAGACAATTTTGGGAATTTAATCCCAATGTTGGAACCTTAGAGGAGAAAGAAGAAATCGAAAGGTTGCGCGAGAACTTCAAAGTTAGCAGACGAGATGGAGGCTTCCATGCTTGTGGTGATCTACTAATGCGACGACAGGTAAACTAGATAATGGTTTTTTGCTAGAAGTTACGTCGGTTATATATAGATGCTTTTTATGTGTAAAAACAATAATGTTCTTCAAATTTAGTGGTATAGACGTTTGAAAGCGATGTAACATTATAACAAAAAGAATTCATTATGTTTTTGTCATGTTATAATATGACATAATCATTTTGACACAACTTTACCCATCATAAACATCTGAATACACATATCTTGGACAATGTTGAGGCATCGGTTATCTCCGAGAATTATTGTGGCAATAAACAACCTTATATAAATATAAGCATGGCAAACCGGGCGAGTGGGGCAGGTTCGGATGTTAGGTCAAAACAGATGCGACTCAGAATGGGTTTGCGTGATTATGAGTTATGAGTAAAATAAGTTCGGGTTAAAACGTGTATTCTTATAAAGACATCATTTTGGTTTGGGTCACAATAGATTTTAGTGAAACTGAAGTCAGTATGAGATGAGTTGCTTTGTTGTGGCTGGTTAGTGGGAATATTGGAGGTGCTTGTGACGGTGGGGGTAATGGTAACAACCGTGGCGAAGCTTGACCCGAATGACAGGGGGCGAAAACGTATATACCAAAAAAATTCTATAGAACCAGGGGGTCGAAATCGTATATACCCAAAAATTTCTATACGGAAACTACATATATAACACTACTGAGCGAAAAGTTCGGGGGGTCGGGCATCCCTCCCCGCCCCTTCTATACTTCGCCACTAGGTGACAAGGTGGTAAGGGGGCTGCCGTGATGTAGGCAGCATGGATTGAAAGATGTAGGTGACGGCGGTGGTGGAGATGACGATGCTTGTCGCGGTATTAGCGTTGGTGGTGGAGGCATCGGCAGCGAGTGGTGGGGAAGGCAGTGTCCGTGTAGGTGGCAAGAACGAATAGGTGGTGGAGACAATCAGTGGCCATGAAGATGAAAACCGTTGTGCAGATTATTTAAATCAATAAATATTAAATTGAGTACAATCAAATTGATCCTTGTCGAATTTAACGTAATTCATGCAATCATATGTTGGCGAGTTAGGTAAGGTGTAGAATAGGTAGAGGTCATGGGTTCAATCCCCATGGCATGCAAGTTTAGCCATTCAAAAAAAAAATAAAAAATTCATGCAATCATATACATAATTTATTTTTTAAGAAATCAACCCATCTTTTTAAGAGTATGTCATGATTGTCATCTATGTATAATTATAACTTACTATATCATTAAGAAGTTATCTGAAATAAAAAAATAACTTATGAACTTACCATCGTTCACCAACTGTTCCGATGCTTAAATAGAATTTGGTAAATTTGAAGATGACAATGAATGATATGATGTTATGTGTCTCATAGCTTAAAAAAGAAAGTGGAATTGATCTTACAAGCATGCCTCCAACGAGACTAAGTGAAGGCGACCAAGTGGATCTTGAAGTAGTTACAAATGCGGTAAAGAAAGGCGTTAGACTACATCGTGCAATCCAAGCTAAAGACGGACATTGGCCAGCTGAAAATGCTGGTCCCATGTTTTTCACCCCTCCACTTGTAAGTATGATATTTTATTAACTAATATGTTTTATTAACTAATATGTTTTCAAATAATCAATTTGGTTTATTATGTTACACTGACGGTTTTTTTTTTTTTTTTTTTTTTTTTTTTTTTTTTTTTTGTCGTTTATTTTCGATTAATAGACAAAACCAAATTTGGCTAAAACTTTTGTTTAAAAATAAAGAATTTGAGCTATAAATACATGAAATTGAGCTATAAATACAAGATATTAAGATATAAATACATGAAATGGATGCATAGATAAATGAAATGGAAATATAATAGAGGTATAAAATATGAAATATATAAACCTGAGTTATAAAAGCTAGAAATAAATGGAAATATGAATTGCTCTGTTAGTTTTATATTAGACACCAATCGATTTCAATACCATGACGAATTTATATGGAGATAGTTGGTAAACGGGCAACAAGCTGCGCCGCTAATTTTATATTAGACACCAGTTGATTTCAATACCATGACGAATTTACATCGAGATAGTTGTTAAACGGGCAACAAACTGCGCCGGTACCCCTTTTTGAATAGGAAAACTAAGTCTTTTAAAAATTACGTCCGTAGATTTCGGGGTTATAACATTACTATGCATGACTCTTTAAACTCGACTAAGTAGGTCCACGGCCTTTGCCGGCAGAAAACCAAAAGTATAAAAATCAAATAAGATAAACATGTGTTGGTTGTATATGTAAAATATACATTAGCTTTGATCACCACATATACAGGTAAAATATGTTAGATATTTTAGTGTAATCGGGGATTGACTTGGTGATTAAAGCGAATAATAATACACCTCAAGCAAGTTAGGAGGTGCGGAAGTGCACGCTTGTTTGAGTTATTATAATTCGAAGTGTACGGCTCGTACTCTACGGTCCAAGGGGCGGCAGCCCCTGGCGGGGTCCAAGGGGCAGAGCCCCAGGTCAGCTTGGAAAAATTTTATTTTCATTAAATTGTCTTAATGAAACTGCATCAGAAAATTTTATTTTCTGGAATTTGTCACTTATTCGAAATGATAAAAATGGCAGTTTTTTGGCAATTTTGTCTGAAAATAGAGATAACTGTCACTAGGCAGTTACACCCCCAAAAATCCCATTTTCGTAGACAGTTTTCTTGGTCACATTTTTCTGGTTCAGACAATTTTCCACAAACATATACACTGGTTCATTTTCTCAAAATCAGAGTTGTATCCGATTGAATTATTCGGGTGAACCACCGAAATAATATGATCTGAGAGTGACATCACGCCTCTCTGATCATCCGGCAAACTGAAATTCCCCAACAAAATATAAACAAGCATAAAGAACAAATGAAATGCACATCATCAGATATTTGATGTGAAGAACAACCATAAACATATGCATCAGATTAACAATTGTACGTGAAATATGAACAAATTAATAGGCGATAGGAAAGCATAAACATGAACATTAAACACAAATCAAAATTACAAACCAGGTGATTAACTCATTTTTTTGCTTCCAGTTGGTAATAACATTAGAACAAAGATAAGCACGACTGCAATTGCATAAAAGACAAAACTCACACCGACTAATCGTACCATGACTTGAGAAAGGTGTTGTAAAAAAAGGAATTGGTTTTAGCGCCCAAACTTAAGATATAGTGAACTGGTTTTAGTGGCCAAACTTATGAAAGGTGCTGGTAATAACATTACGCCATGGGGTATGGGGCTTGGGTTGGGGCGTGGGTTGGGGGAAAACGCCCAAGTCACCACCCCGGGGGCTTGGGTTGGGGCTTGGGTTTGGGTTTGGGGCGTGGCCCCTTTGGCGTGGGTTTGAAGCCGGGCGTGGGGCGGGCTAGCAAGGTGACATGGCGGGCTCTCAATGGTCATGTGTCAACTCATGCCCCCAACCCGAGCCCCACCATACCCCATGGGCGTGGGTTTTTTTCCCATTCCACGTGTCAACCAATGCTCAACCCAAGCCCCAACCCAAGCCCCACCATACCCCACGGTCTTAGGCCATGTGTAGTCATAAAGCCCTTTTAGGGGCGTTATGCGACATGTGGCGCGCCACGTGTGCGGGTGGGCGTTATGGGGCGTTATGCATTTAAGCCCGTAGTCATAAAGTCCCTACCCATCAATACCTAATTATTAATTTTCGTTTTTATTAAATAATTATAAAAACATTAACCTTTTTTTGATTGGTCCAAGCTTAATAACCTTCCTCCCTCACTCCTCCCTCACGCCGCGAACATATTCTCGCCTCCCCCAAATTTCTGAAACATGGCGCCTAGGGGGGTGGTGTTCCGGGCGTTTTTTGGGCGCCATGCTTGGCCAAAGCGCCCCATTACACAAGGGCTTAGGACAAAGATACACTAAATTGGTTTTAGCGCCTAAACTTAAGAAAGGTGTTGTAAGAAAAGGACACGTGGCGCATAGTTGTTTGTTTTAGAGGGTGTTTGGGGTTAAATTTTGAAAAAAATAAAAAATAAAAAATAAAAACTACAAAGAGGGGTTGAGCCATAGCGGTGATACCCCTCCTTATACACCCCTCCATATACTAAACCTACCTCTTACCCATCCTATCTTAGTTATTGATTATTATGTTTATCCCTATATTCACCTAATCTTAAAGATACAAGTTTTTTCTTTGCAGCTAATAGCCTTATACGTTAGTGGTACCATTAATAGGGTCTTAACTAAAGAACACAAGAAAGAGATGATACGATACTTCTACAATCATCAGGTTCGTATGTATTTACATCATTCTAAACTCCAATTGCTCATATTTTCCCCCATGGGGATGTATATATATATATATATCAGAATCTGGAAATATAAAGTTTGGTTTGTGGTAGTACTTTATAGTACTAATTTACTAATTTGTATTGATTACTAGTGTTAATGAACATGCCTTAGTATTGTTTCCTAGAATTATAATGCCCAACTTTTTAATATTTGGCTGTTTTATACTTTTATGAATCTATTTGACAAAAGGATGTTTTGGTTGTGATGGATTTTGTTTGAGCATTATTTATTGGCCAAGTTTGATTGTGTTTGACTTTTTTTGTTTCATACAAGCTTGTAGCCTATGTCATGACCCTACCATTACCCTTTTTGTTAGTGTTATGTTACCCCACTCTCATCTATCATTTAAATCCATCATTCTATATGGTGTGGTCATAACCCAAACAATCATACCCATTTTTTTTAAATATTTATTTTGTGTAAAATACATTTAACTAATTAAGGAAAGAAATGTGCGTGGTTGTTAGGCTAGGGGGTATGGGGTTCGTCCCCACCCCGTCGAGGAACGGCGACGGCCGTCAAACCATGCCGCTCCCCCACGTCCCGTCCTCAACGTCGAGATCTTGCCGTTTGCGACGAACCAATTATGGTGGGCCCCCAGTCAAATGTAGCCGTTTAAATGTGTATAAACGAAGGTGTGACAGGAGACTGGAGATTGAAGTTCAGTTGCAGGTCGTCGGAGATACGGTGGTCGGCGATGGAGAAGACGACTGAGCACGGTGGTGTTGTGAAGATGGAGGTCACGGTGGTGTTATGGAGGCTAGTTGCAGGTTGTGTTTGATAACCAAAGTTGCAGGTGTTTGCTAAATCGAAGAAGTGGTGCGTGAAGATGGAGGTCACGGTGGTGTTATGGAGGCTAGTTGCAGGTTGTGTTTGATAATCAAAGTTGCAGGTGTTTGCTAAATCGAAGAAGTGGTGCAAATGGTTGTTTTTAGAAAAGTAAAAAACTTTAATACTGTGTTTGCTAGTTGCAGGTTGTAGGTTGGTTTTAGAAAAGTAAACCTTTAATACTGTGTGCTGCAAATGGTTTTGGTTTAGTTTTTTTTTAATTAAAAATAAAAAATATTTTGTTACTTTATTTTTTTTAAGTTTAAATTTTTTTTTAAGTTTATGTAATATTTTTTTAATATTAATGAAAATATTTTGTTACTTTATTTGTTAAATGTTAAAAAAAAGTTGAAGATTAAAAAAAATAAAAAAACATAAAAGTGGTGGAGGACTATGAGTAGGACCATCCTCCCATGCCCTCTAGTTTTAGAGGATGATCCATTCTTGGGAGGACTGTGACGTGTCGTCTACGTGACGGATCATCCTCCAAGGATGGTCCATCACCATACCTTGTAGTCTTATAGTTTTGAGTACGGAAGGCTAAGACAAAAATTGAGCTAGATTGACCGACACTTGTGGATAGATTATATTCCCATACCAGCTAACTTTGATTACATTAGAGTACGTATTGTGTTATTTTACCAAAATAGCGTATAACGAAAATAAAACTTATATCTTTCTATGGCTTACGGTTTAGTGTATTAATTTAAATACATTTGTATTTACTTGTGATTGAAAATGTTATAATAAAAAATTAAAAGAAAATCTTAAGTTATTAACGACACGATTTAAAAATAAAATATAACTTCAATTAATGGATCAACTCTTTTAAAGTTGGAAAGAAAATTGTGTTTTTCTCATGGTTTTCGAAATCATTCATACTATCCTCTTCACAGATACATAATTATGATATACTTATTAAAGGGCACATTTTCTGGTTGTATCCATCCTATATATATATATATATATATATATAGTTACATTATATAGGGGAAGGATGTATAGAAAACCCACTTTAATTTAGAAAACCCGGGAAACTCAAAGCTCACGATGTATTTTTTTTCGAAAAAATTTACACATGTTATATACATGTTTTTAAGGGTTTTGGCCAAAAATTTTTTGCCCAAAACCCTTAAAAACATGTATATAACATGTGTAAATTTTTTCAAAAAAAAACATCGGGAGCTTTGAGTTTCCCGGGTTTTCTAAATTAAAGTGGGTTTTCTATAGATACTTACGTTATATATATATATATATATATATATATATATATATATATATATATATATATATATATATATATATATATATATATATATATATATATATATATATATAGGGGATGGTTCAAATGAAAACCACTTTTATTGTGAAAACTCGAAAACTAACTAAAAAAGACTAAAAAAACCTAAAAAACATACAAAATTTTTTTTTATTTATTTTACAATTTTTTTAGAAAAATCGTTACTTTTTATATATGGAAAAAAAATTTCAAAAAAAAAAAAAAAAAAAAACTTTTTGGTTGTACTGCACATGTGCACTAATACGGAAAGCCTAAACCACTTAACCCACCCCCCACCGACACCCCCCAAAAACCTAAACCCCCCCCCTCCCCCCCCCCCCCCCCAAAACCTAAATTCACCCTCCCACCAAAAGCCTAACCCCCCCCCCAAAAAAAAAAAAAAAAAAAAAAACCTAAACCCCCCACCCCCCACCCTCCCGAAAACCTAAAACTAAACCCTAAACATAAACCCGAAAAAAACCTAACCCCCCACCCCCACCCCCCAAAAACCTAAACCCCCCTCCCCCCACACCCAAAAACCTAATCCTAATCCTAAACCTCCAAAAAAACTAACCCTAAAAGCTAAACTAGAATCAAAAAACTTATTTTAAGCATGTAATGCACATTGTAGTACATGTTATATTGCACATGTGCACTACTATAATAATAGTATTGAAAAAAGACGACACCATAAATCTTTTTTTATGTCATAAAAAATATGCTCGAATATACTTGAATGAAAGATAAGAAAATTTGTGATCTTATGGTGTCATTTTTGTTTTAAAATGATAACGTATGGAGAAATGGGAAATGTTTGAAAAGTTATATATTTTTTGTTCCAATTTTACCCCTCCTTCATTAAAAGTCTTCCCTCCCTCCTTTTTAGTGGGTTTTAGTTAGTTTTCTAGTTTTCACAATAACTAGTGGTTTTCATTTGAACCTTCCCCTATATATATATATATATATATATATATATATATATATATATATATATATATATATATATATATATATATATTTGTGGTTTCATAATCCGTATCTTTTAAAATTTTACTTTCTAGCAGTCCAACAAAGAGCAAAACTAAATGAAGTACCTATTAACAGACAAGAAGGTGTTGTATAACTGCAGAATGATGATGGGGGATGGGGATTTTATATCCAAGGCCACAGCACAATGATCGGATCAGCGTTGAGTTATGTAGCGTTACGAATACTAGGAGAGGGAGAAGAAGATGGAGATGGTGCAATCGCTAGAGCTCGTAAGTGGATAGTTGACCATGGAGGTGCATCATCTATACCCTCTTGGGGAAAGGTTTATCTTTCGGTAAGTATTAACTCCACAATCGTATTGTAATTCCAAAAATCTATACAATATGCACTTTGGTCCAACTGGGAACAATTTACAATATGTAGGTTCTTGGAGTATACGAATGGGAGGGCTGTAATCCGTTGCCACCAGAATTTTGGCTCTTCCCATCTTCATTCCCTTTTCATCCAGGTAATTATATATATATTTCCAAAATAACAGTTTGCATATGCTATTCATATTGTTTTCGGTCTCTCTATCCTTTTGGTTAATGCAGCTGAGATGTGGTGCTACTGTCGAACAACCTACATGCCCATGTCGTATTTATATGGGAAAAGAATCCAAGGACCAATAACACCGCTTGTTTCGGCTTTGCGAAAAGAAATCCACCCCACACCCTTTGACGATATTAACTGGAATAAACAACGGAATAACTGCTGTAAGGTTGGTGCTGGTATCAATGTATCATTACCTTTAATTGACCCTAGAACATCAAGGTGAAATTTTCCTATGTGCCAATAGATCTATACACTAGCTAACCAAGAATTATATTCTATCTCAATATCTTTTATCTGTTAGTATGCGATAGATTAAGTACTCAAAAGTAATATACCAAGTAATTGAGACAGATGTATTTCATTGCATTGACTAAAAGCGAAAAAATCTACAATGCTTAAATAGAAAAACTAGTGCTGACTAGTTAACATAAAAGAAAAATCCATTAGGCCACCCGGGGTGGTTGTCTTTTTGTCCGTGATGAATTTGTATAACGCGTGCTCTTGTACACAACACCACCGCCACTCCAATGGATCACACGTCAAACGTAGAACGTGTTATATTTTTAACGCGTGATTGTTTTAATTGTTTGAGGGAAATTGTTGGTTGTGGGTAAATTGTTGGGTGTGGTGGTGAGTGATTGGCATTTCCACTACAAAAGGTTGTGAGTGATGGAATAATGCTTGATAACATGGCGGAACTTGATTGGAAGTTGTGAGTGAGTGATGAGTGATGACCACCCCTACCCCCCTTAGAAACTAGCTTGACTAATGGCTAGTTCCTAAAACTTCTGAAAAATATCTTACAACCTCTCTGACCCGTTAAAGTTATTCTACTATCTGAATTATTAATGGTTCGAGATGGATAAAACATGAACCATCTTTCGGGTGTGAGGGTGTATGTGTTGTGTTTGCAGGAGGATTTCTACTATCCACATTCATTTCTTCAAGATGCTTTGTGGCACAGTCTTCACTACCTTACTGAGCCAGTTCTCAAGTATTGGCCGTTTTCTAAATTTAGAGAGAGATCTATTAATAGAGTTGTTGAACTAATGCGATATGAATCAGAAGAGACGAGATACATGACCATAGGATGCGTCGAAAAAGTAAGCTAGCGTTTCTAATAGAAGAAAGAAATAAAAGGGAATTGCTATCTTAAAAACCATAACCATAAATTCTCCTTTTGGACAGAGTCTACAAATGATGTGTTGGTGGGCAGAGAATCCAAATGGGGATGAGTTCAAATATCACCTAGCTAGAGTACCGGATTACTTATGGATTGCAGAAGATGGAATGACAATGCACAGTTTTGGTAGTCAAGTGTGGGATTGTGCTCTTGCAGTTCAAGCGATTACCGCAAGTAATATGGCAGAAGAATACGGAGATTGTCTCAAAAAGGCCCACTTCTACTTGAAAGAATCACAGGTTGTCTTTAAAGTATGCATGATTAAATATCCAAACTCTAATGGAATTCTAACTTACTACTTTAACTATATGTAGGTGAAAGACAATCCTTCTGGAGATTTTACTAAAATGTGTCGACAGTTCACCAAAGGTTCATGGACTTTCGCTGATCAAGATCACGGATGGACTGTCTCAGACTGTACATCGGAAGCACTAAGGGTATAACGTGGTTCGAATTGGGACATCCTATATACATTTAAAGTTTCGGTTTATATTATATAGACGATAATTTGTCTTTGCCTATAGTGTCTACTCTTACTATCACACATGCCAAAAGAAATAGCTGGAGCCAAGGATGAGCCTGCCCGACTCTATGAAGCAGTGAATGTGCTTCTTTACATGCAGGTATGACATATTTACTTATATATTTCCAGTGAAAAAAGCTAATAAGCACAAACACACAATTAAAACATTTCTTTGGTTACATTCAGAGTCCTATAAGTGGAGGATTTGCTGTTTGGGAGCCACCAATTCCAAAACCATTTCTACAGCTTCTTAACCCTTCAGAGATTTTTGCAGATATTGTTGTTGAGAAAGAGTAAATCTCCTAACACTTTTTCATAGAACTCTTCTGGTTAGTGATTTCTTTATAACAAGGAAAATCACCAAATTGACCAACTTGACTACTAAAATGATAGGGTTTTATATATATATATATATATATATATATATATATATATATATATATATATATATATATATATATATATATATATATATATATAAAAGTAGCCGTTGAATGGGGCCCACTTTTCAAACTTCACGCTCGTCTCCAACGGCTGGATTGGGCCACTTGCGACACGACCGGGGGGGGGGGGGGGGGGTGGGACAAGGGGGACGACCCGGCGCCGGGGGACGATCCCCACACCCCTTGGTCATATAAATATTAAAACTAACCTTTTGAAATTAAGTATTTCTAAATAGTTCTAAAAATATAAAGTTTTCATAAATTTAAGTTTTAAAAAATAATTTTATTAAGTATATGTTTTTAAATATTTAAAAAGTATTTTTTTTTAAATAATTTTAAGTTTCCATGCTTTAACAATGTTCTTTAAAAAAATAATTTTTATATACTTTCAGAAAGGTTTTGATTCTTTTAAGTAATAAAAAGATTAGAAATTAAGCTTTAATACATTTTTGGTTTACAATTTTTTTTATATCTTTGGACTCAAGATACCCAAATTTTTGCGTTAACTTGGTTCAGGCTGGTCATGATAAACCATATTTTAGCACGGATATGGCGCGAGCTAGACACATCTCATCATTTTAAATTTTAATGGACACATTTTTATAGGAATTTTCAGAAAATGTGTGGATCGAATGGCTGATTTTTTGTTTGTGCTTAATAATAACTACACAAAGAAAAATGTTTGCATGAAAAATAATTAACAGAAAAGAAATAACAAGTAAGAATTTTTTTATTTAAAAATATTTAACTTAATTAAATATTTTGCTGATTTAGGCATGTGGAAACCACAGCATCCATTATTGGAGCTCTGGTAGAATTCACACGTGTCCATACAAGACACAGAAAGGAAGAAATAGAACTGTCCATTTCAAATGGAGTACGATATCTTGAGGAGACACAATGGCATGATGGTTCATGGTAATTAAGCTGATATGATTTCTTGTTTATTTAGAAAGCTAGTCTTTGAGAAAGGTTATACAACTAGCGACATGTTGAAGGGGTAATAAACAACCAGGGGCAACTCGACTGTAAAAAAATTAAGTTGTAGCTCGGAGCACGTTTAAGGGCCCCAATACTTTTAGCGTTTGAGTTTGTTCGATTCCAATTAAATTCTCTGTCTCTGGTCACTAGTTCCTCAAAACTTACAATCTCACAAATTTTATATCTAAATAATAGGATTTATGCCTTTTAGATGTGTAATCATATTCCCAAGTATTAAGATTCTAAGCGAATACTATTTATTTTTTAAGAAAAGGGACCGGATTACAGGATTAACTTTTGGCCCTATAAACAAATGATCACTTATAGTGAGATCATTAGACTACACATTGTATGCCTATCCTCAGCATTTACTGGATGTTTGCTAGCTTGTTTAGATTTGACGTGTGGTGGTTTGTTTGTCTAATATTTGCTTATCTCTTCTCACTTGGTTGACTTGATAGGTATGGTTACTGGGGTGTATGCTTCATATATGGAACATTTTTTGCCTTAAGGGGCTTAAGTTCCACCGGAAATACATATGAAAACAGCGTAGCAGTGCGGAAAGGCGTCAAATTCTTACTTTCTACACAGAATGAAGAAGGGGGTTGGGGAGAAAGTCACATATCTTGCCCTACTGAGGTCTGTTTGGTTACCATCACTCACCAAAAAGTTCAATCAACAATATATATTGGTTAACGCCCAGCTGGCGGTATGCACATATAACGTATATATGTGTGGGCGCCCGGGGGGCAAAAGTCAAAGTGCACTAATTTTAAAGTTATTTTACTAATTTCGTGAAAATAACGTTAAAAGAGGTGGATAATAAATCAATTAATCATGCATCATATGGCGTTGATAACCGAAAGACAAGTAGTACATACATTAATCGGCTTTTTTCTTAATTGCTGAGTGTTATGTGCGTTATGCCCAAGGTTTGATGCAAAACTACTATCGAGCCGAGGGTCTCACTAAAAGCAGTCTCTCTATTCTTAACGGTTAGAGTATGATGATGGTGGTATCATCTAAGAATATATAAAAACCCACATTTGTTTTGACTATATGCACTAATCCAAAGAAAAAGTAAAATACTACTAAATAATTTTGCTACTTCTCCTTTGTGTTTCTACTAATTTTCAAGGTATATACACCGTTGGAAGGAAACCGAACAAATCTAGTGCAAACATCCTGGGCTATGCTTGGTCTTATGTTTGCTGAACAAGTATGTTGGTGTCCATGATATTTCTTCTAAGTATTCACTGATGCACCCATATACTAATTTTTTTTTTCTAAACCACTAGGTCGAAAGAGATCCAACACCTTTACACAAAGCGGCAAAGCTATTGATTAACGCTCAAATGGATGATGGAGATTTTCCTCAACAGGTAACCTCTATTAAATGAATCCAAAGTAAATAATATCACCAACCAATTTGTTAAAAAAATTATGTTTAGTTAGTCATTACATCATTTACACAGGAAATTACGGGAGTCTACATGAAGAATTGCCTGCTGCTTTATGCACAATACAGAAACATATTTCCACTTTGGGCACTCGGGGAGTACCGTAAACGTGTCTGGGGGAATACTATCAACATGTAAACTAATATGGTCGATGGGGGAATATCATGTTGAGGTAAAATTATGGCTTCTGTTGTTAAAAAGTCTCCTGTACATGTAATTACTTATGTGTATAAAGTTGGTATTGAAATTTATATAGTGCTAGTGTTATCAAGTCATTTTACTTAAATTTGGATTGTATTAATACTGAATGACATACAAGTAAATATTGACTTGTGGAGTGCATATGAGAGATGTGAAGAACAGGATCCGGCTACAAGCAAATGCAGGTGGGTCTGCGCTCAAGGCCCAAATCAATACAGGGCTCGAAAAATTTTTAAATTATATATATATATATGTATATATATATATATATATTATATATATAGGGTAAGATTCATGCGAGAACCACCTTTATTGCGAGAACCAATGTGAACACAACCTAAAATAGCTAAAAAACCTAAAATAACCGTAAAAAAACCTAACCCCCCTCCCTCCAAGCTAAATGCTAAAAACAAAAAACCCCCAAAAAACCTAACCCCCCCCCCCCCCCCCAAAAAAAAAAACCTAAACACCCCCCCCCCCCCCCACAAGCTAAAATGCTAAAAACTAAACCCACAAAAACCTAAAAAATCTAAAAAAAAATCTAAAAAAATAAAAAAAAATCTAAAATTTTTTTTAATATTTTTTATGTTAAAACCAAAAAAAAATTTTTTTTTATACTAAAAGTAGCGATTTTTTTTATAAAAAATATTAAAAAAAAAATTTTTTATTTGTTTTTTACCTATTTTTAGGCATTTTTGGTTGTGTTCACATTGGTTCTCGCGGTTCTCGCAATAAAGGGTGGTTTCTAACAGATCTTTGTCCTATATATATATAGTGGAGAGTTCAAATGAGAAGAAACTTTTTGAAAGAAGAAAAAAAAAAGAAATTTCAACCAATAAGAATGTTTCATTTTACTTCATTTAATATAAGTATTTAATGTTACTATAAGGGTAATATGGTAAACCTACAAAGATCATTAATTACTAGTATTTCTCTTTAATAGCTAACTACATTAAAATTTGTAACTTATTTTCAAAATATATATTTTTTCAAAAAAATATAATAAAATAATTTAGAGTGTAGGATAAATTACAATGTGTATATGATAAATTTACGAGTTGTGTATGATAAATTTCAACATGTGTAGGGTAAATTTCGAAAGGTGTAGGGTAACTTTTGATGTGTGTAGTAAAAAAAACATTAGTGTGAAGGATGATAGTTTTTATGACTAATTAATTAGTCAAAGATGATAATAAATGAGATAAGTGAAAAAATATTTAATATACATATATATATATATATATATATATATATATATATATATATATATATAGATATATATATTAAAACAAATCTGGATGTTTTTATAAATAAAGGCCTTTGTAAAACAATTTTAAAATCCAATTAAAGTTTTTTAAATAAGAGTCTGCTTAAAAGACTCAATGTCCAATCTTAAAAGATCTAGATTTTTTATAAATAAGGGTGTGTATAAGAATTTTAAAAACCAATTAAAAGTTTTATAATTAAGGGCCTGCTTAAAATGCCCAAAATTTTATAAACTCAACTAACAAGCTCAGCCCCAGGACCAAGTAACTAATAAACAACAGTTTTTCAAAAATTATACCCCAATTGTGGGAAAACAGAACGTCGACTGTCAACATTCACATTCATCGTCATCATCAAACATCAGACGACGAAACTTGGGGGATTCATCATCATCGCAGGCTCGCAGCAGAGGAGGGGATTTCATCATCATCATCATCATCATCATCATCATCATCATCATCGAGTGAGAAATCAAGGTTCAAGGATATCATCATCATGGACACAGGAGGTGTTTCAAAGGGCGAATCCAGGGTTCTGTGGGGTGGATACTCTTGAGATTGAGGTATAAAATTCTTATAATTTTTTTTATTTTAGAACGTTTAGTCTTATTGTGTGATTCTAATTTCATATGTTTAGGGCCCTAAATGCTAGTGTTTAGTAACTTTGATTGATGTATAATACTTTAAATGTATTATGTATGTTTAGACTTCGTGTGATTGAATGAATGTTTTTGGTTATATTTAGAAATTATGCCTCCCGTTCCTAAATACTAACACCTATCCGGCCATCAAAAACGTAAGAAGAACAAGCAAGAGGAAAAGAAAAGAAAGGCGAACGAAGTAAAACAAAACCGAATACACAAGTTTTTGTCAAAAGAAACTCAAAATTCTAGTTCTAACATGGGTGACAATAATGTTGGTGAAGACAATGTAAACGTAGATGAAGTATGAAGGAGAGACCGATATTGATGCTTAAGAACTGTATACAAAGTTGAAGTTGATTGATACATTTTTTACCGAGACATGTTGACACCCCTTTTGATGTTTTAGACCATATCTTCCAACGTTGTGAACACGTTGTAAAGTATAGTTTAAATTAGTTAACCCGTAGCGATAATCGGAATCTAGAGAGTACAAGTAATTAAGCAAGAAAAGACAGATACAAGTAATGACCCGGCAAGTCGGGTTGTTACAGCCTCCCCTACTTTAGGAAATTTCGTCCCGAAATTAAGGCGCAAGCGTAACGAAGAGATGTGGGTATTTAGCTTTCATATCACTTTCGAGTTCCCAAGTGAACTCGGCGCCGCGTTTGCCTTCCCAGCGAACCTTCACTATAGGAATGCGAGAGCGTCAGAGTTTCTTGGTCTCTCGATCCATGATTTCTACTGGCTTTACCACAAAGTGTAGAGTTTCGTTAACTTGCAAATCCTCGAGAGGAACATGCAGGTTTTCTTCGGCTAGGCATTTCTTGAGGTTCGAGACGTGGCAACTCGGATGTACGTTGCGAAGTTCCTCCGGTAATTCGAGTCGGTAGGCCACTTTGCCAATTCTTTCCAGAATCTTAAAGGGATCAAGGTATCGTGGCGCTAGCTTTCATTTCTTGCCGAATCGGATCACCCCCTTCCAAGGTGAAACCATTAGGAGTACGTGTGTGACAACCCTCACCAAATCAGGTATCCATACGACTTAATTAATATTTAATTACTACTTAATTACTGTGCTTGCTTGCAATTGTGGATAAACTGCTACTTGAATACTGATACATACACAAACTTGCATCATACTTTATTAACTGTCACTCCATTATTTACATACAGAACTTTAGTGACAAACTTGATGCACAAAAGCACAGTAGCACAATGAACGGATAACCCAGTAAACGTGCTGACATAGCCAGCATCAGGCAGATACTGCCTCTAAGGCCTGTATGAGCCAGGAATAGTTTACTACACTAGTAGAAAGTGTAGGTAAATGAGGGTTGTAGAACTGCGTCACTAGGAGATAGTTATAGTGACCGGATGTGCCTAAAACATGTGTTAATTACAAAATCCTGCACTTTAAAACAAAAATTCAGCATTATTAGCTAACTAGTAAAGTGCAAAAACATGGGAAAATAATACTAGACACTTTCCAAAGTGTCGGGAATTCTTTGTGTCACTAGAAATAATAACAAAGACACTTTAAATGCTTATGAAGCACTTTAACGGATCAGTATCCAACCGAACGACCGGACTTAACCCGGGACATAAAAATATTGTCATTGACATTGTTTTTCTTTTTTCTGAGCCAGTTAGGGTCCCCGAATACCCTAACACCCGTTATAATATATAACACTCTAATAATTAATTTAATTACCTAATTAACTAACTAATACTTAACTAGTTAGTTGAAAACCAACTATTAACCCACCCCCCATGAAGCAAACGATTCCCCAAGGGAACACACATCACATTCTTTTGCTTATTTTAATCCTATTGCTTAATATCTAGAGGGCATATTAACTTGTGGTTAAAAGGGTTATGGTTTATAAATTAATCTAAAGTCTAGACCTTCACATTTACAAATCACCAACAAAATTGGCACTCTCTCTTTCCCCCCATTGTTGACTTCGGCCGAACATAGCCCACCCCCAACATCATTTTTCAACCTTGATCAAAGCAACCTATTATCATACAAAGGTGAAGGATCTCGTATAAGGAGGCTCGGTGCTTACGGATTGCCAAGGACCTCACCACAACGCTATTAACCACCCATTTTTCGTCTAATTTCTTCCCTAGCCATGAGCTAGTAGTAAGTGATTCTAAACACCTTCTTAAGCTTATCTAAAGTGGTTAATAAGAAATTTATCGGATAAAAATTACGAACATATAAGATCAAAGTTTAAAGTCTACTAAAAGTGATGAACAAGGTGGTTAATGGATGAATATTAGTGTAAAACTTTTGAAACTAGTTTTGTTTTGATTATTTATTGTTGTTGATTGCTAGTGTTGGAATGGATCGTCATCAAACCACGCCAGATCATGTTCATGAAACATGAACTAGCCTTATGTTAAGTCGTAAAGTTATTAGATGACGAACCCTTTCAAACATAAACATGAACTTGTGTAAAAACAATTTTTCTTATGAAATGGAGTTCTAAACTAGTAGATCTAAGGATCTACAAGTGGTATTTTCAAAGAACCAAGTGTAAAATGAAATCATGTTTAGAAGCCGGATCTTTCTTGAAACAAAGGTGTTTTTGTGAACAAACTAGTGTGTAGACACTTATGTAACAAAAGGTTTTAACAAAGAAATATTTTTATAATTTTTGACCAAGAAGTTGTGAACTTCCACTTTCTTTAAAAATAAAGATTTCAAGAAACCGATTTTATTTTTAAGGATAGAAAGATCTACTAAAAATATTGGGAAGTTACTACACACTTTTACATAACCCACAAGTTCATATGTTTGCGATTTACGTATATTTTTTTAACTAGTTGATGTTGAAACATCGTTTGTTGATGTTGGGAACATTGTTGATTGAATTTATAAAAGAAAATGATACGCTTGAAAGCGTGGCCACCTCCAGTTACAGAGGAAACTCTGGCGAAATTTTTCCAGAAAATAACACTTAGAATTATTTTCATAACAAGTGCTTTAAAATATATTTTTAACTTGTTTTTCCAAATAAATTTCTCCACGATTTTTATTACAAAAATAACCAAGTGTCGGAGGTGGGATTTTGGTAAAAAAAACTTGCTAAAATATATATTTAGAACATATATTTTCATAACAACACTTGTGTAAATTTTTATGATTATTTTGTGAACTACGTAAATATTATTTTTAGGGTAAAAATAATATTACTGAATATTAACGACTCCAAAATAATTCTAACGCCCTCACAATAAATATTTAAGTTACAACGGTATTATTATTACCACCCGATCTTTATCCGTAACTTACGTATTTTCAGAAAATACTCTTAAACGCGTATTTTGGACAAAAGTATTATTTTGGGAAAATTATATGTAATAAAATATAATATTTTTGGGAAAATATTTATATTCTGGAGAAAGAATTAAAATATATTTTAAGTGAGACTTAATAATATATTTTGAAGATACAGAAACACGCATGTATTAAAACCCTCATCACAACTAGAAAATAGAGCTTTTGCCACCGCACTTATGGTTGCAAAACAGTCACATTTGCCTTGTTGCCACCATTTTGCAACCGAATATGCGGTGGAAAAAACACCCGTGTCAATTGGTCTATTGCCACCAAATAGCCACCACTTTTATATTTTGCTACCAAATTTTTGCCACCACAAAAACCGTCAAAATTATTTGCGACCGCCACTTGTTCACTACACTACCGGGTCTTTTTGCTACCGCGTTGTGATGAATTTTTTGTCATCATTTTGCTACCATTTAGCCACCTATATTGTCACCATTTAGCCACCTCTTTCATTGAAGTTTTGCCACCATTTTTGATACCATTTAGCCACCGTTTTCATTGAAAATTAGTTGCAACTATTTAGCCAGTAGCATTACACATATGCTACCATTTAGCAACCACTTGGATTGATTATTTTCAAACACACCATACAAATTTCTCATTTCCCTGTTTTTTTATTAAAAGTATGTTTCGATAAAATTACAATTATATAAAACACTCAATAAAACTACAAACCCAAAAATGTATATAGAACATCTCTGTTCAAAACCATCCTAATACAATAAACATCAAAACACTCAAAACCAAGTGTTTATAGCATATTTTCGAACTGTGATCGCTTCAACTTATGACATCCTATTGAGCATGGTATCCATATCCACCTTATCTTTTGCTTTTACAACAACCCAACAATAATTCCATTTAATCTTTCTTTTTCTTCATCCTTTTCCTTAAAGAACTCCTTGATAACCAATTTCAACTTTTCAATCTACAAAACAACCAACAACCACTGAATAAAATCAAAAAGTCATCATTAACGAAACTAGTATTATTACAGGCGCTTCCGGCACAGGTTTAAGTTAATTCACAGTTAATGTAAGTTTGCATATATGACAGTTCATAAGTATTGGGAGTGGGAAATTCTTTATATATAAATAACGTTTTGAAATAGTAAAAAATAAATTGAACTTGCTCTGATTTCTATAAAGTGTCGTTCCTCTGTTTTCGGAGGCCCAAATCGAACTACGAAGTGGTGGCGCTTTTGCAAAATTATCATTTTCAGCATATTTAGTAACAAAACCCTCCTCCTTTATCCGGGCTTGGGACCGACAATTATAAACTAAAAACTTTATAATTGGCGTAGCAAATTTTTTTTTTGAAAGTCATACGTCCTGTTATTATTAGTTATCGAAGCTAAATTAGATGTCCGAGGCCAATTAAGGTAGTATCGCAAATTCACAACTAACCTTCCTGTATGCTCGAACGATTTCTGATTCTGGGACTTCTAGACTACCACAGACCGCCTGATTTAACCCATAGAATTTTGTGATCAAAGTTATATAGTGAATTAGGTAGGCCCATTAGAGTATGGGAAAGTATTACAAAGGTAAAAAGTTTGAATAATATATACCTTACTGAAGTATCTGTGAATCAATAACTCCTTTAACATGTCACACATAACGCAATATTGAAGCAATTTCGACATGAACTATGAATAAAAACTTTGGTTAGATCATTGTGACCGTGCATAACCAAATCAAGAATATGTTTACAAAATCATAGATTTGTTTCAACATTTTCTAAATGCTCAAAAAAAAGTGATAACTATATTGAAAACAAAAAAAAAATGAAAGAACTAACCTTATTGTAAAACCATTCATTCCAAGAAGCTACTCTCTGCATAGAGGGTAAACAAGTATCAAACCACTTACTCTTTCACTATATTTTATCTGCAACAAAAAAGTTTAATAATCGGTCAAACATGATGAAGCAAATCAGTCAAAAGTTTATAACGACTAGCGGCGTTTATACCGAAAATAGTGTAAGAATATAGGCACCCGCCATTGCTCCCATACACATCACTGAAGCACAGTGGCGGATCTAGAAAATCTGCCAAGCCGTAACGTTTTATAAATAAGCGGTAACGAAATCGAAAAAACGTCAAATTTTTTCAAAAACCACAATTCCACAAAACAAACTTTCAAAAGGTAAACTCACATTTCTTGTGTTCCAAAGAAGAAAACTAAAACTTTCTTCTGGTCAACATCGTATCCCCACTTTTATGCTCACTAACCTGCAACCAAAGATACAAAATTACAATATCCCCACTTTTATACCCCCTTCTATACCAATACATCATTGTTGCAAATCTATCATAATTAGCTCGGTGTTCTCAGATTCATCAAAAATTGTGATTTGAATCCAATGTTAGAATGAATTCATAGAACACGTACAAAAAGACACCACCTCCAAAGATCCAATCATTGCCATGGACAAAATAGATAACAGTTCATTATCAACAACTCATTTAATTAACCTAGTGCAGAAATTAACCTCAAGAAGGTGGAATGGCTATGTCTTTGATGGCGTTGATTTCATCAGAAATTAACCTCAAGGAATGTTTCTCCATCCTATGCTTCCGCCATGAGTGTCGTTTCTCTCTATCGTTCGCCCCTTCCCCGTCACAAGCAAACACAAAACCCTAACCACACGACTAATGAAATTAGAGGGAGGGATACGAAATTAGGGTTTGGGAAGTGAATGAAGGCAAGGGAGAAAAGGAAGGTGGAATATGAATCAGCGAGTAATTTTGAGACTATTCAAAACCCCAAAACGTGGAGAGCGGAAATATTTGCCCGCTCATTCAAAGTGTTAATTAATTTTCATATTTTATCACCGTTGAAACGGTGGCAATTCAATCATATCTTTTAAAACCTATGATTTTGCCATGCTTTAGCCACCAAAATTGTATTTTTCTTATGAATTTGTGACCAAAAATAAAAAGGGCAAAAATTGTCACCACTTAGCTACCATATTATAATAAGCGCGTTTAATTTTCATTTTGGTGAGAAATCGGTTCCTAAATTTGCTATCTTTTTTTTTCGGTGGCAAATTTTGGTGACAATTGCCCTTTATACATAACCCACAAGTTCATATGTTTGCGATTTACGTATATTTTTTTAACTAGTTGATGTTGAAACATCGTTTGTTGATGTTGGGAACATTGTTGATTGAATTTATAAAAGAAAATGATACGCTTGAAAGCGTGGCCACCTCCAGTTACAGAGGAAACTCTGGCGAAATTTTTCCAGAAAATAACACTTAGAATTATTTTCATAACAAGTGCTTTAAAATATATTTTTAACTTGTTTTTCCAAATAAATTTCTCCACGATTTTTATTACAAAAATAACCAAGTGTCGGAGGTGGGATTTTGGTAAATAAAACTTGCTAAAATATATATTTAGAACATATATTTTCATAACAACACTTGTGTAAATTTTTATGATTATTTTGTGAACTACGTAAATATTATTTTTAGGGTAAAAATAATATTACTGAATATTAACGACTCCAAAATAATTCTAACGCCCTCACAATAAATATTTAAGTTACAACGGTATTATTATTACCACCCGATCTTTATCCGTAACTTACGTATTTTCAGAAAATACTCTTAAACGCGTATTTTGGACAAAAGTATTATTTTGGGAAAATTATATGTAATAAAATATAATATTTTTGGGAAAATATTTATATTCTGGAGAAAGAATTAAAATATATTTTAAGTGAGACTTAATAATATATTTTGAAGATACAGAAACACGCATGTATTAAAACCCTCATCCTTGGGAAGGTATATATTTACCAAATAATTACGAAGTGTAATTACGAAATAGTTGCCTAACTATTTCCCAAAAACTTAAACCTTAAGCTAAGGCACGGCCGTCCGTCTAATAGAAGTTAGTACGTGTTGGTCGTCGCACAGCAGATTGTCTAGGAGATACTTTTTAGAGACGCACTTAGGTGAGTTCATGCTCCCCCTTTTCTCTTAACTGTTTTCAGTTTTCTAAACTGCGGGGGTGAAATACATGTTACTATGATTATGAGTACTTTTACACATGGTATGACTAGCG
This sequence comes from Helianthus annuus, assembly GCF_002127325.2. Lineage (NCBI taxonomy): Eukaryota > Viridiplantae > Streptophyta > Magnoliopsida > Asterales > Asteraceae > Helianthus > Helianthus annuus. Next base: position 28,557,540 of record NC_035433.2, on the reverse strand, counting down.
TAAGGAGGGTTACTACTTAGATCATGTGAGTGGGTAGGCGGGAACTGAAGGCCATTAGTCCTCATTGTAGGACCGAGGGACAGTAGCGGTAGATTTATCTGGGTGTAGCGAGCCCAGCCCCAGGCCAATCAGAACGGACCTCGGGGTGACTTTGTACCCAACGCAAAAATCTGCTAGGTTTGAGTCTTCCTACTGCACTTCACACATATCAATGGCCTTGCAAATCATTGGTGATCTCTTTTTCCTTATTTACTACATACCAGGGATTTTTATACTTACGAAGGTTTTACTTACTCACTACACATGAACTCGCTCAACATTTTTGTTGATTTTTCCAACTTACATGTATTTCAGGGAACTAAGGATTCTGGCACGGTATGTTACGTTTTCACGCTGCATTAGAGTTACGGGATCATCCACGTTTAGGGATTGCGACTTTTACCTGGACGAGTCGCAAGTCTTAAACGGTGTTTATTTTAAGTTTGTGGTCGTGTCTTTCAAACAATGCTTTTATGTTATTAGGTTGTAATTTCCATTGCATGTGTCAACGCTTTAAGACAATGTTGTGTTATTTTGTTTTTAAGACAATATTTAATGGATGATCTGCATGGTTTTAAATTCATATAGCTTTGTTGTGATTAAGCTATGGTATTAAGAAGTCACACCAAATTAACCCACGCTTCCGCAAAGCCAGGGTGTGACAGCTTGGTATCAGAGCTCTGATCATAGCGAACTAGGATTCCTTCTCGAGTCTAGACTATGATCACTAGGGCTCCCACGAAAACATTTTTACATTGCATCCACTAAGTCCAGATCCAAAACGTTTTTACAAACAAAAGTTGAGCACATTTTATTTGTTAGTTATGGCTCGGTCTGGGAGGCTGAGGCTCGGTCTGGGAGGCTGAGGCTCAGTCTGGGAGGCTGGGAGAATTGTCTAGTGGGACTACGGAGTCAGTCTGGGAGGCTGGGAGAATTGTCTAGTGGGACTAGGGAGTCAGTCTGGGAGGCTGGGAAAGTTGACTAGTGGGACTAGGGAGTCAGTCTGGGAGGCTGGGAGAGTTGACTAGTGGGACTAGGGACTCATTCTGGGAGGCTAGGAGGCTAGTGGGACTAAGAGAACTATTTGATTGCTTATTGGTGACTAATGTGCTTATTTTACTATATGATTGATTATTTGTGCATATGTGTGTTTGTGTTACAAACAATATGCCTTCATCCGGCACTGGAGAGTCAGACACCACTGACCCTATGCCCATAGTGTCGGACGACAAAGAGCCATCAGAGCACGAGGTGCACACTTCGAACACCACCAGCACGGATGATGATGATTTTCAGCCATTCGCGTTGCCCGATGTCATTGCTGAGCCCGCTGATGGCCCTATTGCCGGGGATTTGCCGCTCGTGGTGATCCCTGCCCCTATACCTCTTGCCTCTTACCCTGTTCTTGATATGCTCCTTGACGTAGTCGCAGACGACGATGTCGACTTGTTTGACGAGGATCCACTAGAGGATGATGTTGAGGGCGAGGCCCACATAGCTGCTGGCGATCTCTTACTTCTCGCGGATGCTCCTTCTGAGGAGTCACCTGTTCATTCACTCGTCCTAGACTCCTTTGAGTCTGTGGCATCTGCATCATCACACGCGCAGGGCGCGCAACACTATTCGCATGATACAGACCCTGATAGGGCGTCGTTTGCTGCACCAGCCCCTGCCCCGAGTTTTGCGATCGATCATGACATTGATGATGATTCTAACCCCGTTTTCCCACCTGGTTTTGATCCAGACCAGGAGATTGAGTTTATTCACCTGGATCAGCCCATGGAGGATCCCGTGGCTCCTGTTGACCCTATGTTTGCTGATCCCGCAGAATTTGAGATGGAGTTTGACGATCCGGAGCCTGCTGTGGCCCCCGAGCCAGTAGTTGCTCCAGACCCCGCATTCGAGCATGACCCTATTCATGCTGATGTACCCGCTGTTGATCCTTTGATTGCTGATGTACCTGTTGATGATCATCCTATTGTTGCTCCATAGTTGGTGGATGATCATGCTGCTATTGATGCTCATATTTAGGCCCCTCACATTGCTGATATTCCTACTGATCCTGTTATTGCTCCTCTTCCTGACCCAGTGCCTATAGAGCCTGATCATGCACTTTTTGCTACCCATGTTGACCCTCGTTATGCGCACACCCGGAATGGGTGGATAGATGATGATGATGACTACCCGCCTATTGTGGTACCTGTTACACCTGCTTCAGCACCCGCTTCAGTTCCTGTTGGTGCACCTTTGTTTCTTGCACACACCACTGATGCCCATCGCGCAGACCTGCCTATCACATTTCTCCAGGAGATCCCTCCGCCACGTCCTGGAGAGGGCTCTTCTCGTCAATCTTTTGGCCATGCACCTTTTCTGACTGGAGGAGATCAGTTTGTACCGCAGATCCCTCATCACACTGCTGTTCCCCCTGTTGCACCGTTTACTGTGCCATCCTTTGCTCCAGCTAGTTAGCCTTTTCACTGGACTTCACCGCCTATCATGCCACCATCTGATCCTTATCATCCTTATCACATGGGTTATTCTGTAGAGGATAATCTCAGGTCGTTCATGATCCAGCAGGAGGCACTGACACGTCACGTGCAGGATCTTGAGAGAGCACAGCGACCACCATGCCAGTGCCAGGGCCAGAATCACCCTGCGATATCACACCCTCCTCGTCCATTATCTCCCGATTCTGCTGCTCGTTTTTGGACTCAGGAGCAGCAGCTAGCATATCTTTTGTGTTCTCATCGAGCCATGGAGGAGGATTAGCTTCACATGCACTGTTTGTTCTTTTCCCATTTTCCCCCTCCTCCACCGCCATTAGCGTAGGGCTATATTGTACGACACGGATGGACTTTTGTTGAGAAGACGGCGATTGCACAGATTGCACAGCTTTTGGGAGACTGCATATTGATCCTGACTTTTGGTTGTTATGTATATTGGATATTGTTGACACTGATTTGATATTTTGGACTGGGGTGATGTAGCCCTTAGTCCTTGATGTTGTATGATACATTACGTACTTGTACACTTTACATTATGGTCTCGATTTATGGCAATGCAATCGCAGTATTCTCATCACATGTGATGTTTGATTGATTATTTATGTTCTATAACATGAGATGTTATGTGGTTGATTTATTTATAACATGGGATATTGTGTGATTGATTTATTTATAACATGGGATGTTATGTGATTGGTTTGTTTTAACATGAGATGTTATGTATTACTATTATCGTTATATACGTACACTTTACTATGACCTGACCAACGTGAACCATCTTTTAGAAGATGCCACCGAGACGCCAAGCACGCATGCCTACCAACAAGGCAGAACTTCAGCAGGTCATCGCTGCCGCCATTGCGAAATACGCAGCCTCTCAAGGAGGAACTAGCGGGAGTAATTCTAACAACAATGGCAACAACAATCCGCCTCATGTTAATACTAAGTCATTAAGGCATACCATGATTCAATTGGATATCTCTAGCAAGTTTGTTAATGCCATTCATATATTGTAACGTATGTGCAGGGTGCACCTACAAGCAGTTCCTAGACTGCAAACTTGTAAACTTTGACGGCACCGGAGGTGCTGTTGCTTTTGTTCGTTGGGCCGAAAAGACAGAGTCAGTTCTCCGCATGAGCAAATGCGCTCCAGACCAGCATGTTACCTACATTTCGGGGCTATTCTTGGACGGAGCTCTGTCATGGTGGCATTTACAAGTTCAAACCCTTAGTGAAGTCGCAGCCTACGCAATGACATGGAACGAGCTGAAAGAGCTCATGCGTAGAAAGTATTGCTCTCGCGCTGAAATTTAAAGGTTGGAAACTGAGTTTTGGCATTTGAAGATGGAAGGTCCGAAAATCGCAGAGTATGTTCAAAGGTTTCACGATCTGTCACATGTGGTACCTTATATGGTCACACCAGAATTCAAGCGGATTGAGCGCTTCATTTGGGGTTTAGCTCCTCAAATCATAAGTATGGTGACTTCTTCAAAGCCGGCAACAATCACTGAGGCGATCGATCTAAGCGTAGATCTCACGGAGGAGGCTATCCGCCTAAACAAGTTTTCTGATGATGAGCCAAAGAAGAAGGAGACTCACGTAGAGTCGTCCGGGGGTAATAAAAGAAAATTCTCGAACTTCAAACAAGGCACGAAAAATGATGGTAAGAAAGGAGAACCAAGCGCACCAGTCCAAGCTACAACTGGTACTAGAAAGAAAGGAAAGGGATATGTGGGTACACATCCCAAGTGTAGCACCTGCCAGCGTCACCATTCTGGCCGGTGTGGGTCAAAAGTATGTGAAGCATGTGGAAAGGTTGGTCACTCGAAGGATACCTGCTGGGCCACTGTTGGCCGGGGAGGACAAGGAGAATTTGGAAATAGAAACAATAATCGTGGTGGTAATGGGAATCGCCCACAAGGGAACAATGGAGGAAATGGAAACCGAGGGAACATTGTGAATCAAGCTGGTACTGTGAACTAAAACCAAAACCACAATCAAGCTGGGAATGGAGGTGGAAACGGGCAGAGACCGGGTTGTTTTAACTGTGGTGACATTGGGCACTATAAGAGGAACTGCCCAGAATTGAACCAAGCACGGGGAAGAGTTTTCAATATCGAAGCGAGGGAAGCGTGCCAGGATCCCAATGTTGTCACTTGTACGTTCCCTGTAAACCAACGCTTTGCATCCGTTTTATTTGATACGGGTGCCGATTATAGCTTCGTGTTGTTAGAGTTTAAGAATATGCTTGGGTTAGCCGCTAGTAAATTAGATATTCCCTACTCAATTGAGCTGGCTAATGGGAAGTTAGTCGAAGCAAATGAAGTGGTCAGAGGTTGTGTAATCGAGTTGGGAGAGCGTGAGTTTGCTTTAGATCTACTACGAGTCCAGCTGGGGAGCTTCGACGTGGTAGTAGGAATGGATTGGTTATCGAGTAACAAGGCAGAAATTGTTTGTCACGAAAAGGTCATTCGCATCACAGCCGAGGATGGCAAAAAAATTGTGGTTCATGGAGAAAAGCGAGATACGCCTTTAAGAACCATCAGCTGCCTGAAGGCCCGTAAGTGTTTACAGAAGGGATGTGCTACCTTCCAGGCACACATTGTAGATAAGAAAGCTGCTGAACCAAAGATCGAAGATATCCCTGTCGTGAGGGAATATCTGGAAGTCTTCCCAGAAGACTTGCCCGGATTGCCACCCCAGAGACAAGTGGAGTTTCACATTGACTTAGTTCCATGTGCCGCACCTGTAGCTAGGGCATCTTATAGACTTGCACCGTCAGAGATGCAGGAATTGTCGACACAACTTCAAGAGTTACTAGACAAATGATTCATCAGACCAAGCTTCTCACCTTGGGGAGCTCCGGTCCTGTTTGTCAAGAAGAAGGATGGTAGTTTTCGAATGTGCATCAACTACTGGGAGTTGAATAAGCTGACGATCAAGAATAGGTATCCTCTGCCAAGGATCGATGATCTATTTGACCAGCTGCAAGGCTCGAGCTTTTACTCTAAGATCGATTTGCGATCAGGCTACCATCAGTTAAGGATACAAGAGGAAAGTATCCCGAAGACAACATTTAGGACTCGTTATGGACACTACGAGTTCCTAGTTATGCCGTTTGGGTTGACAAACGCACCTGCAGTCTTTATGGATTTGATGAACAGAGCTTGCAAGCCGTACCTCGATAAGTTCGTGATTGTGTTTATCGACGATATTTTGATTTTTTCAAAGACGAAGGCTGAACACGAACAACATTTAAGAGCCATTCTGGAGTTGCTAAAGAAGGAACAGCTGTACGCCAAATTCTCTAAGTGCGAGTTTTGGCTACGCGAAGTCCAATTCCTTGGACACGTGGTGAATGGAGATGGAATTCATGTGGACCCCACAAAGATTGAGGCAATAAAGAATTGGGAAACCCCAAAGACGCCAACCAAGATTCGTCAATTCTTGGGTTTGGCTGGGTATTATCGAAGGTTCATTGAGGATTTTTCAAAAATCGCTCAACCACTGACACTCCTCACGCAGAAAGATAAGAAGTTTGATTGGGGAATCAAATAGGAGGAAGCGTTTCAGCTGTTAAAAGACAAGCTCTGCAATGCGCCAATCTTAGCATTACCAGAGGGTACAGAGGATTTCATGGTATACTGTGACGCCTCACGCCAAGGTTTGGGTTGCGTGTTCATGCAACGCCAGAAAGTTATAGCTTACGCGTCCCGCCAATTGAAAGCACATGAAAAGAACTATACCACGCATGACTTAGAACTAGGCGCAGTGATATTTGCGTTAAAGATCTGGAGACATTACCTATATGGTACGAAATGTACAATCTTCACAGATCATAAGAGCCTACAACACATATTCGACCAGAAAGAGCTGAATATGAGACAAAGACGTTGGGTCGAGTTGTTAAACAATTACGACTGCGAGATAAAGTACCATCCGGGGAAGGCGAATGTAGTCGCCAATGCCCTAAGTCGAAAAGAGAGGATCAAGCCCATAAGGGTTAGGGCTTTGGAGATGATTATTCAAACAGACCTTTCGTTGCGCATTCGCGCCGCGCAGAAAGAAGCTCTTAAGGAAAGAAACCTTGAAGAAGAATATCTCCGTGGGATGGAGAAGCAATTAGTGCCAAACGAGGAAGGAACGTTATGTTTTATGAAAAGGATTTGGGTTCCTCTGTTTGGTGGTTTGAGGAAAGTTATTTTCGATGAGGCACACAAATCGCGGTACTCTATCCATCCAGGAGCGGATAAGATGTACCAAGATCTTAAAGATTATTATTGGTGGCCTGGAATGAAAGGCGACGTTGCTGTTTATGTGAGTAAATGTTTAACATGTGCTAAAGTTAAAGCTGAATACCAGAAGCCTTCGGGACTTCTACAACAACCTGAGATTCCCAAGTGGAAATGGGAACAAATATCAATGGACTTTATTACAAAGTTGCCAAGAACGCCAAGAGGTCATGACACTATTTGGGTAATAGTGGACCGATTAACGAAATCAGCACACTTCTTACCTATCAGAGAGAAAGATAACACGAGCAAATTGGCTGAAATTTACGTGAGAGAAATTGTTGCACGTCATGGAGTGCCTCTCTCGATCATCTCTGATAGAGACGGAAGGTTCGTATCAAGGATTTGGCAATCCTTCCAAGAAGCTTTTGGCTCGCAATTGAATCTGAGCACTGCATTTCACCCGCAGACCGATGGGCAAAGCGAACGAACGATACAAACGTTGGAAGATATGCTGAGAGCATGTGTTATGGATTTGGGCGGTAGCTGGGATAAGCATTTACCCTTGGTCGAATTTTCATACAACAACAGCTACCACACCAGTATTGGTGCCACACCATTTGAAGCCCTATATGGCCGCAAGTGCAGATTACCGCTTTGTTGGTCTGATGCAGGTAATAGACAAATGGTTGGTCCTGATGTGGTCCAGGAAACCACAGATAAGATTGCACAGATCCGAGATCGCATCAAGGCGGCTCGCGATCGACAAAAATGCTACGCGGATAGAAGAAGGAAACCTCTAGAGTTTGAGGTAGGCGATATGGTATTGTTAAAGGTATCACCCTGGAAGAGTGTGGCACGCTTTGGGAAGCGTGGAAAGTTGAATCCGCGGTATATTGGTCCATTCAAGATTCTAGAAAGGATAGGGTTAGTGGCATACAAACTGGACTTACCTGCCGAACTGAATGGTGTTCACGATACATTTCATGTATCAAATTTGAAGAAAAGTCCAACGCAAGATACTATTGTTATTCCCGCAGACGAGATTCATATTGACGACACGCTCCATTTTGTCGAAGAACCGGTTGAGGTTACGGATTGGAAAGTGAACAAAACCCGCCGGAGCAGTGTCAAGCTCGTCATGGTTAGATGGAATGCAAGACATGGTCCTGAACACACCTGGGAGCGTGAGGACCGAATGAAAGAAAAGTACCCCCACTCATTTCCCAAGACTCCTGCATCTAGGAGCAGAACATAAAATTTCGGGACGAAAATTTTCTAACGGGGGGAGAATGTGACAACCCTCACCAAATCAGGTATCCGTACAACTTAATTAATATTTAATTACTGCTTAATTACTGTGCTTGCTTGAAATTGTGGATAAACTGCTACTTGAATACTGATACATACACAAACTTGCATCATACTTTATTAACTGTCACTCCATTATTTACATACAGAACTTTAGTGACAAACTTGATGCACAAAAGCATAGTAGCACAATGAATGGATAACCCAGTAAACGTGCTGACATAGCCAGCACCAGGCAGACACTGCCTCTAAGGCCTGTATGAGCCAGGAATAGTTTACTACACTAGTAGAGAGTGTAGGGAAATGAGGGTTGTAGAACTGCGTCACTAGGAGATAGTTATGGTGACCGGATGTGCCTAAAACATGTGTTAATTACAAAATCCTGCACTTTAAAACAAAAATTCAGCATTATTAGCTAACTAGTAAAGTGCAAAAACATGGGAAAATAATACTAGACACTTTCCAAAGTGTCGGGAATTCTTTGTGTCACTAGAAATAATAATAAAGACACTTTAAATGCTTATTAAGCACTTTAACGGATCAGTATCCAACCGAACGACCGGACTTAACCCGGGACATAAAAATATTGTCATTGACATTGTTTTTCTTTTTCTGAGCCAGTTAGGGTCCGCGAATACCCTAACACCCGTTATAATATATAACACTCTAATAATTAATTTAATTACCTAATTAACTAACTAATACTTAACTAGTTAGTTGAAAACCATCTATTAACCCACCCCCCCCCCCCATGAACCAAATGATTCCCCCAAGGGAACACACATCACATTCTTTTGCTTATTTTAATCCTATTGCTTAATATCTAGGGGGCATATTAACTTGTGGTTAAAAGGGTTATGGTTTATAAATTAATCTAAAGTCTAGACCTTCACATTTACAAATCACCAACAAAATTGGCACTCTCTCTTTCCCCCCATTGTTGACTTCGGCCGAACATAGCCCACCCCCAACATCATTTTTCAACCTTGATCAAAGCAACCTATTATCATACAAAGGTGAAGGATCTCGTATAAGGAGGCTCGGTGCTTACGGATTGCCAAGGACCTCACCACAACGCTATGAACCACCCATTTTTCGTCTAGTTTCTTCCCTAGCCACGAGCTAGTAGTAAATGATTCTACACACCTTCTTAAGCTTGTCTAAAGTGGTTAATAAGAAATTTATCGGATAAAAATTATGAACATATAAGATCAAAGTTTAAAGTCTACTAAAAGTGATGAACAAGGTGGTTAATGGATGAATATTAGTGTAAAACTTTTGAAACTAGTTTTGTTATGATTATTTATTGTTGTTGATTGCTAGTGTTGGAATGGATCGTCATCAAACCACGCTAGATCATGTTCATGGAACATGAACTAGGCTTATGTTAAGTCGTAAAGTTATTAGATGACGAACCCTTTCAAACATAAACATGAACTTGTGTAAAAACAATTTTTCTTATGAAATGGAGTTCTAAACTAGTAGATCTAAGGATCTACAAGTGGTATTTTCAAAGAACAAGTGTAAAATGAAATCATGTTTAGAAGCCGGATCTTTCTTGAAACAAAGGTGTTTTTTGTGAACAAACTAGTGTGTAGACACTTATGTAACAAAAGGTTTTAACACAAAATATTTTTATAATTTTTGACCAAGAAGTTGTGAATTTCCACTTTCTTTAAAAATAAAGATTTCAAGAAACCGATTTTATTTTTAAGGATAGAAAGATCTACTAAAAATATTGGGAAGTTACTACACACTTTTACATAACCCACAAGTTCATATGTTTGCGATTTACGTATATTTTTTTAACTAGTTGATGTTGAAACATTGTTTGTTGATGTTGGGAACATTGTTGATTGAATTTATAAAAGAAAATGATACGCTTGAAAGCGTGACCACCTCCAGTTACAGAGGAAACTCTGGCGAAATTTTTCCAGAAAATAACACTTAGAATTATTTTCATAACAAGTGCCTTAAAATTTATTTTTAACTTGTTTTTCCAAATAAATTTCACCACGATTTTTATTAAAAAAATAACCAAGTGTCGGAGGTGGGATTTTGGTAAATAAAACTTGCTAAAATATATATTTAGAATATATATTTTCATAACAACACTTGTGTAAATTTTTATGATTATTTTGTGAACTATGTAAATATTATTTTTAGGGTAAAATAATATTACTAAATATTAACGACTCCAAAATAAATCTAACGCCCTCACAATAAATATTTAAGTTACAACGCTATTATTATTACCACCCGATCTTTATCCGTAACTTACGTATTTTCAGAAAATACTCTTAAACGCGTATTTTGGACAAAAGTATTATTTTGGGAAAATTATATGTAATAAAATATAATATTTTTGGGAAAATATTTATATTCTGGAGAAAGAATTAAAATATATATTAAGTGAGACTTAATAATATATTTTGAAGATGCAGAAACACGCATGTATTAAAACCCTCATCCTTGGGAAGGTATATATTTACCAAATAATTACGAAGTGTAATTACGAAATAGTTGCCTAACTATTTCCCAAAAACTTAAACCTTAAGCTAAGGCACGGCCATCCGTCTAATAGAAGTTAGTACGTGTAGGTCGTCGCACAGTAGATTGTCTGGGAGATACTTTTTAGAGACGCACTTAGGTGAGTTCATGCTCCCCCTTTTTCTCTTAACTGTTTTCAGTTTTCTAAACTGCGGGGGTGAAATACATGTTACTATGATTATGAGTACTTTTACACATGGTATGATTAGCGTAAGGAGGGTTACTACTTAGATCATGTGAGTGGGTAGGCGGGAACTGAAGGCCATTAGTCCTCATTGTAGGACCGAGGGACAGTAGCAGTAGATTTATCTGGGTGTAGCGAGCCCAGCCCCAGGCCAATCAGAATGGACCTCGGGGTGACTTTGTACCCAACGCTAAAATCTGCTAGGTTTGAGTCTTCCTACTGCACTTCACACATATCAATGGCCTTGCAAATCATTGGTGATCTCTTTTTCCTTATTTGCTACATACCAGGGATTTTTATACTTACGAAGGTTTTACTTACTCACTACACATGAACTCGCTTAACATTTTTGTTGATTTTTCCAACTTACATGTATTTCAGGGAACTAAGGATTCCGGCATGGTATGCTACGTTTTCACGCTGCAATAGAGTTACGGGATCATCCACGTTTAGGGATTGCGACTTTTACCTGGACGAGTCACAAGTCTTAAACGGTTTTTATTTTAAGTTTGTGGTCGTGTCTTTCAAACAATGCTTTTATGTTATTAGTTTGTAATTTCCGTTGCATGTGTCAATGCTTTAAGACAATGTTGTGTTATTTTGTTTTTAAGACAATATTTAATGGATGATCTGCATGGTTTTATATTCAAATAGCTTTGTTGTGATTAAGCTATGGTATTAAGAAGTCACACCAAATTAACCCACGCTTCCGCAAAGCCAGGGTGTGACAACGTGATCACCAACTTCGAACTCAAGGGGCTTGCGGCGATTATCGGCGTAACTCTTTTGATGAATCCGCGCTTTCAAGAGATTGTCTCGTATCTGGAGGATTTTGTCAGTCGCTTCTTGTAATAACTCAGGACCGGTAATTTGCGCGTCTCCGATCTCGTGCCATACAATAGGCGATCGACACTTTCTTCCATACAATGCCTCAAAGGGTGCCATCTGAATACTAGCGTGATAACTGTTGTTGTACGAGAATTCAACTAAAGGTAAATGCGAATCCCAATTACTACCAAAATCTATAACGCACGAACGAAGCATGTCTTTAAGGGTGCAGATCGTGCGCCCAGTCTGACCATCGATCTGGGGATGGAAAGCGGTACTGAGATTAAGAGTAGTACCGAGAGCAGATTGGAATGTCTCCCAGAGATGCAAAGTAAATCGACCATCGCGGTCAGAGATGATGTCACGAGGTGTCTCGTGTCGACAAATGATTTCGTCGGTATAGATTCGTGCTAATCATTCAACCTTATAGTCTTCTCGTATTGGTAGAAAGTGAGCGGATTTCGTAAGACGATCAACGATAACCCAAATGCTATCATGACCTGATGGCGTGCGAGGGAGTTTCGTAATGAAATCCATAGCTATACTCTCCCATTTCCACATCGGGATTTCGGGTTGTACGAGTAAGCCAGAGGGTCGTTGGTGTTCGGCCTTGACTTTGGAGCAAGTTAGGCATTTCGAAACACAGAGAGCGATATCGTTCTTCATTCCAGGCCACCAATACCTGGCACGGAGGTCCTGGTACATTTTGTCGGCACCGGGATGAATGGAATATCGGGATTTATGGGCTTCAGTTAACAAAATCTCACAGAGATTATTGCATCTAGGAATCGAAATGCGATCGAGATAGTGAAAAATACCACTCGGTTTATTCACTAGTTGATTTTCGGTTCCAAGTACCCGTTCTTCTTTCAAGGTGTTCTCGAGAAAACAGGCGTGTTGAGCGTCGCGAATGAGAGCTTCGAGGTCGTGTTGGGCTTGAGCATTACGAACACTAAGTAAATAGCTTCGTCGGCTAAGAGCGTTGGCAACAACATTTGCTTTGCCGGGTGGTAGCGAATCTCACAGTCGTAATCGTTGAGAAGTTCAACCCATCTGCGTTGGCGCATATTCAGTTCTTTCTGGTTCAAGATGTGTTGTAGGCTCTTATGGTCGGTGAAGACCGTACACTTGGTACCATACAGGTAGTGTCCAAATATTTAACGCAAAAACAACTGCACCGAGCTCGAGATTATGGGTTGTGTATTTCTACTCGTGGACCTTGAGTTGGCGAGACGCGTACGCGATAACCTTGTCTCGTTGCATAAGAACACAACCAAGACCTAGGTTAGAGGCATCGCAATAGACCACAAAGTCGTCATTTCCATCGGGTAGCGCGAGTATGGGAGCGTCGCAAAGCATACGCTTAAGAGTTTGAAAGGCATCCTCTTGTTCAGTTCCCCAAACAAAAGCTTGTCTTTATGCGTAAGAGAGGTAAGAGAAACGCCGATTTTAGAGAAATCAACGATAAATCGATGGTAATAACCTGCCAATCTGAGAAAAGAACGAATTTCGGATGGGGTTTTCGGTGTAATCCAACTTTTAACTACTTCAATCTTCATGGGATCGACGTGAATACCTTGACTATTGACGATGTGACCGAGGAATTGAACCTCCTCGAGCCACAATTCACACTTGGAGAACTTGGCGTAGAGGCGATTCCCTTGGAGAAGCTTGAGAACCAAAGGAAGATGTTGCGCGTGTTTGGCTTTCGACTTCGAATAGATAAGGATATCATCGATAAACATGATGACGAAGCGGTCGAGAAAGGGTTTACACACGTGATTCATCAAATCCATGAAAACCGCGGGGGCGTTTGTAAGACCAAAGGGCATAACAACGAATTCATAATGGCCATAGCGAGTGCGAAAAGCGGTTTTAGGGATATCTTCCTCCTGAATTCGTAGTTGATGATTACAAGAGTGTAGATCGATCTTAGAGAAACACGTAGTGCCTTGCAATTGATCAAATAAATCATCGATTCGAGGTATAGGATAGCGATTCTTGATAGTAAGCTTATTGAGTTCCCTATAATTGATGTACATTCGGAACGATCCATCCTTCTTTTTCACGAAAAGGACAGGTGCGCCCCACGCAAATGTGCTAGGGCGTATGAAGCCTTTATCAAGTAATTCCTGGAGTTGACTAGAGAGTTCATGCATTTCGGATGGTGCGAGGCGATAAGGGTGTGATAACGATCAAAATTCCAGGTATCCGTACAATTATTAAACAATGATTAGTGCTTAAGGACTGTGCTGAATTACAATTAATGACTTCAATTGCTTTCTGATTATTGCCATATACATACATGTGCATCATATATTGCAAATGACAAATCATTATTGCATGCAAACTTTGTTGATTCAAATGATGCACGAAACACAGTTAGCACAGTTATCAGATAAATCAGGAATATGCTGACGGAGTTCAGTACATAGACAGACATTGTATTGACGCACTGAATGAGACAGAAACCAAGTATTACACTAGTATAGCGTGTAGGAAAGTAAGGACCACAAAACTGCCTTCCTAGAAATAGTTTAAGTGCCGAAAAGTGCCTAAAACTCACATAAACTGCAGAATTCTGCAGAAATCAGCAAAAATCAGCATTTAAACGCTTTAATATCATGCGGAAATATGGTTAAATGGTCCTGAATGCTTTCCTAAGTGCCGGGAATCAAAACTGTCACAAAAGGTAACATAAAGCACACTAAACTACATAGTTTAGCACCTTAACGAACCGGTAACCGACCTAACAACCGGACACTACCCGAAACACCAAATTTTCACTAGAAGTATTGTTTTAATATTACAAAGCTAGTTATGGTCCCCGAACATCATAACACACTATATAATATCTAGTAACTAAATAACCTAACTAATACTTGATTTTTAACTACATAAACTACTAATGGTTATCACCTAGCCTAAGACCCCCCCCCCCCACTATAATCGGCCAACACATGGCCCCACTTGTGATTTTATTTTGTTATTATAATAGATCATGTTTCTCTTTTTAAGACATAAAAACCATTAGACTAAACTTATGTAGTTGATTATAAGAAGACCTTAGAGTTCACAACATTCATTCTTTCACACACTTCACACTTGGAGCTCTCTTCTTCCCTTCCCCTTGCTCACGGCCGAAGAAACCCCACACCACCATCAATATCATCTTTCATTTCTCATTCAATCCACACATATACAAAGGTGTATAAGGAAGCTTGGAACTCTTGGAAGCTAAAGGACCACTCACACAAGCTTTTATCCACTCCATTTTCATCTAGTGATCATCCCTAGCCTTGAGCTAGTAGTAAGATCATTCTACTCTTCATTTTACATCTTGTTTTGGTGGTTAAAAGAAGATACAAGTTGCTAATCTTAAAGAACACTATGAATCTTGAACATGAAACTTGAACATAAGACTAAATACATAAGAAATCATGATGTTTATGTGTTGTTATGCTTGTTGGTTGTTGATTGTTCATGTTATTGATGTAGATCATCATGTGATCTTGCTAGATAGTGATTAAAGTCATAATCTAGCAAGATGAGAGGATGATTATGTTAAGATCAAAGTAATCATCCATATGTAAATCATGAACTTGAAAGTATAAGTTGTTTTTCTTGTTAAGTAATGATTAAAGTAAACATAAAGTATTGTAAATCTATGATTTTAAGGATGATTTTTCAAGAAACCAAGTTAAAAATACAAAGTTTACTTAAGCTCGGTTCTTAAAGAAATTAACCACATTTTTAGTGGTTAAACAAGTGTAGAAATATATATGTAACAAGAAAAACTCAAGAAGAAACATTTTTAGAAAAATGATTTACAAGTTGTAAAGGACTAATTTCTTTAAAAATGATGTTTTTAACTAAACAACTACACTTTAAAAGGTAACTAGGCTTACTAAACACACTAGTAAGTTACTACACATTTTTGTAAATTTTTAAGTTCATGAGGTAGTAGTTTATGCTTGATTTTGGCAAATTGGTAAGTGTAGATTGATTTGTTGTTGATATGCTTTGAAATCATGGAAACCTCCATTTTTAGGGAAAACTATGGCAAAATTTTTCTAGAAATTAAACACTTAGAAAAATATTTTTAAACAAATATTTACAAGTATATTTTAAACCATGAATTTTTATATAAAGTTTGCCATAATTTTTGTTACAAAAATTATAAATATTGGAGGTTGGTTTTTGTAAATAAAAATGACTAAATATGTATTTAGGAAAATATATATTTAGATGTCACAATGTGTGTGATTATTTGTATATGATGCGTATTAGTTATATTATTTTAGGACTTGAAATAATATAACTCACCAAATACCAAGAAATTACAATCCAAAATATTACCAAAATTCCAAAAAAAGGAATATATAATTTATACCCAAAATATTGGACAAACCGAAGAAAGAATATAACTCACAAAATATTCCGGAATTTAATTCATATGTATATTTTGGTAAATGATATTTTGGACAATAAGAGAACAAAAATATGATTTTTACAATTATTACAAAATGTATCATATTTTTGACAAGGAGAAAATATATTATTTTTTGGGTAGATAAAAATATATATTTTCTTGAAATTATTAGAACACATTATTTTTGGGAGAAAATGTATTTTCTTAATTAAACTTGAAATATATTATTTTTGGATGAAAAATGGATTTATTTATATCTTCTAAGTTGGACTTGAAAATATATTATTTTGAAGTTTACATGAAAATACAATTTTTTTTGTCAAGGGAAAAATTATAAGTAGTTTTTCTATGTAATAAAATATATATTTTGAGAATATATATTGATGAATCTTTATTAGAAATATTATTACGGAAAAGTTAATACAAAAATTAAGTATAAGAATACTTATTAATTACAAGAAAATACGTATTCTCGTACGTATAAATATACACCGGAATACGCCATTGATACTTGGCAAAAATATGCAAGAATTAGAATACAAGCATAAATACACCCATCCTTGGGAAGGTTATACATGCATAAATACGTAGGTGCGATAAGTTAAAATATACTATTTCAACTAATATTCCAAAATGAAGTAAATATAATTTAAGTTTAAACATTTATTATTTTAACAAATAATTATATAACTTGGAATAATATTAAAGACACAATGAAACGTAACTCAAAGACACTAATTAATACTAAGTCAAGGCACGACCCGGTCGTTTAATAGACCGTAGTACGTTGTAGGTAGTCGTGTACACTAGTAATAGCTTGAGTTACGACGGATTGAAGAACACAAAACTGTGAGTTCATGTCCCCCTTTTCTTTTAACTGTTTTCAGTTTTATAACTTCGGGGGTGAAGTACATGTTACAAACTGTTTACAAACGTTTATATGTGGTATGGTTAGCAAAGGAAAGGTACTGCTAGATCATGTGAGTGGTGGGTACAACGCTTAAGACCATTAATCCTCGTAGTAGGACCGAGGGACATGAGTGATAGATCTATTTGGCTGTAGCGAGCCCACACCCATGTGGACCGGGGTTTGGCCCATGAGGTGACTACGTCTTACAGCCGGAGGCCCGGTACAAAATCTGCTAGGTTTGAGCCTTCCTTCATCACGTCACACATATTAATGGCCTTGCAAACCATTAATGATCTGTTTCCTTGTTTGCTTTCATACCGGGTTTACAAAACGTACATACTTACAATGATTACAAAGGTTTATTCGTGCACACTTACAAAACACATGAACTCGCTCAACTTTTGTTGATGTTTTCAAACTACATGTATTTCAGGCAATTAAATGTGGATCTAGCGGGCGTTTGGAAGTTTCAAGTGATGTTGGAAATAAAAGATGTCATCCTGTGTCTAAGGGTTTGGATTGTGCATCTTATCCTAGATAAGATGCATAGTTCAAAGCCTAGCTTTTATTAGTGTCTTTTGTCGAGTCCTTTTGGAAATCTAAAACAATTTGTATGGTTTATAATTCGGATTTAAAGTCTGCATTTAGATTTTAAGACAATGTTGTTTGTGATGTTTTAAACTTAAATTAATGGATGAACATCTTAGTTTTATCATATAGTTGTTTGTTATGGTTGAATGCAATGATATTAAACAAGTCACACATAATCACACTTCCGCAAAAGTCAGGGTGTGACAGTTTGGTATCAGAGCTTCGATTGTAGCGAACTACGATTCTTTCTCGAGTCTAGACTACAATCCTTAGGGCTCTCACGAAAATATTTTTACAACATGTTTTCATTGCATACACGAAACACCCAGATCCAGGGAACAAACATTTTTACAAAAAGGAAAGACAAGAAACACGATTGCAAGGTTACATTTGTGGTTTACTCTAGGATAGACTAGGAAGGATAGAAAGGATTCGTGAGGAATAATAAGGATATATGATATCATGATACATTGCCTTTAATTGCATACTAAATGATAGTGGTTAATGTATGTGCATATGTTATGATTGTTTTGTTACAGACACTATGTCTTCTTTAGAGAGTGGATTATCAGATGTTGATGACCCTATGGACCTCATCTCTGATAGCGAGAGTGCACCCGAGCCCGAGATACTTACGTCAGACACTGAGAGTGACCCTGACATGATATCTGATGACGAGGACGACTTTCAGCCATTCGCGTTGCCTGACTTTGGAGATAACTTACCCCTTGCTGATGGTATTCCAGACGAGGATCCTTTTGTTGTTCCCAATCCAGTCCATGACCATCTCATCATTGGGCATCCCGATGGTGAGCATATCGCGGCTCCGATCTTCGATCCTGTTCCTCTCGTGGTCATTCCTCCCGAGGATTGGCCTTTCGATGATTTGTTTGATGATGGCGTTGATTTGTTTGTTGATGGTCCTCCTGTTGATGCCCAGGGTGATGGAGAGATAGACGAAGACATTGTTGCTATTCCAACTCTTGAGATTCCTATTATTGAGTTATCCTCTGATTCTAGTTTGCACTCTCTCTCTGAAGGGGTAAGGTCCCAAAAACCTTGGTCAGGTGCCTGAGACCACACCACAACCTCGTCAACAAAAGGTCTCTTTACAACAAACCTTGCGCGGCCGCGCACTGGTTCTAAAAGGGAACTTAGAAAGAGAAACAGTAATAAACAATCCGCGCGCCAAAAGGAATTAAATCCTTGCGCAAACTCTCATACAGCAGATAGGAGAAAATCCTAACCTAAAAAATTAGCATGAAGAAGAGCCACATAGGATTACAGCTGTATCCTTCTAGAAGGCTTGATCGTGCACCACCATTCGGTTATAACCGAATGGCCACGTGGCATCATCCCAGGCTCTCTCGAAGTCACGATGATGACACCGAATTGAAGGAAAGATCAACACTTGCCCACCTTCCACGTGGCATCATCCTAATCGTTGATCGAGATCACAATCCGTGTGCATACACACTCGTTAGTGATTAACGGAAGGAGAAAATAACCGCTTACGGAAAAGCACTTTCCGTCAAGTTTTCATCAACAGATTTTCCCGCCCAAACTTCGGCTATAAATAAAGGATAATTCAGGTATAATTTTCAAGTTACATTCACTTCACTTTAACTTCTTCTTCTTCATCAAAACCTGTACTTATTCTCACCCTGGAGGGTGGTCACGGAGAGAACCTCCATTCTCACCGTGGCGAGTCTAACGGCTGTTGTTTCACAGTGATTATTAGAGGATGAAGATCATTCACCCATGAATAGGACGAGAAGATTTAACACCTTTTATGCAGATTCAAACCCCCTGGTTCAGTTGATTCCGGTCAATTAAACCAGTGTTTCTTCAGTCTCAGATTCCTTTAAGTCTGTGACGTCTTCAGCCTTAGAGGAAGTTAGATTACAGCGCTATGCTACTGATTCTGATGATGATACAGCGATGTCAGCTGCACCATCTCCTCCACACGACCCCGAGCCTGGATCTGAGCCAGATTTTGTTCCTGTTGATCAGCCTGATGTTGTACCTGCTGATCCTGAGCCCATGCCTGATCATGACCCTATTCCTTTTGGTTTACCAGACATTGCACCCCTCATACCTGACCCAGTTCTTCCACCCCTTGATCCTCCTGTTGTTGAGCCACTTATTCCTCCACCTGCACCCGCACCCGTTGATGTTGCTCCTTCTCCTCCTGTGGAGTCCGATGTCCATCGTGTTGATATACCTATCATTTTCTTACAGGACATCCCTGCACCCCGTCCAGGGGAAGGTACTTTTGGTCAGCACCCGCATGACGATCATTTTGATTCAGCAGCTTTTCCACAGATCCCTCAGTCTGCACCCTTTGCTCCTTTTACTTCTTCGCCACTTGATGAGCCATTCCGATGGTTCCCACCGTATTCTATGCCGTTTTCAGATCCCTACCATCCCTCTCATTTTGTTGGCTATACACGGGATGAGTTACTTTTATCATTACATCTTTAGTTTGAGATTACGAGTCGCAGGATTTTGGTGCTTGAGCTGACTCCGCGTCCTTTACCGTGTCCGTGTCAGCCTGCTTTTGTTCCCCTTCGTTCATCGCCGTCTTCTTTTGCACATCCTCATGCTCCTCTTACTCCTTTTCCAGAGTTTGATACTCGATTCCTTACGGTCGAGCAGCAGATCAGTTACTTGCTTTGACGTGTCTATGAGCTTGACGAGGAGCTTGCGCATGTGGGCAGCTTGCTTTTCTTCCCTCCACCTCCTCCACCACCACCATCAGCATAGTGGTTTTTGGTTTTATGTAGGTTGCATTAATTTTGATGAGAGCACCACTATTGGGCTGAGCTTGTGAAGCCTTTTGGAGACCACCTTTTGATTATGTGATTTTTGTATAATTGATAGACTTATTAGACAAGGGTTGTGTAACCCTGTGTTCCTTTTGATATGATACACTTTGTAAAGCATGTAACAATACTTCGTGGTCGATGATTAATGAAAGCTCAATCGTCATGATATCATTAAATACGTTGTTGATTTACATGTTTGTGCTATGATTGTGATGATATATGCTTGCTTGCTATGTTAAATGCTATTAAATATATGTACTATATATTTATTATACGAATAAGGCATGACCTATCTGATCTTCTTCCTAGAAGATGCCTCCTCGAAGGAACACTCAGTTGCCCACAACCGAGGCAGAATTACAAGAACGAATTTCACAGGCAATAGCACAACATGAGGCCCTACGCTCCGAGCACAGCGGAGGTTCCTCAGGGAATAACCCACCTAATGGTAATGTTTAAGTCACTTAAGACACATTACAATATGTTTGGACATTTCCAAGTGCGTTTTGCTAATGCTTTCTGTGAATGATGTTGCTTGAGTACAGGCTATACTTACAAGCAGTTTTTGGACTGCAAGCTTCTGAACTTTGACGGCACTAGAGGTGCCGTAGCTTTTGGGAGATGGGCTGAGAAGACAGATTCTGTGCTACGGATGAGTAAGTGTGCGCCAGAGCATCAAGTGACTTACATTTCTCGACTATTCCTCGATGGAGCTCTATCATGGTGGAACCTCCAGGTTCAAACTTTGGGTGAAGCTGCAGCGTATGCGTTGACATGGGACGAGTTGAAAGAGCTGATGTGTAAGAAGTACTATTCGAGGACAGAAATTCAGAAATTGGAAACTGAATTTTGGAATCTGAAAATGGAAGATCCTAAAGTAGTTGAGTATGTTCAAAGATTCCATGATTTGTCTCGTGTTGTCCCTTACATGGTAGAACCATAGTTCAAGCGGGTTGAACGTTTCATTGGGGATTGGCACCCCAGATCCTTAGCATGGTGACTTCTTCCAAGCCAACAACAATCACTAAAACCATAGACTTGAGTGTGGCACTGACTGAAGAAGCAATCAGATTGCGCAAGTTTTCGATCACTGAGAAAAAGTAGAAGGAGACTCATGTGGAGTCGTCTGGAGAAAACAAAAGGAAGTTTTCGAATTTCAAGGAAGGTACCCAAGGAAACAACAACAGTGCTAACAAGTAGAGAGATGCTAATCCACCAGCCGAGGTCAGGACTGGTGCTACAAGTTCTGAGAACAAAGGGAAAGGATACATGGGCACTCTGCCCAAGTGTGATGTATGTCAGTTTTGTCATACCGGCTAGTGCAGGTTTAGGAAGTGTGATAATTGTGGAAAGAATCGTCATTCGAAGGAAACGTGCTGGGCGGGAATGGTCGTGGAAATGGTTGTCAAAGGGGAAATGGTAATGGTAATGGCAATGGAAACCGTGGTGGAAACGGTTATGGGAAGAGAAACCAAGGAGGAAACAATAATCAGGGGGTAATGGAAACCAGGCGGGAAATGGTGTGACAACTGTGCTCTGTAATCGATGTACAGTGTAAAACAATGTTAATTATTAATAAAACAATGTGCTTTGGTGTTATTATGTGTGTATTTGTGTTTGATGATTTTACGATTTGATTCGATTCCGATTTCAAGCTTTAAATCGCTTTCTACAAAGTTATACGCAAACTGGTACGCAAACGCAGTCATTTTAACGCGAAAAACACTCTGGAATAGTGACATAGGCTTAACATACCTTAAATAACCTTCACATAACTTAGAAATAAGTTTTGAATGGTTTGGTGTGTCGAAAACAAGTTTGTTCGATCGCAGGGACTATTTGTGTCAAACTGCGAAACTATACCGATTTGTATAGTAACGAACATTCCAGAACTTGATCATAAGTTAAACATACCCTAAATTTCATTTACATAGCTTAGAAATAGGCTTTGAGGGGCTCGGTATGCTAAAATAAACTTATTTGATCAATAGAGACTAAAAGCGTCAAAAAGTGCATAAGTTTGCATTTTCGCGCATATCTTACGTTCTAAATATATCCGGACACCCAAAAATTTATGTAATCACTAAAATATTTTATTTTAGTGATTGGCATGATAAAATTCCATTTGTCGCTTAATTTGGATCGTTTTTGCGTTCGTTACGATTTCCGTCGTAATTAACCGAATAACGCAACCGTACGACCAGACGAACCGACATCCGAGATGTTTTTGAGCATGTTTTGAGTTCCCTATACTTTAAATTCATTTTTGAGCCTTGAAATGAGGTTAACGGGGCTTAAAAGTGTCAAAAATGCATCAAAACACAAGTTTCTAAGCTGCAGGGACTAGTTTTGACAATCTGCCAAAGATGTCCAGGCGGGCCACGTAAGCCCAGGTCCTATCTTACGCGGGCCGCGAGGTCTTTCCAGACAGAAACATTGAATATGGACTTGGGACTTGATTTTGATGGTTTTAAACACTTGTTTTGGATACCATCTGCTGATCATTGCCAAGATCATTGCCTTTTTAGCAAGAAACGATCTTAATGATGAACCGAAAAGTATATATAGCCATGTCCTCTTTCATTTTTCTGCACCCTTGATCTGATTTCTCTAAGTTGAAGTTGTTAATACTTCATACCTGAGATTTTAAGATCAAGTTTTCCCTTTGTAAGGACCCTTTGTAAGCATCTTTCGTTCTTTTATCGCTTTTCGAGCGTGAAAGTCAAACAGTGTTTGACTTTCTGCTTTGACCACGAGTTGGTCAACACGAAGTTCGTTCGAACTTCACAACGTGAGCGTAATCATGATGGTTATAGTCCCTTGTGACTATACCTACTGATTACCATGTTGAATAGGCGTAGTGACGAGTCGTAGTTTCGGTCAAAATGCGCATTTAAGCGTATTTTGCAACCAAACTACTCTTGGTATCAAAACACTTTGTTTTGATATCAAGACCTGTTTTCTAACTTCGTTAAGCATGTTTTAACATGTTTAGCTCGTCACTTTTAGTTTAGTGCTTGTGTAGAGTCGTAAGTCAAGCGGTCTAAACCACCGCTTAGACTTTCGAACTCGACCCGTTTGGTCGATCATTAGGGTCCGACCAAGCATGTTTAGTGACCATAGATGTATAGGGAATAACCTTCTGAGGTTATACCTTATGGTCACATAGTTTAAGTAGTTGTATGATAGGTAGTTTATATGCCTTAGGTAAATGACCAAAATGCCCTTTTCATGCATAATTGGATTTTAAGCATATGTAACCTAACTTTTGTCACTTAACTGATTATGCGACATAATTAAACATGTTAGGGCATATAGTACTTATCATAGGACTAGTTAGACGTCTCGAACGCGCGTTTGCGCGAACGACACGTTAAAGTGGCATGAGCTACCTTAATGGGTCGTAACGGGTCGAAAGCACTTAGGTTAGGTTTCGATCTAGAATGTAGGCTTTGTTAAACCATATCACATGAGTTCCAATACTCATTTGGTTTACAAGACCTCATTCTCCCCGATCTTTCGATTTAGGTGTCGATGTATTTACTAGTGATTCGATTACTAGGTGCTGCTTGAGTTTCCTTGATTTGCCTGAGCTTGTTGAGTTCTTTAGATTGAGGATACTTTGCACTTCGATGTGAGTACATAGTTCCCCTATTTTACTGTTTTCAATTGTTTTTGGGTGATTCATATGTATTAAAACGATTTCGATATTTAAACGATTGTTTCAAAAACGATTAAGATGGTTTATATTAAACTAATAACAATTTCGATAATGTGAACAAACTTGTTGGTCGTAGTTACATAACGAATGACATTCATTAGCATTGATCAAGCCAACCAGTATTAGGTTATGGTACCATAGGATCTGACAAATCCCGTTATCAGACTACACCTATGGTTATGTATGAGGGTTATGTAGGTAACGACCGAATTTGATGATTGTTAACTTACCCTTTGGTGGTTTGTTAATACGAGTTTCGAGATAGTCGAGTCACGAAGGTTTGAATGTTATTAGCGAGACGACCAAAAGTAGTTGTAGGATCGTTGTACGACCTGATTTAGTCTATCAAAAGAGTTGGTTATTCGAATCAGAGGCGGAATCAATGAAACGGACGCTCGATGTAATTATAAATGTCTCTTGTATTAATCTGATAGAATTACAGCACTGGAGACAATTCGGCAGCACCTCGTTACCGAATACAAGACCTTATTCCGCTCCAAATGAAACGGACATGCTCCCTATTTATAGTGGTGTGATTCCGCTTGAAATGAACCAAGACACGTTCAAGCGGAATTAACAATGTTGATTTCACTTGAACATGCACTTGACAATTTCAAGCGGAATTACCAACAAATCCACTAAAATCAGTTTCTAACACCCCGAGCACTGATTGTTCTATCCTATTACATTACATGACTCGATACAAGACGAAGTCAATAAACATACTACACCAACAGACTACCCCTTGGATGTTGACGAAGTCTTCAGTGTCGAGTCTTTACCATGACACATCTTCAGTCTTGATCAGTCTTCATGCTCTTTCCAAATTGTCTTACACTGTAAGCATCTATCAATCTTTTTCTTTTCTTCACAGGTTCATAATCTCATCCTTGCTCTATCTGGCTCTATCTTTATCATTCTACCAGAATCTGACTCTGACTCTTGCTTTATCAGCTTCTTCAGGCTCCCCCTTTCATCAAGCTTCCGTGCTTTAGGGATCGACACCTAGCTTTCCGGTTACAAGCTCCCCCTTGCTTTGAGCTCGTCTTCAGACTCCCCCTTAGACTATGCTATCAGGATCGTAGTCTGGTACAATATCTTCAACACTCATACGTTTATAAGTAACAACATTTTAGAATTCCAGGAATCATAACGTGGCAATTCAATTTCCTCTATCAACAAATTTTGTGATTTGGCAAATTTTGAGAATCCAACTCCCTCAGAGTTAATCATCCAAGTCCAAAATAATGACCTTGAAGATATCACAAACTGTTTTTGATTTTTGTTAAAAAAAATTCAAGTTTCAAATTAATGAACTTGTTTTATTTTCAGAAACACAATCAGCTTACTTAGATTTTGACACTCAGCATCTTAGACATCGGTTGTCGAAAATAAAACAGAATCAAAAATATTTTTGTAGTTTTCTGAAAATATAAAGCAATAAAGAAATATTTACAAACATATTTACAGACAATATTTTTATTTGAGTTCGCGTCAGAGGATCATATCAGTGTATGAAAAATCACTAGTACCATTGAGCTTTAAATGATTCACTTAGATTGTCAGTATACCGATCCACTTAAATTTTCACACAAAGTTCAATTGTTTCGAGATACGGATTTAGTGTATGAAGGACTTAAACTTATTCGCGTGTCCCACCTCAGAATATACTCCCGTATCCAGATCCCAGTATTCAGTCTTACAGGTGAGTATACCTAGATGATATCTGTAAAGGATTAGATGCGAAACCGTGAGAGCTCAGGTCAGAACTTCCATTCAGCAGAGAGATGACGGTTCGACTTTAGGTGTGTTCCCTTTAGAGAATCTTTTCTTCAACAGCACATGATTAGCATTTTTCAATGTTTCATCACATTTATGCTGAGGGCGATGCTATATTTCAAGCAAGCAGAAAGTATTATACGGGGACTAGGCCATTGCTTCCGCAAAATCAGAAGTCCCGGGATAATACCCCAGATATCACTGAGTATAAAGACCTAGTATCTCAGAAAAAGGGACCTTTCAAACAAGATTTCGGGGGTTACCCATATATCCAAGAGATGTTCCCCACGATATAAGCAAGTTTAAAATTTAGGCTTATATCTCGAACCCAATCTACTAAGTGTGTAAAAATCTACTGACATATCATCAGTGAGACCGTTTATCACATTAAAACATTCCATTTCTTTAGCGTACTGTGATTGTCTACTGATGTACTATTATTTCCTCTTTTTACACAAAACTCAAATTTTGAATTTTATCATGTTTTTGGCTTTTTCAAATTTTCTAATGTTTTTGGATTTTCTGACAATTTTTCTCCCCCTAAAATGCAAAATCATTAAAAGAAAATTTGACAAACCGATACTGATAGCTTTGTCTTGCCATCCTTTTTCTGCCTTTTGTGCACTGAATTACAGAAAATATAACATAAAGTACCCCCATGATTTACAACCCATTGATTTTCGACAGTTTGAAAACCATTTTTCAATCTTGTGAAAGTAATCATGTTTGTTCCGCCGTGAGGGTTTCGGCATATTCAAGTAACACATATTTTTGTAATTTTCTATTTTTTGAGAAAAAATAAAACCAAACATATTTTTTAATTTTCTATTTTTTTTTTACAAAAATTAAAAACAAACATATTTTTGGTTTTTTTAATTTTTCAAATTTTTAGGGTTTTTGAAATGTTGTTTATTTATATATAGAAAACAAACAAACTCCCTGTTTCAACCAACAGAGGATCCACTAGCAGCCTTCTCCTCCTCTCGATGTGCCAGGCTGCTCCAACTATTATTCTCACAATCTTTGGTTTTGTTGAGCACCTGCACATTCAAAGTATTCAATTACTTGAACAATTTAGCCCAGGTCTGTTTGACCTTTGGCAATTCAACACAATAATTTTCATTCAATGCTGGAAACTCTTTGTCATCATTCACAATGACTTTATCAATTTTCACTTCAACATTTTCATCCACTTTTGAAAACGTTGATTTCTTCACTGACCAAGTTTGACCTTTTGAAGCACCTTTTTTGTAAGAATGTGAGTCTTTTTGAACACTTTGTTTTTGAACAACATTTGGTTTCCAAAACTGTTGGGGTTTTGTCATATCAACTGATGTTTTCCAACTTTGTGTTGTTCCGAATCTGGGTGTGTGAAAATTCCAGGTCTGTCTTGAATCGAACCTATTCTGGTTTGATTTCCAACTTTGATTTGAAGCAAACTTGTTTGTATTATACCTCCAAGTTTGTTTCGAATCAAATCTGGATGACATTTGTTTCACATTCTCAGATTTTTGTTTCTCAACATTTTCAGATTTCTTTTTGTCAACATCAACAGGTTTCTGATTTGGACACTTTCGTGCAAGATGTCCAATTTGATCACATTTAAAACATGTTCTTTTGGACAGATCTTTGACCTGTGGTTGTTGCTTTTTATTTTGAGCTAAGAACTCGTCATTAAACTGTCGTCTAAATTTTAGTTCTTTCTCTTCTTCTGAAGTTGTTCCATAAACAAAATTCATCTTTGCCTGATAATTTGGCATTTCATTTCTTTTCCAACTTTGTTTCTTCTTATAACCCAACCCAGCCTTCATGTTTTTCTTTTTAAAACCAGGTTTGTTATAAAAAGTTTTGTGACCTTTTCCAGCAAACTTTGAAATTTCAGATTTTTCAATTTCAACCATTTTGAAAACTTTGTCAATCTTTTCTGAAATCACATTCTGAATTGGGAATACAACATCTAAGAATTTTTTGTCTGATCCAATCATGGTATAAACCAATCCTTTTGAATCATCATTTAAATTTTTATCGGATTTTGTGTTTTTCAGATATCCATCATGAAAATTACCTTCATTTTCATCCGGTGATTCAGATTTACCTGTATCTACTGACTCTTCTTTCAACGACTTTACCTACCACCTCTGAGTCACTAGAATCATCAGACTTGGAATAGGTTATGTCAATGTTATCAGGAAATTGATCTACCATGTTGAAAGCTTTTTGGACCTTTTCATCATCATAAAATGCAAACTTTTCCGGTGGTGGAACTAGAAGAAACTCTGAGCCAATGCCTTTTTTGTTTTGCTCAGACTCACCATCTCCCGGTTTTATATTGAAAATTCTTTCAAGCACATATGACGACACGTGATAACTTTTTAACTTGTTGTTGTCCTGTTCTAAATCAGCAATCTGTTGCTTTAGCTTAGCAACATCCTCAATATAGGAATTAACAACACCTTGTTTTATTTTATACATTCGCTTCAGCTCTTTAGTTGTTTCAGATAAATAATTCATTCTTGATTGAGCAAATTTCATTTCATCCTTCACTTTTTCATATGATTCTTTCGTAATGTGATATGCCAGTTTTATTGAATCATATTTTTTTTTGGGTAAAGGGTTACCCCAATGAATTTTATAAATGAACCAAATAAGTACAAGGGTTTTATTGAATCATATTCATTCTTCATTTCTGTGACATCTGTGCTTGTGATGTCATTATACAACTCTGAACAATACAATATTAATAAAATAGTGTGTTTTGATCCCAATGTTTGTCATTTATGTTTGATTATATGCACATATTGATTTTTGATCGATTTTGAACTCTATATCGCTTTCTGGAGAGTTATACGCAAACTGATGCGCAAACACGATCAGTATACCGCGACAAACACTCCGGAACATCAACATAAACTTAGCATACTTTAAATAACCTTTACATAACTTAGAAGTAAGTTTTAAAGGCTTTGGTATGGCAAAAACAAGTTTATTCGCTCTCAGGGACTATTTGCGTCAATTTGCAAAAGTCTGCCGTTTCGTAAGGCAACGTATAGTCCGGAACTTGATCATAAGTTAAACGTACCATATATAACCTAAACATGGCTTAGAAATAAGCTTTGATAGGTTCGGTGTGCGAGAACATGCTTATATGATCTTACAGGGACTAAAAGTGTCAAAAACGGCGTAAGTTTGCATTTTCGTGCATATCTTACGTTCTGGCCACATCTGGACATCCAAAAATTTTGTACACACTAAAATATTTTTTTTATTTTAGTGATCGGCATGCAAAAATTCCATTCGTCGCTTAATTTGGATCGTTTTTGCGTCCGTTACGACTTCCGTCGTAATTAACCGAACAACGCGATCGTACGACCAAACGAACCGACATCCGAGATATTTTTGAGTATGTTTTGAGTTCTCAATACTTTAACTTCATTTTAGAGCCTTGAAATGAGGTTAACGGGGCTTAAACGTGTCAAAAATGGGCCGAAATGCAAGTTTCTAAGCTGCAGGGACTAAAACTGCCAATCTGCCAAAGTTGGCCAGGCGGGGCGCGTAAGCCTTAGCCAGGTCTTACGCGGGGCGCGTGGGCATGCCAGACAGAAACATTGAATTTGGTCATTTAGCTCGTTTTTGCTGGTTTTGATCTCTAGTTTTCAATGCTAGGGGCTGGTTTGTGTGTTCTCCAAGTTCCCTAATCAGTCTTCAACACTTGTATGCTTGGATCATGTCCTCCTCTCCAAGAAACGATCCTAAATGTTTGCGGAAAACTATATATAGCCCACTCCTTTCACTTATTCATTGCTCGTTCCTCTCTTTTCTCCTCTCATATCTGCTTTGGAGCTGATTTGGGACTTTGTCTTCTTTGTAGAAAAGATAGCAAGGACCCTTAGTGAGCCTTCTTTCATTCTTTTTTTTTTGCTTTTCTTTATGTTAGTGCAGAAAGTCAAACAGTTTGGCCAACAGTTTGACTTTGGGTTTTGACCATCAATTGGTCAAGTCAAAGTTCAATTGAACTTTGAAACGTGATTGTAATCACGACAGTTATAATCCTTCGTGATTATAGCCGCTGAATACCACGTTAGATAGGTGTAGTGTCGAGTCAAAGTTTTGGTCAAAATGCGTTTTAGCACGCATTTTGCAACGGAACTACTTTAGGGTATCAAAACACTTTGTTTTGATACCAAATCAGTAGGTTAAACATGTTTTGACATGTTTAACTCGACACTTTTAGTTTAGTGCTTGTTTAGGGTCGTAAGGTAAGCGGTCTAAACAACCGCTTAGACTTCCGAACCTGACCCGTTTGGTCGATCTTTAGGATCCGACCAAGCTTAGTTAGTGATCATAGTTTCATAGGGAATAACCACTGAGGTTATACCTTATGATCACATAGGATTGGTTAGTCATATGCTTGTTAGCTTGTATGCCCATAGGAAATGACCAAAATACCCTTTCGAAGCATAAATCCGTATTTTGACTATGTGAACATATTTTTGACATGTAATCTGATTTAGTAACTTGTTTAGGGATAATTGGGCATGTAAGACTTGACATAGCACATAGATTACCATCCGAACATAGTTTTACGCAAACAACGCCTTATAGTAGCTTATGTTACCATAATGTGTTGAAACAGGTCAAAAGCACTTAGGTAGACTTTCCAATCAGAATGTAGGGCCTATTAAATCATACCATATGAGTTCAATTACTCATTTGATTTATAGAACCTCATTCTATCCTATCTCCCGATTTAGGAGCCGATTTATTAACATAGTTACCTATACTAGGTGCCGGTTGATTCTGTGATACTTGGAGCTTAAATTGGTCTTATTCTCAAGACTAATTAGCAATCCCAAGTGAGTACATAGTTCCCCTCTTTTACTGTTTTCAAATACTTTGGGGTGATACACATGTACATACGTGTTACTTTTGTGTATTTCATGCTTTTATGACATAAACATGCTAGTTTCACCTAGTACACTTATAGTACACGCTTTCAATTATGTTTTGCTATGTATGTTAAGCATGCTAGCACATTGATTTATTACACATTTGCTGCATATGTTTACTTAGGATATGTACACATTGTTTTACATGACATTTCTGCTATGTATGTTACTGAGCATGCTAGCACATTGTTTTACATGAACATTTCTACTAGGCATGTTTACTTAGCATTCCTAGTACATGGTTTTCACATGCTACATTGGTTATGACATTTGGTGTGTTTAATCGGGACAATAATACATTCATTAACATTGATCACGCCGCTCGGACTTATGTAATGGTACCATAGGAATTGACAACTCCCGTTTCCGATTTCCTAGGTTTGTTTGGAAGTTGGGAATGACAGAATCCGACTACATAATCTATATAAACCTTTAATTCGTTTAAGGGTTTGTCTCCACAGTCGCAAGGCTTGAATGTATGCGATTAACATTACTGCATAAATGTTTGTAATCATAAAGCATTGTTTTTCTGCAAAACATAACATTTGATTTAAACTTAGGTTTATTCAAAAACGTTGTTTTGTACATTTTCTATGGGGTTGAGTAGCTTCTAGTTATTCACCATACATGGCATTTGTTACACATTGACAGCATCACATAGTTTAAGTAGATGATTTCCTACTTGCTATGCATTTCATTAGTTATACATGATACAGTTAAACACATGACATTATACATGGTTTATGCATAAACATTTTGACATTTAACATGACATTTTGGTTGGTTATTGATAAGTGACTTATGTAACGGGGCTATGTGTTATATGATAAAAGCATGGTGGATACGCCGCTGGTACTTGCTATATATAAGTGCTTTTATCGTATCATACATTGTTGCGTTATCTAAATCACTTGGGGCAAGACATGAAACATTTTATACAAGAACAAGACATCGTCTTACAAAGTACACGTTTTACACAAATTCATTTTCACTTGGTTATTCATTTAACCATGCATTTTCCTTTCATTATCATTTGATTTTCATATCGATTTTCACATGGTTTTACAAAACATTTTTACAAGGTTCATGACTTCATTTTATTAAACACTTCTTTCAAATACAAGTCATGAATCTGCATAAACAAAACCTATGTATCTCACAGGCATTTTTATGCTGACGTACCTATTTTTACATGTGTTTTCAGGTGCTAATGCATGATGGTGTTTGTGCTTCACTTAGGTGGACTCGGGCCTTAGTGACTTAAAAGACAGTTATTATGTTGTTTTAGTTTGAACTCAAAGACAATGTAAACTTTAATCTTAATAATACATAACTTTAATTACCATGAATGTTGAGACAATAATTCTATCGCATTCACTCCCCGGCGTTTCCGCCGCGGTTTGTTGTTTTAACGCGGCGGGTGTGTGACAGAAGAGTTGGTATTAGAGCCAATGGTTATAGGGAATTACGTTATTAGTAATGCTTTGACCTAGATTATAACTTTCTAGGACCCTAACACAAGTTTACTAGTGTTTAGATCTTAAAACAATACACGTCACCTATCCTTAGGTGATTACCAAAACTTGAACACAATTTCCAAAATGATTTTGAAATCAATCATCTATGCTTAGATGATTTCTTTTGGTCTTGTACCTTCCAAATTTTCAAAATCTCGTCAAAGTTTTGGGTCTAAATAATGTGAACACGTGCAAACTTTAAGGGTGAATGCCTGTACCCTGAGTTTTCTGTCTAAGGCTAGAGTGTTCGTACAAATCCGCAGTATCGGACCAGTCACTCTTACCTGGGAACTCTTGGGGTGAGTGTTCACTTATAGGCGAGCATGTCTTCAGTGATACATTATTATGACTCATTTACTTTGATTTGTCACTGCGTGTTGTTTGTTTGCTTTGTGGTAACAAACAAACGACCACCATCCTTGCTTTTTGTCGAATTTATTGTTATCTCATTTTTCATCACATCATCTCACTCGTTTTCTCTCATGTTTCCTCTTTTAGAATGCCTCCTTGACATAACGTTCCTCAACCTGATGCCGAACTGGCAGCTATTATAGCACAGCAGATGGCTGCTATGCTACCTGGTCTCATAACTCAAATAAACCAAGCCACTAATAACAATGTTAATGCACCTGCTCCGTGCAATTTTAAACAGTTTAACTCGGCTAAACCGCTCAAGTTTAGTGGTACCGAAGGAGCAATAGGGCTTCTCCTGTGGTTTGAGAGTCTTGAGAGCACATTTCGCCTTGTTCAGTGTCCGAACAACCGTAAGGTCGAGTTTGCCTCTAGTGTATTCCAAAAGAGGGCTCTTACCTGGTAGAATGGGGTAATGAGAGATAGAGGTGCTGATGTTGCTTTGGGTCAGACTTGGGAGGAACTCAGGGCTCTCATGATGAGAGAATTTTGTCCTCGTCACGAGCAGAGGGCACTAGAAGATGAGTTCAATGATCTGAAGCAAGACAGTGGTGAACACCGGGCTTATACATATAGATATGAGGAGTTAAGCTTGCTCTGTCGTACAATGGTCACGCCTTTGGATAAGGCAATCGAGAGGTACATAGACGGTTTGCCAGATCCTGTTCAGGATATTGTCACTGGCAGTCACCCTACTACCGTCCGTCAGGCCATTGAGCTAGCCGCTACCCTTACTGAATCCCAATTCAAAAAGGATAAACTCCACAGAAAAGGTGACAAGAAGCAGAAACAGTCTGATAGCACCACTGAGAAAAAGGGCAAGAAAGCTGCTGAGTCTTCAAAGAAATCGAGGAAGCGCAAGGCTTCTAAGAATTTTGCTGTCACTACTCAGACTAATCAGGCTGCTCCCAATCAGGCTGCACAGAATCAGGCTGTACAACTTGCTGCCAAGAGGCAGTATGCTGGAAATGAACCTTTGTGCAACAGATGTAACAGCCACCACCAGCCACAGATGCAATGCCGCATCTGCATTAATTGTGGCAAGTCTGATCATCTTGCGAATACCTGCCGTTTTGCTCCGAACCAAAATCAGGCAGCTCAAAACCAAGCAGCACAAAACCCTGCCCAGAATCCTGTACGACCTCACTTTCTGCCTGGTTCGTGTTACAATTGTGGGGATCTGACCCACTACAGGAACAACTGCCAGAGGTTGGCAAACGCAAATCAGGCACCGGCTCGTGGTAGAGCTTTTAATCTAAATGCAAATGAGGCTCGCGCAGATAACGAAGTGGTGAACGGTACGTTCCTTGTTAACCACCATCCTGCTTCTGTTCTATTTGATTCAGGTGCCGATAAGAGTTTTGTGTCCTTAGCATTTGAGCCTTTGCTTGCGATGACTAGAACAAAACTAGGAAAGCCCTTGACAGTAGAAGTAGCTAGTGGTGAACCTGTTGTACTCCACTCAGTTCTTCGAAATTGCCAGTTGAATCTCAATAACCATCTTTTCCCTATGGACCTCACACCGATGCAACTCGGGAGCTTCGATGTTATAGTAGGAATGGATTGGTTATCTAAGTACCATGCTGAGGTGGTATGTTTTAAGAAGTTGGTCCGTATACCGCTTTCGACTGGTGAGATCTTAAAAGTTCGTGGGGAGAAACCCGTCAGTGGTCTTAAGCTTATGTCATGTACCCAAGCCCGTAAATACCCGCGAAAGAAATATGTTGCTTTTCTGGCACATGTCGTAGAGGATAAAGGCAAGGGTAAGACAATCCAAGATATCCCTGTTGTTCGGGATTATCCAGAAGTATTTCCTGAAGAATTACCTAGTTTACCCCCTGTACGCCAAGTTAAGTTCTGCATTGATCTTTTGCCTGGCGCAAATCCTATTGCTAAGTCACCTTATCGTCTTGCACCGTCTGAGATGCAAGAGGTGTCTAAACAGCTTCAGGAGCTTTCTGATAAAGGATTTATCCGTCCAAGCTTTTCCCCTTGGGGCGCTCCTGTCCTATTTGTTAATAAGAAAGATGGATCTTTCAGAATGTGTATCGATTACCGTGAGCTTAACAAGCTTTCCATCAAGAATCGATATCCCCTACCTCGCGTGCATTGATGATCTCTTTGATCAGCTACAGGGTGCTACTTGCTTTTCGAAGATTGATCTACGTTCTGGGTATCATGAACTTCGAGTTCTCGAAGAAGATATTCCCAAGACAGCTTTTCATACGCGTTATGGTCATTATGAATTCACTGTTACGCCTTTCGGTTTAACTAATGCTCCTGCTGTTTTCATGGACTTGATGAATAGGGTTTGTAAGCCTTATTTGGACAAGTTCATCATCGTCTTTATTGATGATATTTTGATCTATTCTAAGACTCGAGCTGATCATGAGCAACATCTTCATCTTACAATGGAGCTTCTAAAGAAAGAACAACTTTTCGCCAAATTCTCCAAGTGCGAATTCTGGCTCAAGGAAGTTCAATTTTTGGGGCACATCGTCAACGAACAAGGTATACATGTAGATCCCGCCCAAAATCAGTGAGATTAAGGATTGGGATACTCCTACTACTCCTACCGAGTTTCGTTCATTTCTTGGTCTAGCGGGTTATTACCGCCGTTTCATTGAAAACTTCTCCAAGATTGCGGTTCCTCTCACTACTTTAACTCAGAAGAATAAATCTTTTGAGTGGGGATCCAAACAGGAAGAAGCTTTCCAGACCTTGAAACAGAAACTCTGCAATGCACCTATTCTATCTTTGCCCGAGAGTAATGGCGATTTTGTTGTGTACTGTAATGCATCCAACTTAGGCCTTGGTTGCGTTCTTGTGCAAAGGAACAAAGTTATAGCCTATGCATCAAGACAGCTGAAAGTGCACGAGAAAAACTACACGACTCATGATCTTGAGTTAGGTGCAGTAGTCTTTGCTCTCAAAATTTGGAGACACTACCTTTAC
Organism: Helianthus annuus; assembly: GCF_002127325.2. Lineage (NCBI taxonomy): Eukaryota > Viridiplantae > Streptophyta > Magnoliopsida > Asterales > Asteraceae > Helianthus > Helianthus annuus. The sequence continues at coordinate 28,521,802 of NC_035433.2, read as the reverse complement.
GGGACAAAGTGTGTAGTGTTTACTGACCACAAAAGTCTCCAGCACATCTTCAATCAGAAAGAACTTAACATGAGGCAACGACGTTGGGTTGAACTCCTAAACGACTACGATTGCGAAATTCGCTACCATCCTGGTAAGGCGAATGTCATGGCTGATGCATTGAGTCGTAAGGAACGTGTCAAACTTCGCTGTGTTCAGGTTCGATCTGACATTCAAACCCGCATAATTCAGGCTCAGCATACTTGTGTTGCACAAGACTTGATGAGTAAAGAATTACCTTGTCATACTAATCCTGAACTTGAACTGAGAGACTTTGGGATATTCTATTTCATGGGCCGTTTGTGGGTCCCAAGTATAGACAATCTTCGCACCTTGCTTATGGATGAAGCTCACAAGTCTCGTTATTCCATTCATCCTGGTGCAGACAAAATGTATAAGGATCTTCGAACCCAGTATTGGTGGCCGGGTATGAAGAAAGACATTGCCTTATATGTTTCCAAATGCCTTACTTGTCTTAAGGTTAAGGCAGAACACCAACATCCCTCTGGATTATTGGAGCAACCAGAAATTCCGGTTTGGGAATGGGAAAACATTGCTATGGATCTCATTACCAAGCTGCCGCGCACTAAAAAAGGTCATGACGCCATTTGGGTTGTTGATCGTCTTACAAAGTCAGCACATTTCTTGCCGATCCGTGAGGATCTATCTGCTGACAAGTTGGCCAAGATATACGTTGATGAGATTGTATCTCGACATGGTGTTCCTTTGAACATTATATCTGACAGAGATGCACGATTCTCAACTCGCTTTTGGCGAACCATGCAATCTGCCATGGGTACCCAACTTCATTTGAGCTCAGCGTACCATCCGCAGACAGATGGTCAATCTGAGAGGACAATCCAGACACTGGGGGATATGCTTAGAGCGTGTGTGATTGACTTTGGTGGTAGTTGGGATTCGCATCTACCATTGATCGAATTCTCCTACAACAACAGTTATCACTCTAGCATCAATATGGCTCCTTTCGAAGCTTTATACGGTCGAAAATGTCGTTCACCGGTCTGCTGGAATGAAATAGGTGAAGCTCAGCTTACTGGACCTGAACTCATTCTAGAGACTACAGATAAGGTCAAGAAGATTCGTGATAACCTACAAACAGCTAGAAGTCGTCAGAAGTGTTACGCGGATCGACGACGCAAGCCCTTAGAATTTCAAGTTGGTGATCACGTCCTACTCAAGGTATCCCCTTGGAAAGGTGTGATTAGATTTGGAAAGAAAGGAAAACTTGCACTACGCTATGTTGGACCATTTAAGATCGTTGAAAGAATCGGAAAAGTAGCCTACAGATTAGAGCTACCTCCTGAACTTGGAAATGTTCATCCAACATTCCACGTGTCCAATCTTAGAAAGTGTTTAGCTGATGAGAACCTCCACATACCACTTGATGAAATTCGTGTTGATAACACGATGCACTTCGTTGAGAAACCTGTGGAGATAGTGGACCGTACAATTAAGTAGTTGAAGGGCAAAAGGATTCGGTTGGTCAAAGTTCGCTGGGAATCTAAACGTGGCCCAGAGTTTACTTGGGAACGTGAAGATCAGATGAAAACCAAATATCCGCATCTATTCTCACAAGTTTCCTCTAAATAAATTTCGGGACGAAATTTCCTGAAGTAGGGGAGACTGTGACATTTGTTCTTGTGATGTCATTATGCAACTCTGAACAATACAATATTAATAAAGCAATGTGTTTTGATCCCAATGTTTATCATTTATGTTTGATTTTATGCACATACTGATTTTTGATCGATTTTGAACTCTATATCGCTTTCTTGAGAGTTATACGCAAACTGATGCGCAAACACGATCAGTATAACGCGACAAACACTCCGGAACATCAACATAAACTTAACGTACCTTAAATAACCTTTACATAACTTAGAAGTACGTTTTATAGGCTTTGGTATGGCAAAAACAAGTTTATTCGCTCTTAGGGACTATTTGCGTCAATTTGCAAAAGTCTGCCGTTTCGTAAGGCAACGTACAGTCCGGAACTTGATCATAAGTTAAACGTACCATATATAACCTAAACATGGCTTAGAAATAAGCTTTAATAGGTTCGGTGTGCGGAAACATGCTTATATGATCTTACAGGGACTAAAAGTGTCAAAAACGGCGTAAGTTTGCATTTTCGTGAATATCTTACGTTCTGGCCACATCTGGACATCCAAAAATTTTGTACACACTAAAATATTTTTTATTTTAGTGATCGGCATGCAAAAATTCCATTCATCGCTTAATTTGGGTCGTTTTTGCGTCCGTTACGACTTCCGTCGTAATTAACCGAACAACGCGATCGTACGACCAAACGAGCCGACATCCAAGATGTCACACCCCCAAAATCCACCTGTGGAGTATCACCGCTTGGGAGCGTGACTGACCAGGATCAAGCCACCAATCATATAGAACAATACATATAGTAAAAGTAATTGCCATTAAACCAAACCAAATCCATATGAAAGGTGTTCCAAGGCATAAGTAAGTTATCATTGTTTAGCGGAAGCGTATAATCAAAACCCATCATAATTTAGTACGAAATGTCATAAGTGTTTAATAAGATACTCACGATCCAAGCCCACAACGACCAGCTCCTCCATGTGCAAGCTCCATGTATCTAACGACCTGCAAGGCGTGTAACAGAGGATCAACAACTAGTTGAGCGAGTTCACAGAAAGTAAATGCGTAATGGTAAGTGCGTATGTAACATGTGGCTCTACTGGGCCGATAGTACGTTCTATTGGTGGGGGCTTCCCATGTTGTATAACCACTAGACTATTCGTAACCATAAGTATCCTTCACAACCGAGGATAGTAGTAAGTATAAATACACGTAGGTTTTACGTGAGTATCCTTCACAACCGAGGATAGTAGTAAGTATAAGTACACGTAGGTTTTACGTGAGTATCTTTCACAACCGAGGATAGTAGTAAGTATAAGTACACGTAGGTTTTACGTGAGTATCCTTCACAACCGAGGATAATAGTAAGTATAAGTACACGTAGGTTTTACGTGAGTATCCTTCACAACCGAGGATAGTAGTAAGTATAAGTAGGTGTCCTGCACAACCGAGGACAGTGAGTAGCATAAGTCTGTGTCCTGCACAACCGAGGACAGTGGTATGGTAGTCTAGTGTTAGTGTCTGTACGAATCTATTCAACCTTATTCCTTCAACCCCATTCCCAAGCCCTGGGAATCCCATGCCTTAGTAAGAGTGTGAACTCACCTTGATTTGCTCGGTATGCTAGGTTATGCACTCACAAGTATTCAATCAAGTCCTATTGTATGCACGTATAATAATCAGTTTCGAATTCACAATATTTCACATACCACACAATTATTGCGCAAGTAGCGTACATATAGTTTAATTCGTAATCAATTAGCACTTCGGTCTAGAATTAGCAAGTAGTCACTTAGCATGCATTTGTTCAAACGTGGATTCATTCCATGATTTCATGTTTGCAAGACACGTGCACTTACCTTTCAATCCAAACAGATATGGAAATAAACTTGTTTCATAAGTACACATACAAATAATATCAAAGTGCACATGTTATACAAGTACCTCGATTGACCAGTAGATAAGATCAACTCTATTTTTAGTCATTCTGAAGTGAGACTTCACACCACCTCACAAAAGTCGGACCACTCATACATTCATTTCTAATATTCGGACAAGGCAAAGCATGAAACATCAGACAACATATATGTATAAAACTTGGACAAAGAAGGAGAGGGGCTTCCCTTTCAAAACTCGGACCTAAAGGGTCCCCTGCACAAAGTCGGACAGGGGTAACACCCCACCCAAAGCTCGGACAACCTGCCATCCCCATGAAACTCGGACTGGGGTATTCCTTTCTGAAATTCGGACTGGAGCCAGGCCCAAAAACTCAGACATCCCTTAAGATCAACAATCGGACTCCCTTTATTGTGGATAAAAGTCGGACTAGGGTTTCAAGCCCAATACTCGGACCAATAACACAACATACTCGGACATATCATGAAGAAACTCGGACCTTGTGTTGTTTAAGAAGTCAGACTCATGTCTTATGCCAAAGCTCGGACAATAACACACCTTACATAAGAACTCGGACTACATAAACAAGCAAAGAACTCGGACCCTTGTGCATGTTTAAAACTTGGACATGAAGCATTCCTTCAAGAACTTCGGACCTAGCTTATCTCAAGTACTCGGACATGTTTACATGTCTTTAAAAGTCGGACTTCATGATAAGTTAATAAAACCCAGACAAACATAAATCCAAAACTCAGAGCATCACAATTACAATTGAAGCAGTTACATCCATACATTCAACAGTTACGTTCTATTGTTCATGCGATCTCAAAACCCTAATTCATATTTGTTTAGCAGTAATCGACACACAATCAATATCTCTTCATATCATACATCAAAATCATCAAGCAATCGATTAAGCACTAGACAAATATCATAATCACAATAACCAGAATCACATTAACAATTACAGAACTTAGCATGTGAAGAACTAGGGTTTACATGATCAATCAATCAACAATTAATCACAAACAATGATTAAATCATTACCTTGATTCGATTCTAGAGAGGATGTGGAAGCAAAAGTGATGAAAGTCTTGCCAATGATTTGGTGATGATTGCCAGAGAATATGAACTACGTGCTTGGATTTTTGTGTGTGTGGTTTAGTGAAGGATTAGGGTTAAGTATAATTAAATTTTCACTAATTACTCAATACACCCTAAATTATTATATTTTACACAAGCATACCATCTTACAAGCATTTCACAGTTTCACCACCAAGTTCACATAATTGACAACTCTATCACAATTAATCAAACAACCATGCACAATCACGCAATACGATTTATTGCATCAAAACGTATACCATTCCATAGCAATCAATTGTGCAAATAATTAACTACACGAACAGTGAACGTGCAATAAATGCGAAATAGAAATCTTGGAAATTCGGGTTGTCACATTATCCCCAACTTAAAAGAAATTTCGTCTCGAAATTTGGTACGCACTCACTGAGGAAGCTAGGTAAGCTGTATTGTTCACTGGTTTTCCTGGGGTGTCACATCATCCCCCCGTTGATTTGGAATTTCGTCCTGAAATTCAGTACTAGTAGCTTCAGCCTCAGTAGTGGTTACATTGGTTTCGAATAACTGGGGGTACTTTTCTGTCATCTGGTCTTCGCGTTCCCAGGTGTACTCTGGGCCACGACGGGAGTTCCAACGAACTCGAACAAGAGGGATTCTCTTGTGTTTGAGGACCTTAACATCCCGGTCCGTGATTTCAACTGGTTCCTCGACGAACTGCAACCGCTCGTCGATAGTGAGTTCCTTGAAAGGAACTATGAGAGTCTCATCTGACAGGCACTTCTTCAGATTAGACACGTGGAATACGTTGTGTACTGCACCGAGTTCAGCTGGTAGGTTCAGTCTGTAGGCTACTTTGCCTATTCTTTCAGTGATTTCGAATGGTCCAACATACCGTGGATTGAGCTTGCCTCGTTTACCAAATCAAACCACACCCTTCCAGGGTGAGACTTTGAGTAGCACTCGATCCCCAACTTGGAACTCGAGCGGTTTTCTGCGTAAATCAGCGTAGCTTTTCTGGCGATCACGAGCTGCCGCCATGCGTTGTCGTATCCGTGCTATTCGTTCAGTAGTGTCAACTACCATTTCTGGACCTGTAATCTGACTATCCCCCACCTCTGCCCAACAGAGAGGTGACCGGCATTTACGTCCGTACAATGCCTCGAATGGAGCGGCTTGTATGCTGGTGTGGTAACTGTTATTGTACGAAAACTCCACTAAGGGAGGTGCTTTTCCCAGCTATTGCCGAAATCGATAACACACGCCCGAAGCATGTCTTCTAGAGTTTGAATCGTGCGCTCAGACTGCCTATCCGTCTGAGGGTGATATGCTGTGCTCATGTCTAAACAAGAGCCAAACGCTTTGTGCATCGCTTGCCATAGTTCTGAGGTGAATCGTTCATCTCGATCCGAAATAATGGAGGTGGGCACCTCGTGCCTCGAAACAACTTCTTTAAGATAAACGTCTGCGAGAGTGGAGAACTTATCCGTTTCCTTTATAGCCAGGAAGTGTGCAGACTTGGTGAGTCGATCCACGATCACCCATATGGTGTCATTCCCACGCTGGGATCTAGGTAGGCCTGTAACGAAATCCATGGAAATTTCTTCCCATTTCCACTGTGGTATCCTGGGTTGTTGGAGTAGGCCCGCTGGTTTCTGATACTCCACCTTGACTTTTGCACATGTCAAACACTTGCCAACGTAAGTAGTGATGTGGGTTTTCATGCTAGGCCACCAATATGTTGTCTTGAGATCGTGGTACATCTTATCCGACCCTGGATGTACCGAGTAGCGGGACTTGTGTGCTTCGTCCATCATAAGCTCTCGTAAACCGCCATAAAGTGGGACCCAAATACGCCCCGTTACATAGTAGGCACCGTCTTCCTTTTGTTCCATTCGTTGCCTTGAGCCGCGCAAGGCTTCAGCTTTGACGTTTTCATGCTTTAATGCTTCCATCTGAGCAGTTCGTATCTGTGCGGGAAGACTGGACTGGATAGTGAGCTGCAAGGCTCGTACGCATCTAGGTAGAGTGTCTTTCCGGCTGAGAGCGTCAGCCACAACATTGGCCTTGCCTGGATGGTACTTGATGGCGCATTCGTAATCATTAAGTAACTCGACCCATCGTCGTTGACGCATATTCAATTCCTTCTGCTTGAAGATATGCTCGAGACTCCTGTGATCGGTGTAAATAGTGCACTTGGTACCGTACAGGTAGTGTCGCCATATCTTGAGCGCGAAAACAACAGCTCCCAGCTCTAAATCATGCGTCGTGTAGTTCCGTTCATGAACCTTGAGTTGACGAGAAGCGTAGGCAATAACTTTATCCCGCTGCATCAATACACAACCAAGACCCTGTATCGATGCGTCACAATAGACCACAAAATCATCCGTGCCCTCTGGCAATGAGAGAATAGGTGCGCTGCAAAGCCTATCCTTTAAGTACTGAAAAGCCGTTTCTTGTGTATTACCCCAACGATAGGTAACACCTTTCTGTGTCAACATAGTAAGCGGCTGTGCGATCTTGGAGAAGTCTTTGATAAACCGCCTGTAGTATCCCGCCAAACCCAAGAATTGGCGTATTTCTGTTGGTGTACGCGGTGCAGGCCAGTTCCTGATCGAGTCTACCTTGGATGGATCGACATGAATCCCATCCCTGTTCACCACATGGCCTAAGAAGTGGACTTCACGAAGCAAGAAGTCGCATTTTGAAAACTTTGCGTACAGTTGTTCCTTTCGAAGAAGTTCCAAGATGAGACGTAAGTGCTGCTCGTGTTCCTCCGGACTCTTGGAGTAGATCAGAATGTTGTCGTTGAAGACAATGACGAACTTGTCAAGATAGGGTTTGCACACCCTATTCATAAGATCCATGAAAACTGCAGGCGCGCTCGTAAGCCCAAATGGCATGACTAGGAACTCGTAATGGCCGCCGCGAGTTCTGAATGCTGTCTTGGAGACGTCCTCATCCCGGACTCTCAGCTGATGATAACCAGACCTTAGGTCAACCTTGGAGTAGTAACTCGACCCTTGCAACTGGTCGAATAAGTCGTCAATGCGTGGAAGAGGATAACGGTTCTTCACTGTGACTTTGTTCAGTTTACGGTAATCAATTTCACATCCTGAAGGTGCCATCCTTCTTTTTCACAGATAATTGGTATCCAAGAGTTCTTGTAGCTCCCCAAGGCGAAGAGATAGGTCGGATAAATCCCTTATCCAAGATTTCTTGTAGCCGCGTCAATAGTTCTTCCGATTCTGGTGGAGCTAAGCGATACGGTGCTCGAGCTATGGGTGCTGCTCCTGGAGCGAGCTCGATTTGAAATTCGACCTGACGATGAGGCGGTAGACCAGGTAAATCTTTAGGAAATACCTGAGGAAAGTCGGGTACAACTGAATGGTCTTCCAACTTCTTTTCTTTCACTGATGCGTCAGTAACGAGAGCCAAAATTACGGTGTGGCCCTTTCCGCAAACATTTCTGAGCCTTCAAGAAAGAGGTGATGCCAACCACAGCACCACTCTTGTCGCTTTGAACTTCGAGAGGTTCTTGACCAGAACGAGGAATGCGAACAATCTTTTCTTTGCATAGGATTTCTGCTTGTTGTTGCTGCTGGCGATTCCGATTAGCAGGTCGTGGGCTCCTGAATCCTTAGCTTCATGGCCCATCTTGAGACACCTCTGGCAACGTCCCTCGTTGCACTAACCACTGTGGTGTCTGTTGCATTAGTTTCACATTGGGTGAATTCCCCGATATCCACCCTGCCCCTGACCACCAGAAGTTGGCTGACTCGGCTCTGGTGATCACTATTCTTGCGTTGCTGCTGTGCTTGAGACCGAACGGTAGCTGAACCCTTGCTGGAATACCCATCCCATTTCCGCTTGTTGTCACTAGGAGTAGCGGAAGTAGCAGAAGTGGTAGCGGTAGTAATAGCGCTGATACAACTAGGCAGCCTGTTCTGTTCCACTGCCTGACCCGTGAGGCGATGAGCAAGACGCTGAATGTCTTGGATATTGTCGAGGTTAACCGATGTAGCATGGCTCGGAATCTATGAGGCTAGACCCTTGAGGTACAATTCGATACGCTTGCTTGGAGGGTCCACCATGGTTGGACACAAGATGGCCAGTTCGTTTGACCGTTTCGTATGAGCTTCAATTTCTGACCCCGTCATTTTCAAATGGTAAGGCTCCACTTCCAACTTGTGGATGTCATCACGCGTGCAGTATTCCCTTTTAATGCATTCTTTGAATTCGTTCCAGGGGGTGGCGTTAGCAGCTGCCAACCCTAGTATCTGTACTTGCACGTTCCACCAGGTTAGCGCGATCCCTTCCAGTGGCGTACTTGACCCTGCGAGCCTCAGGGCATTCACTCATCTTGGATACTGACTCGAGCTTCCCAAACCAATGGAGTAGTCCCACTGCTCCTTCTGTGCCACTGGATGTGCTTGGACGACAGTCCATGAAGTTCTTGAATGTGCAGACAGGTTGCTATGCATTCTGACCCGTTGCGCGAGAAAGATAGGTCAAGGTTAAGCGCGAGAGTTGGGTCACGAGAGTAGGATCTAACATCCTAGGATAGGTCTGGAATAACAGGTTATACCTCCTTCCTGTGCGGCTGCAAGCGCCGCAGCAACTTGTTCGTTAATGAGAGCCGTCAACTGGGCTTGAGTCATGTTAACACGTCCAGACATGATCGAACAGTAAAGGTAGCATAAGTATGAATGGTTCGCGAGTAGTGCGATGACAGAAAAGTGTAGGCACATAGGTGTTCTTAAGCAGTAACAAGTAGTGAGCAAAGTAATGTAAGCATACTACGAGCAAAGTTCTATGCAATTCTAGCATGTAGGCAATAAACATAAACCTCATTACCTAGGATGTTGAGACTTGCACGTGGAGCGAAGCGTCGTTGTGGATCGTTGAGAGCACTGTTCCGGTTATAGTCTGGTTTTAATAAAAACGTTTTTCCCATATTAAAACCAAGTTCTCTATAACCAATGGCTCTAATACCAATCTGTCACACCCCCAAAATCCACCTGCGGAGTATCACCGCTTGGGAGCGTGACTGACCAGGATCAAGCCACCAATCATATAGAACAATACATATAGTAAAAGTAATTGCCATTAAACCAAACCAAATCCATATGAAAGGTGTTCCAAGGCATAAGTAAGTTATCATTGTTTAGCAGAAGCGTATAATCAAAACCCATCATAATTTAGTACGAAATGTCATAAGTGTTTAATAAGATAATCACGATCCAAGCCCACAACGACCAGCTCCTCCATGTGCAAGCTCCATGTATCTAACGACCTGCAAGGCGTGTAACTGAGGATCAACAACTAGTTGAGCGAGTTCACAGAAAGTAAATGCGTAATGGTAAGTGCGTATGTAACATGTGGCTCTACTAGGCCGATAGTACGTTCTATTGGTGGGGGCTTCCCATGTTGTATAACCACTAGACTATTCGTAACCATAAGTATCCTTCACAACCGAGGATAGTAGTAAGTATAAATACACGTAGGTTTTACGTGAGTATCCTTCACAACCGAGGATAGTAGTAAGTATAAGTACACGTAGGTTTTACGTGAGTATCCTTCACAACCGAGGATAGTAGTAAGTATAAGTACACGTAGGTTTTACGTGAGTATCCTTCACAACCGAGGATAGTAGTAAGTATAAGTACACGTAGGTTTTACGTGAGTATCCTTCACAACCGAGGATAGTAGTAAGTATAAGTAGGTGTCCTGCACAACCGAGGACAGTGAGTAGCATAAGTCTGTGTCCTGCACAACCGAGGACAGTGGTATGGTAGTCTAGTGTTAGTGTCTGTACGAATCTATTCAACCTTATTCCTTCAACCCCATTCCCAAGCCCTGGGAATCCCATGCCTTAGTAAGAGTGTGAACTCACCTTGATTTGCTCGGTATGCTAGGTTATGCACTCACAAGTATTCAATCAAGTCCTATTGTATGCACGTATAATAATCAGTTTCGAATTCACAATATTTCACATACCACACAATTATTGCGCAAGTAGCGTACATATAGTTTAATTCGTAATCAATTAGCACTTCGGTCTAGAATTAGCAAGTAGTCACTTAGCATGCATTTGTTCAAACGTGGATTCATTCCATGATTTCATGTTTGCAAGACACGTGCACTTACCTTTCAATCCAAACAGATATGGAAATAAACTTGTTTCATAAGTACACATACAAATAATATCAAAGTGCACATGTTATACAAGTACCTCGATTGACCAGTAGATAAGATCAACTCTATTTTTAATCATTCTGAAGTGAGACTTCACACCACCTCACAAAAGTCGGACCACTCATACATTCATTTCTAATATTCGGACAAGGCAAAGCATGAAACATCAGACAACATATATGTGACAACCCTCACTAAACCAGGTATCCGTACGATTTAATTAACTATTAATTGCTGCTTAATTACTGTGCTTAACTGAAATTGCTGATGAACTGCTGCTTGACTGTTGATACTTGTATATTCATGCATCATACTTTACATACTGTCACTACACTATTTACATGTTGAGCCTTAGTGACAAACATGATGCACAAAAGCACAGTAGCATTTGAACGGATAACCTATTGAACATGCTGATAAAGCAAGCATCAGGCAGACACTGCCTCTAAGGCCTGTATGAGCCAGAAATATTTTACTACACTAGTGGAGAGTGTAGGGATAAGAGAGTTGTAGAACTGCGTCACTAGGTAATAATTATAGTGACCGGATGTGCCTAAAACGTACTTTGAGAACAAAATTCTGCACTTTAAAATAAAAATTCAGCATTTATCTAAATTAGTAAAGTGCAAAAAGTTGGAAAAATATTACTAGACACTTTCCAAAGTATCGGGAATAAACTGTGTCACTAAAAAAATAATATCAACGACACTTTAAATAATTATTTGGCACCTTATCGGAGTAATATCCAACCGTACAACCGGACTTAACCCGGGACATAAAAATTTGACAATGACATTGTTGTCTTTCTCTGAGCCAGTTAGGGTCCCCGAATACCCTAACACCCGATATAATTTACTACCCACTAATACACTAAACATAATTTCAAACTAATTAAACTAACTAGTATTTACCTTCAAGTCCAAATCAAACCAAATGCCCCCTCACAAACCAATCGGCCCCCTCTTCTCACACTTGAAATCCCTCATATGACACCAAATCTTCCATTTTCCCATGCACAGTTGACTTTTGATTATGTGAAGGTTGTGATAAGTACTAACATTACTTACACTAAACACCCCTTAAGAACTTACTTGTTTACATAACAACTTTCACATAACCCCCCTCCTCTTTGCATGTAATCGGTCATTGTGGGACCTTACCATACGAATACTTCATCTCCACCCTAAGATTTTGAAAAGGTTTCCTTTCCCCATGCATATTGTGTTAAGATATGAGTTGATTGTGTTTGTACTATTAGGGACATTTTAACCAATGAATAAAGAACTTAATCTACAAATAACCACCACCTTTCCCACTAAACCCCACTCAACAAAATAACAACTTACCTTCGTCCATTAAAGAGCTTCTGCCGAACAACCTCCCCACACGCCACCACCTTCCATTTTCCATTCATTCAATCCAAGGTTACTTCATAATGCAAGGAGCCATTTTAGGAGGTGTAGAGCACACGGATCACTAAGGACCTCACTCGCTTGTCTTTATCCACTCGTTTTCTCTCGCGTTTCTTCCCTAGCTTCAAAGCTAGTAGTAAGCTCCTTTGATCATCTTTTACTTTATATTTTTGATGGTTAAAAATTATGTGGTGATGTAAATAAAAGAACACTAGAAGATCATAAAATGCAAGCTTGAACATAAAGCTAGTAAGAGGTTAAAATAAGATGGAATCTTGTTAAAAAAAAATAAATAAATAAATAAATTGTTTTGATATGCTTATTATCTATTTTGATGCTTACTAGTAAGATAATGTTGGACATCAAAAATTTAACTTGTTAAAATAAGATTTAAAAACTTATGTTAACAAGTTAGGAGGTGACTAATGTTTATATAAAAAGATCACCTCCATGTTTTAACATAAACTTGGTAACAAGACGAGTTCTTGAAAAATAAATAAACTAAGTGAGTGGATGGTCTTATGGACCCGACATCTACAAATGATTTTCTAAGACACACCAAGTTAAAAGACGGGTCTTTTTGTAAAGTCACAATTTTTGGAGGAAATAAGTATATGTATACTTACAAGGCATGAAAAAGTTGTAAATGGATATTTTTATAAAATAAGTTCACAAGTTGTGAACATTTAAAAATCCCTAGAACGGGAGTTTTACAAAAATAAACACACTTTGGAGGGTGACTAAACCCACTAAAAACACCACTAAATTACTACGCGTTTTTATGAAACGCCAAGTTTATGTTGTCATGAAAAAAAAAAAATAAAACTTAGAATATTTTGTGACAAGTGTTATGAATAATATTTTTGACATATTTTCGTAAAAGCACTAAACTCATAATACTTTACTTATGAGAGCATTACTAGTCTTTATGTAGATAAGTAATGACTTTAAACCAAACCTATATAAACTTATTATTGTTATTATCAGTATTATTTTGGGTAAAATTATATGGAATAAAATATAATATTTTTGGGAAAAATATTTATATTTTGGAGATAGAATTTAAATATATTTTAAGTGAGACTTAATAATATATTTTGGTTTTACAAGAAAACGCACATGTATCAAAACCCCCATCCTTGGGAAGGAATATAATTATCAAATAATTACGAAGTGTAAACATGAAATAGTTGCCTAACTATTTCCCAAAGACATTAAACCTTAAACTAAGGCACGACCGTCCGTCTAATAGAAGTTAGTACGTGTAGGTCGTCGCACGGCAGATTTTCTGGGAGATACTTTTTTAGAGACACACTTCGGTGAGTTCATGTCCCCCTTTTCTCTAACTGTTTTCAGTTTACTTAACTGCGGGGGTGAAATACATGTTACTATGATTTACGAGTACTTTACAACGGTATGTTTAACGTAAGGAGGTGTTATACGATCATGTGAGTGGATAGGAACAACATGGGGCCATTAGTCCTCATGGAGGGACCGAGGGACAGGAGCGGTAGATCTATCTGGGTGTAGCGAGCCCAGCCCCCGGCCAAACTAGAAACGGACCGTGGGGTGACTTTGTCCACATACTTTGCCGTGGCGAAATCTGCTAGGTTTGAGTCTCCCTATTTGCACTTCACATATGTCAGTGGCCTTGCAAACCATTGATGATCACAAGTCCTCTTACACTGCTACATACCACAACTATTTTTATACTCACAAAGGTTTTACATACTCACTTACGCATGAACTCGCTCAACATTATTGTTGATTTTTCAACTCACATGTATTTCAGGAAATTAAACGGATCTGGCACGGTATGGAACGTTTTCCGCTGCACTGGTCATGAAGTCATCAGGGTTTAGGGTTGTGTCTCTTACCTGGACAAGACACAATCCCTAAATCACGTTTATGTTTTGTTATAAGTTGTTATGTTTCTGAACAAGGTTATGGTTGCATGTTAAAAACAATGGTATTGTATGATGTTTTCAAAAACTTAATGGATGACTTGCATGGTTTTTAAATTCATATAGCTTTGTTATGATTAAGCTATGGTATTAAGAAGTCACACAAATTAACCACGCTTCCGCAAAGCCAGGGTGTGACAGCTTGGTATCAGAGCTCTGATCATAGCGAACTAGGATTCTTTCTTGAGTCTAGACTATGATCACTAGGGCTCTCACGAAAACATTTTTCTGCATACCACTTAAGTCCAGATCCACAAACTTTTTACAAACAAATGTTGAGCACATTTTATTCATTATTCTAGGCTCAGTCTGGGAGGCTGAGGTTCAGGCTAGTGGGACTAGGAGTGTTGGCTAGTGGGACTAGGAGTGTTGGCTAGTGGGACTAGGAGTGTTGGCTAGTGGGACTAGGAGTGTTAGCTAGTGGGACTAGGAGTGTTGGCTAGTGAGACTAGGAAGGACAGTCTGGGAGGCTGGGAGGCTAGTGGGACTAGGTGGATTATGTGATTATTATCTGGTAACTTATGTGACTATGTGATTGACTGTTTGTGCATACCTGTGTTTATGTTACAGATACATGGATTCGACTGATTCAGGTGGTTCAGACATCACCGACCCCAGGCGTATTGTATCAGATGACCTGGAGTCGTCAGAGCATGAGGTTTATACGTCAGACTTCACCAGCACAGATGAGGATGACTTTCAGCCATTCGCCTTACCCGATGGCGTTGATGAGCTCCCAGTTGGTCCTATAGCCGGGGATCTACCTCTGGCATTGATCCCTGCTCCTATGCCCTTAGCGGTTTTTCCTGCGTACGGTTTGCCTATCGACGACGAGGAGGACGACGTCGATATGTTTGAGGAGGAGCCTTTCGAGGAGGATGCTCAGGGCGAGGCCCTTCCTGCCGCCGATCCCTTGTTGATCGCAGACGCTCCCGCAGCGGAGTCGCCTGCTCACTCTCCAGTCGCGGACTCCTTTGAGTCTGTGGCTTCTGTACCCGCACCTGCTCATAGTGCGCAGCACTTCTCCCATGGGTCCGATTCTGACCAGGCTTTATCTGTTGCCCCGATACCCAGTTCCACTTTCGACCACGAGGACGGGGAGGATTCCGACCCTATGTTTCCCCCAGGGTTCGACCCCGATCGTGACTTAGAGTTTGTTCCTATGGATCACTTTATGGAGGACCCAGTAGACCCCATTGACCCAGTGGACCCTATTGACCCAGATTTTGAGTTTGAGATGGCTTTCGATGACATCGAGCCTGCCATTGCTCCAGAGCAGGCAGCTGCTTTTGACCCTTTACCCGAGCATGACCCTGTTCATGCTGATATTCCTCTTGAGCCTGTTGATGTTGATCCCCCTGTAGATGTTCCTGTGATCGAGGGCGATCATGTTGCTGTTGACCCTATTGTTCCTTTACCCGTTGGTGACATACCTGCTGATCCTGTTATTGACCCTGTCGATCCTGATATTGCACCTGTTGACCCCGTTATTGCTCCTATCGATCCTTTACCCATCGAGCCCGAGCACGCTCTTTTTGCTGAGCACATGGATCCTCCAGATGAGGAGGCACAGCACGGGTGGATACCGGCGGACGAGGATGTTCCACCGTTTCCCCCACATCACACTGGCACACACCACACTGATTTCTCATTTCAGATTCCACCATTTGTTCCTCCAGCGGGGCCTGGAGAGGGCTCTTCAGCCCATCCGTTCGGTCATGTACCGATGCCTTTACCGTTCACGCCTCAGATTCCATTTGACCCATTCACTACTGCACCTTTTCGTGTGGCTCCCTTTGACCCCACACGAGAGCCACTGCTTTGGGCACCAGGTTCCCCTATGCCGCCCACTGATCCATACCACAGGTTCCATGTGGGCCACACCATTGAGGATGTATTGATGTCGTTTGTATATCAGCATGAGTCGCACGAGCAGCGACTACAGGAGTTGGAGAGAGCCCATCTGCAGCCATGTCAGTGCCATGGCCGGGCACCCTCTCCGTTGCAGCCATCACGACCTTTACCCCTTGACTACGCTGCCCGTCTTACTACTTTGGAGCAGCGGTTTGCTTCCATTATTCGGACACAGCAGGCGATGGAGGCGGACTGGTTAGAGTTGCGCCGTTTGTTGTATACCCATTTTCCCCCTCCTCCTCCACCACCAGCTTAGAGCTCATCGGTGCCACTTGGGTAGGCGAAGTGAGAAGGCGGCGATTGCTTTTTGTCTGCACAGCATTTTGGGGAGACTACATTATGACTTGACTTGACTTTTGTTATGTACTTGATGTTGTATTGATACTGATGTAGCTTTTGACAGGGGTGATGTAGCCCCTAGTGATTGATGATTGTATGTATACACTTACGATGTGGTCTCATTTATATATGGCAATCGCAGTTTTCTCACTATATCTGGATTCACTTGATTGCTTATTTATGTTTTGTGACATGGGATGTTGTATGTATGATATTTGCAACATGAGATGTTGGGACATGGGATGTTGTGTGTGATATATTGATAACATGAGATGTTATATGCTATTACTATTACTATATACGTATGTTTACTTTGGCCTAATCGACGTACGCATCTGTAGAAGATGGCACCAAGACGTCAACCGCAGCCGATGCCCACTACTCCTGAAGAACTACAGCAAGTTATTGCTGCCGCCATTGCTCAGTATGCTGCCTCGCAAGAAGGACCAAGCGGAAGCAACACGAACGTCAACGGCAACCAAAATCCTCCTCATGGTAAACCTAAGTCATTAAGACATACCATGGCATAAATGAATTCCTTTAGCAAATGCTAATGCCGTTCCTATGATATGATGTATGTGCAGGGTGCACCTACAAACAATTCTTGGACTGTAAGCCCATCAACTTCGACGGCACAGGTGGTGCTGTTGCTTTCGTTCGTTGGGCAGAGAAGACTGATTCCACCATCCGCATGAGCAAATGTGCGCTCGACCAGCAGGTCACTTACATCTCAGGGCTGTTTCTAGACGGAGCCCTATCTTGGTGGAACTTACAAGTGCAAACACTAGGCGAAGCTGCCGCCTACGCCCTGACTTGGGCCGAATTGAAAGAGCTTATGCGCAAGAAGTATTGTTCCCGTGCAGAAATTCAAAGGTTGGAGACTGAATTTTGGCACCTAAAGATGGATGGACCGAAGGTTGCAGAATACGTCCAGAGATTTCATGACCTATCTCAAGTGGTTCCTTACATGGTCACGCCTGAATACAAGCGAATTGAGCGCTTCATTTGGGGGTTAGCTCCCCAAATCATTAGCATGGTGACCTCCGCCAGACCGGCAACTATTACGGAAGCCATTGATTTGAGCGTGGCTCTCACTGAGGAGGCAATTCGTTTAAACAAGTTTGATGAAGTCAAGGCAAAGAAGACAGAGACTCACGTTGAGTCCTCAGGAGACAACAAAAGGAAGTTTTCAAACTTCAAACAAGGCGTCAGTATGGCAGTAAAGAAGGGAAAATCAGCTGGTAGTACCCAGAAAGGGAAAGGGTACCAGGGCACCCAGCCCAAATGCAACAACTGCCAACGCCACCATACTGGCAATTGTAACGTGAAAGTTTGTGAATCTTGTGGAAAACCGGGCCACTCAAAGGAATCATGTTGGGCTAGTGTAGGCCGAGGAGGCCAGGGAGGATATATGACTAGAAACGATAATCGTGGTGGTTTGGGAAATCGCCCACAAGGGAATAACCGAGGCTACAATGCAAATCAAGCCGGAACTGCCAATCAAAACAACCCGCCAGTTGGGGGCGGTGCAGGAAGTGGAAAAAGATTAGGATGTTTTCATTGCGGTGACGTTGGGCACTTCAAGAAAGATTGCCCAGGATTGAACCAAGCCCGTGGAAGGGTGTTCCAGATCGGTGCACAGGAAGCGCGCCAGGATCCAAACGTCGTCACTGGTACGTTCCCTGTAAATCAACGTTATGCATCTGTTCTGTTTGATACTGGTGCCGACTATAGCTTCATATCACTAGAATTTAAGAATATACTTGGGCTAGCCGCTAATAAGTTAGACATTCCCTACGCCATCGAATTGGCTAATGGAAAGTTGGTAGAAGCCAATGATGTGATCAGAGGCTGTGTGATTGAATTGGGAGAACGCGAGTTTACTCTGGATCTACTACCAGTCCAATTGGGAAGCTTCGACGTGGTGGTAGGAATGGATTGGTTATCCGGGAACAAGGCTGAGATAGTATGTCACGAGAAGATTATTCGTATTCCAACCGAGGATGGTGAGACCATTGTTGTTCATGGAGAGAAGCGTGAGACGCCGTTGCGGATTATCAGCTGTCTGAAAGCAAGGAAGTGTTTGCAGAAGGGATGTGTTGCTTTTCTGGCGCACATCGTGGACAAGAAGGCTGCCGAGCCAAGGATCGAAGACATCCCTGTCGTAAGGGAGTATCCTGAAGTCTTCCCAGAAGACTTACCCGGACTGCCACCTCAGAGGCAAGTGGAGTTTCACATTGACTTAGTTCCAGGCGCCGCGCCTGTGGCTAAGGCACCATACAGACTTGCTCCGTCTGAGATGCAGGAATTATCGACACAACTGCAAGAGTTGTTAGACAAGGGTTTTATCCGACCAAGCTTCTCGCCTTGGGGAGCTCCGGTCTTATTTGTCAAGAAGAAGGACGGAAGTTTCCGCATGTGTATTGACTACAGAGAACTGAACAAGCTGACAATCAAGAACAGGTATCCTCTGCCAAGAATCGACGATCTGTTCGATCAACTTCAAGGTTCAAGCTGTTACTCTAAGATCGATCTTCGATCTGGATACCATCAACTAAGGATACAGGAGGAAAGCATCCCGAAAACAGCCTTCCGAACTCGTTATGGACACTACGAGTTCCTCGTTATGCCATTTGGTTTGACAAACGCACCTGCAGTCTTTATGGACTTGATGAATAGGGTTTGCAAGCCATACTTAGACAAGTTCGTGATTGTATTCATCGACGACATCCTGATTTACTCAAAGACGAAGGCTGAACACGAACAACATCTTAGAACCATATTGGAGCTGCTAAAGAAGGAACAGCTGTACGCCAAATTCTCTAAGTGCGAGTTTTGGCTACACGAAGTCCAGTTTCTTGGACATGTGGTTAATGGGGATGGAATTCATGTTGATCCCACCAAGATCGAGGCAATCAAGAATTGGGAAACGCCTACAACGCCAACCGAGATTCGACAATTCTTGGGTTTGGCTGGCTACTATCGAAGGTTCATCGAGGACTTCTCGAAAATCGCTCAACCTTTGACGCTCCTCACGCAGAAGGACAAGACGTTTGATTGGGAAATCAAACAGGATGAAGCATTTCAGATATTAAAGGATAAGCTTTGTAACGCGCCAATCTTAGCTCTACCAGAAGGTACCGACAATTTTGTGGTATACTGCGACGCATCGCGTCAGGGATTGGGTTGTGTGTTGATGCAACGCCAAAAGGTCATTGCTTACGCATCACGTCAACTGAAAGTGCACGAAAGGAACTATACCACCCACGATTTGGAGCTTGGCGCAGTGGTTTTTGCACTAAAGATCTGGAGACACTACCTGTATGGTACGAAGTGCACAATCTTCACAGATCACAAAAGCCTACAGCATATATTCAGCCAGAAGGAGTTGAATATGAGGCAAAGACGATGGGTTGAATTATTGAACGATTACGACTGCGAGATAAAGTATCACCCAGGGAAGGCGAATGTAGTCGCCGATGCCCTAAGTCGTAAAGAAAGAATCAAGCCCATAAGGGTTAGGGCTTTGGAAATGATTATACGAACCGATCTTTCCTTGCACATTCGTGCTGCACAAAAGGAAGCTCTCAAGGAGGGAAACCTTGAGGAAGAATATCTCCGTGGGATGGAGAAGCTTTTGGTACCAAACAAGGAAGGAACGTTATGTTTTGAGAAAAGGATTTGGGTTCCTCTATTTGGTAAATTAAGGGAAGTTATTTTCGATGAAGCGCACAAGTCACGGTACTCTATCCACCCTGGATCGGATAAGATGTACCAAGATCTCAAAAATTACTATTGGTGGCCTAGGATGAAAGGCGACGTTGCTATTTACGTGAGCAAATGTTTAACGTGCGCTAAGGTCAAGGCGGAATACCAGAAGCCCTCGGGACTTCTGCAACAACCTGAGATTCCCAAGTGGAAATGGGAACAAATCTCAATGGATTTTGTTACAAAACTGCCAAGAACGCCAAGAGGTCATGATATGATTTGGGTGATTGTTGACCGCCTAACAAAGTCCGCACACTTTCTGCCAATCAAGGAGAAAGACAGTACTAGTAAACTTGCGGAAATTTACTTGAGAGAGATCGTAGCACGACATGGAGTACCCCTCTCGATCATCTCTGATAGAGACGGAAGGTTTGTGTCAAGGATATGGCAATCCTTCCAAGAAGCTTTTGGCTCACAATTGAATCTGAGCACTGCGTTCCATCCGCAAACTGACGGCCAGAGCGAGCGAACGATACAGACTTTGGAAGACATGCTGAGAGCATGTGCTATGGATTTGGGCGGTAGCTGGGATAAACACTTACCCTTGGTCGAATTCTCATACAACAACAGCTACCACACCAGTATTGGTGTCGCGCCTTTTGAAGCCCTATACGGACGCAAGTGTCGATCACCACTATGCTGGGCTGACGCAGGTGATAGGCAGCTTGCCGGTCCAGAAATCGTCCAAGAGACGACGGACAAGATTGCGCAGATTCTTAAACGCATCGAAGCCGCTCGCCACAGACAAAAGGCCTACGCGGATCCAAACCGAAAACATATGGATTTTCAAGTTGGAGAGATGGTGTTATTAAAGGTATCACCCTAGAAAGGGGTGGCACGCTTTGGGAAGCGTGGGAAGTTAAATCCACGCTACATTGGTCCTTTCAGAATTCTAGAAAGAATTGGAACCGTAGCATACAAGTTGGACCTACCTGCTGAACTAAATGGTGTTCACGATACATTTCATGTATCCAATTTAAAGAAAAGTCCAACTCAAGTTGACGTTGCCATTCCTATCGACGAGATTCATGTTGACGACACGCTCCACTTCGTAGAAGCACCTGTCGAGGTAACAGATTGGAAAGTTAACAGGACCCGCCGGAGCAGTGTCAAACTCGTCAAGGTTCGCTGGAATGCCAGACATGGTCCTGAATACACCTGGGAGCGTGAGGACCGGATGAAAGAGAAATACCCCCACTTATTTCCTAAGAACTCTGCTTCTACAAGCAGAACTTAAAATTTCGGGACGAAATTTCTTTAACGGGGGGAGAATGTGACAACCCTCACTAAACCAGGTATCCGTACGATTTAATTAACTATTAATTGCTGCTTAATTACTGTGCTTAACTGAAATTGCTGATGAACTGCTGCTTGACTGTTGATACTTGTATATTCATGCATCATACTTTACATACTGTCACTACACTATTTACATGTTGAGCCTTAGTGACAAACATGATGCACAAAAGCACAGTAGCATTTGAACGGATAACCTATTGAACATGCTGATAAAGCAAGCATCAGGCAGACACTGCCTCTAAGGCCTGTATGAGCCAGAAATATTTTACTACACTAGTGGAGAGTGTAGGGATAAGAGAGTTGTAGAACTGCGTCACTAGGTAATAATTATAGTGACCGGATGTGCCTAAAACGTACTTTGAGAACAAAATTCTGCACTTTAAAATAAAAATTCAGCATTTATCTAAATTAGTAAAGTGCAAAAAGTTGGAAAAATATTACTAGACACTTTCCAAAGTATCGGGAATAAACTGTGTCACTAAAAAAATAATATCAACGACACTTTAAATAATTATTTGGCACCTTATCGGAGTAATATCCAACCGTACAACCGGACTTAACCCGGGACATAAAAATTTGACAATGACATTGTTGTCTTTCTCTGAGCCAGTTAGGGTCCCCGAATACCCTAACACCCGATATAATTTACTACCCACTAATACACTAAACATAATTTCAAACTAATTAAACTAACTAGTATTTACCTTCAAGTCCAAATCAAACCAAATGCCCCCTCACAAACCAATCGGCCCCCTCTTCTCACACTTGAAATCCCTCATATGACACCAAATCTTCCATTTTCCCATGCACAGTTGACTTTTGATTATGTGAAGGTTGTGATAAGTACTAACATTACTTACACTAAACACCCCTTAAGAACTTACTTGTTTACATAACAACTTTCACATAACCCCCCTCCTCTTTGCATGTAATCGGTCATTGTGGGACCTCACCATACGAATACTTCATCTCCACCCTAAGATTTTGAAAAGGTTTCCTTTCCCCATGCATATTGTGTTAAGATATGAGTTGATTGTGTTTGTACTATTAGGGACATTTTAACCAATGAATAAAGAACTTAATCTACAAATAACCACCACCTTTCCCACTAAACCCCACTCAACAAAATAACAACTTACCTTCGTCCATTAAAGAGCTTCTGCCGAACAACCTCCCCACACGCCACCACCTTCCATTTTCCATTCATTCAATCCAAGGTTACTTCATAATGCAAGGAGCCATTTTAGGAGGTGTAGAGCACACGGATCACTAAGGACCTCACTCGCTTGTCTTTATCCACTCGTTTTCTCTCGCGTTTCTTCCCTAGCTTCAAAGCTAGTAGTAAGCTCCTTTGATCATCTTTTACTTTATATTTTTGATGGTTAAAAATTATGTGGTGATGTAAATAAAAGAACACTAGAAGATCATAAAATGCAAGCTTGAACATAAAGCTAGTAAGAGGTTAAAATAAGATGGAATCTTGTTAAAAAAAATAAATAAATAAATAAATTGTTTTGATATGCTTATTATCTATTTTGATGCTTACTAGTAAGATAATGTTGGACATCAAAAATTTAACTTGTTAAAATAAGATTTAAAAACTTATGTTAACAAGTTAGGAGGTGACTAATGTTTATATAAAAAGATCACCTCCATGTTTTAACATAAACTTGGTAACAAGACGAGTTCTTGAAAAATAAATAAACTAAGTGAGTGGATGGTCTTATGGACCCGACATCTACAAATGATTTTCTAAGACACACCAAGTTAAAAGACGGGTCTTTTTGTAAAGTCACAATTTTTGGAGGAAATAAGTATATGTATACTTACAAGGCATGAAAAAGTTGTAAATGGATATTTTTATAAAATAAGTTCACAAGTTGTGAACATTTAAAAATCCCTAGAACGGGAGTTTTACAAAAATAAACACACTTTGGAGGGTGACTAAACCCACTAAAAACACCACTAAATTACTACGCGTTTTTATGAAACGCCAAGTTTATGTTGTCATGAAAAAAAAAAATAAAACTTAGAATATTTTGTGACAAGTGTTATGAATAATATTTTTGACATATTTTCGTAAAAGCACTAAACTCATAATACTTTACTTATGAGAGCATTACTAGTCTTTATGTAGATAAGTAATGACTTTAAACCAAACCTATATAAACTTATTATTGTTATTATCAGTATTATTTTGGGTAAAATTATATGGAATAAAATATAATATTTTTGGGAAAAATATTTATATTTTGGAGATAGAATTTAAATATATTTTAAGTGAGACTTAATAATATATTTTGGTTTTACAAGAAAACGCACATGTATCAAAACCCCCATCCTTGGGAAGGAATATAATTATCAAATAATTACGAAGTGTAAACATGAAATAGTTGCCTAACTATTTCCCAAAGACATTAAACCTTAAACTAAGGCACGACCGTCCGTCTAATAGAAGTTAGTACGTGTAGGTCGTCGCACGGCAGATTTTCTGGGAGATACTTTTTTAGAGACACACTTCGGTGAGTTCATGTCCCCCTTTTCTCTAACTGTTTTCAGTTTACTTAACTGCGGGGGTGAAATACATGTTACTATGATTTACGAGTACTTTACAACGGTATGTTTAACGTAAGGAGGTGTTATACGATCATGTGAGTGGATAGGAACAACATGGGGCCATTAGTCCTCATGGAGGGACCGAGGGACAGGAGCGGTAGATCTATCTGGGTGTAGCGAGCCCAGCCCCCGGCCAAACTAGAAACGGACCGTGGGGTGACTTTGTCCACATACTTTGCCGTGGCGAAATCTGCTAGGTTTGAGTCTCCCTATTTGCACTTCACATATGTCAGTGGCCTTGCAAACCATTGATGATCACAAGTCCTCTTACACTGCTACATACCACAACTATTTTTATACTCACAAAGGTTTTACATACTCACTTACGCATGAACTCGCTCAACATTATTGTTGATTTTTCAACTCACATGTATTTCAGGAAATTAAACGGATCTGGCACGGTATGGAACGTTTTCCGCTGCACTGGTCATGAAGTCATCAGGGTTTAGGGTTGTGTCTCTTACCTGGACAAGACACAATCCCTAAATCACGTTTATGTTTTGTTATAAGTTGTTATGTTTCTGAACAAGGTTATGGTTGCATGTTAAAAACAATGGTATTGTATGATGTTTTCAAAAACTTAATGGATGACTTGCATGGTTTTTAAATTCATATAGCTTTGTTATGATTAAGCTATGGTATTAAGAAGTCACACAAATTAACCACGCTTCCGCAAAGCCAGGGTGTGACAATATATGTATAAAACTCGGACAAAGAAGGAGAGGGGCTTCCCTTTCAAAACTCGGACCTAAAGGGTCCCCTGCACAAAGTCGGACAGGGGTAACACCCCACCCAAAGCTCGGACTACCTGCCATCCCCATGAAACTCGGACTGGGGTATTCCTTTTTGAAATTCGGACTGGAGCCAGGCCCAAAAACTCAGACATCCCTTAAGATCAACAATCGGACTCCCTTTATTGTGGATAAAAGTCGGACTTGGGTTTCAAGCCCAATACTCGGACCAATAACACAACAGAACTCGGACATATCATGAAGAAACTCGGACCTTGTGTTGTTTAAGAAGTCAGACTCATGTCTTATGCCAAAGCTCGGACAATAACACACCTTACATAAGAACTCGGACTACATAAACAAGCAAAGAACTCGGACCCTTGTGCATGTTTAAAACTCGGACATGAAGCATTCCTTCAAGAACTTCGGACCTAGCTTATCTCAAGTACTCGGACATGTTTACATGTCTTTAAAAGTCGGACTTCATGATAAGTTAATAAAACTCAGACAAACATAAATCCAAAACTCAGTGCATCACAATTACAATTGAAGCAGTTACATCCATACATTCAACAGTTACGTTCTATTGTTCATGCGATCTCAAAACCCTAATTCATATCTGTTTAGCAGTAATCGACACACAATCAATATCTCTTCATATCATACATCAAAATCATCAAGCAATCGATTAAGCACTAGACAAATATCATAATCACAATAACCAGAATCACATTAACAATTACAGAACTTAGCATGTGAAGAACTAGGGTTTACATGATCAATCAATCAACAATTAATCACAAACAATGATTAAATCATTACCTTGATTCGATTCTAGAGAGGATGTGGAAGCAAAAGTGATGAAAGTCTTGCCAATGATTTGGTGATGATTGCCAGAGAATATGAACTACGTGCTTGGATTTTTGTGTGTGTGGTTTAGTGAAGGATTAGGGTTAAGTATAATTAAATTTTCGCTAATTACTCAATACACCCTAAATTATTATATTTTACACAAGCATACCATCTTACAAGCATTTCACAGTTTCACCACCAAGTTCACATAATTGACAAGTCAATCACAATTAATCAAACAACCATGCACAATCAAGCAATACGATTTATTGCATCAAAACGTATACCATTCCATAGCAATCAATTGTGCAAATAATTAACTACACGAACAATGAACGTGCAATAAATGCGAAATAGAAATCTTGGAAATTCGGGTTGTCACACAAGATATTTTTGAGCATGTTTTGAGTTCCCAATACTTTAACTTCATTTTAGAGCCTTGAAATCAAGTTAACGGGGCTTAAACATGTCAAAAATGGGCCGAAATGCAAGTTTCTAAGCTGCAGGGACCAAAACTGCCAATCTGCCAAAGTTGGCCAGGTGGGGCGCGTAAGCCTTAGCCAGGTCTTACACGGGGCGCGTGGGCATGCCAGACAGAAACATTGAATTTGGGCATTTAGCTCGTTTTTCCTGGTTTTGATCTCTAGTTTTCAATGTTAGGGGCTGGTTTGTGTGTTCTCCAAGTTCCCTAATCAGTCCTCAACACTTGTATGGCTTGGATCATGCCCTCCTCTCCAAGAAACGATCCTAACGGTTTGCGAAAAACTATATATAGCCCACTCCTTTCACTCATTCATTGCTCATTCCTCTCTTTTCTCCTCTCATATCTGCTTTGGAGCTGATTTGGGACTTTATCTTCTTTGTAGAAAGATAGCAAGGACCATTAGTGAGCCTTCTTTCATTCTTTTTATTGCTTTTCTTTATGTTAGTGCAGAAAGTCAAACAGTCTGGCCAACAGTTTGACTTTTGGTTTTGACCATCAATTGGTCAAGTCAAAGTTCAATTGAACTTTGAAACGTGATTGTAATCACGATAGTTATAATCCTTCGTGATTATAGCCGCTGATTACCATGTTAGCTAGGTGTAGTGTCGAGTCAAAGTTTCGGTCAAAATGCGTTTTAGCACGCATTTTGCAACAGAACTACTTTAGGGTATCAAAACACTTTGTTTTGATACCAAATCAGTAGGTTAAACATGTTTTGACATGTTTAACTCGACACTCTTAGTTTAGTGCTTGTTTAGGGTCGTAAGGTAAGCGGTCTAAACAACCGCTTAGACTTCCGAACCCGACCCATTTGGTCGATCTTTTGGATCCGACCAAGCTTAGTTAGTGATCATAGTTGCATAGGGAATAACCACTGAGGTTATACCTTATGATCACATAGGATTGGTTAGTCATATGCTTGTTAGCTTGTATGCCCATAGGAAATGACCAAAATACCCTTTTGAAGCATAAATCCGTATTTTGACTATGTGAACATATTTTTGACATGTAATCTGATTTAGTAACATGTTTAGGGATAATTGGGCATGTAAGACTTGACATAGCACATAGATTACCATCCGAACATAGTTTTACGCAAACAAGCCTTATAGTAGCTTATGTTACTATAATGTGTTGAAACGGGTCAAAATCACATAGGTAGACTTTCCAATCAGAATGTAGGGCTTATTAAATCATACCATATGAGTTCAATTACTCATTTGATTTATAGAACCTCATTCTATCCTGTCACACCCCGACTACGTAGGACAACAAACCGTGGCGGAAACGTCGAGGAGTGTTGCAACAGAAGCTATTGTTTCACAACCATGGATACAAAATAGTTTTGTTTTATTGATAAAATTAATCATTTCATTTGTCTTAACACATAGAACAAACTAGTTTTATATCGTTTATCATAGTTGTTATGTTACTAAGGCCTTGTCCAGATCCTATGTGACGCATGCATCCTAGAAATCAATCAAGCATCAACACTTGAAACATATGTAACAACTTAGTCAGCAAAGAAATGCTAGCGAGTACATAGGTTTTATAAGAGTATCAGAATCATGGCTCGTTTATATGTTGCCGTACTTTATTAGACTACAAGAGTCAAAATACAAACCTTGTTTTGAAAAGTGTATTGCAACATAGTTAACCAACTCAAATCAAGTGGGTTATAGTTTATAAAATCCCATAGCCATGCTTCTTAACCCAAAAAAATTTGTTTTAGAAAACCAACTTGTAAAACATCTTGTAAAAATTCGTTAAAAACTCTGATGGTATATAACCTTTAGAAAACATCGTTTGTGTGACATCGTTTCAAAATCGTTTACCCAAGTGAACTAAATAACGCCACAGTATGTAATATGTTGAAAACACTTATATATAAGAAGTACCAGCGGCGTATCTACCATGCTTTCACCATATTACACCCATCCCGTTATCTATACACTAACCAAAAACCAATCGTTTATCCAATTCGTATAACTTGTTCAAATCGTTTTCAAATCGTTAACTCGTTTAAATCGTTTAAAATCATCCTCGTTTTAATTGTGAAAACTTATTTATGGTCGTCTCGTTAACAACATTCAAACCTTCGTGACTCGGTCACCTCGCTTCTCGCTTCTCGAATTAACAAACCACCAAAGGGTAAGTTAACAAACATCAGATTCAGTCGCTACCCACAACCCCCACACATAACCATGGGTGCAGTGCAATAACGGGATTTGTCAGATCCTATGGTACCATAACCTAATACTGGTCGGCTTGATTAATGCTATTGAATGTCATTTGTTATGTAACTACAACAATCAAGTTTCGTTCACATTATTGAAATCGTTATTAGTTTAGTAAAAATCGTTTTAATCGTTTTTGAAATCATCGTTTAAACCTTGAAAACATTTCGTACATATGAATCACCCCAAAACATTTAAAAACAGTAAAATAGGGGAACTATGTACTCGCATTGAAGTGCAAAGTATCCTCAATCTGAAGAACTCAACAAGCTCAATCAAACCAAGGAACTCAAGCAGCACCTAATAATCGAACCACTAGTCAAACAATAGACGCCTAAATCGGAAGATCGGATAGAATGAGGTCTTGTAAACCAAATGAGTATTGGAACTCATGTGATATGGTTTAACAAAGCTTACATCCTAAAATTGAAACCTAACCTAAGTGCTTTCGACCCATTGTGACCCATTAAGGTAGCTCACGCTACTTTAACGCGTCGTGCGCGCAAAAGCGCGTTCGAGACGTCTAACTAGTCCTATGAAATGTATTATATGCCAAAACATGTTTAATTATGTTACATAATCAGTTACGTGACAAAAGTTTAGGTTACATATCCTTAATTACCAATTATGTATAAAAAGGGTATTTTGGTAATTTACCTAAGGCATATAAACTACTTATCATACAACTACCTAAACTAGGTGACCATAAGGTATAACCTCGGAAGGTTATTCCCTATGATACTATGGTCACTAAACATGTTTGGTCGGATCCTAAAGATCGATCAAACGGGTCGTGTTCGAAAGTCTAAGCGGGTGTTTAGTCCGCTTGACTTACGACTCTACATAAGCACTAATCTAAAAAGTGACTAGCTAAACATGCTAGAACATGTTTAGTTAAGTTAGAAAACAGGTTTTGATATTAAAACAAACGGTTTTGATATCCTAGAGTAGTTTGGTTACAAAATACGCAAGAAAACGCATTTTGGCCATAACTACGACTCGTCACTGAGTCTAGATAACGTGGTAATCAGTAGGTATAGTCACTAGGGACTATGACCATCGTGATTACGCTCACGTTATGAAGTTCAAACGAACTTCGCATTGACCATAAACTGGTTAATGCAGAAAGTCAAACGCAGTTTGACTTTAACGATAGAAACGAACGAAAAACGCGAAAGAATACTTATAGAGGGTCCCCGCAAGATTGAATTCCAAGTATTTCTCAGGTATGAAGTGATAGTCACTCCAACTTAGAGAAAATCTCAGAATTCAAGTGAGGAATGAATGAAATGAAGGTGGGTATTTATAGGAGAGCTAGAACCGTTAGGATCGTTTATCGGGAAACGAGCTTCGATCTAGACCCTCCACTTGGGCCCATGGTATTGCTAAACAATGGGGCACAAGAAAACCATCAAATTTAGCCCATGGTATTGCAAAAATTGCATTAAAACCTCTGAATTCGACCCAGATTGCAAAATCTGAAGTTTCTGTCTGACAGGCTCTCGCGCCCCGCGTAAGAATTAAGCTTGGCTTACGCGGGCCGCCTGGCCAACTTTGGCAGATTGTCAAAACAGGTCCCTGCACATCAGAAACTTGCATTTCGGCTCATTTTTGACACGTTTAAGCCCCGTTAACCTCATTTCAAGGCTCTAAAATGAAGTTAAAGTATAGGGAACTCAAAACATGCTCAAAAATATCTCGGATGTCGGTTCGTTTGGTTGTACGGTTGCGTTGTTCGGTTAATTACGACGGAAGTCGTAACGAACGCAAAAACAATCCAAATTAAGCGACGAATGAAATTTTATCATGCAAAACACTAAAACATAATATTTTAATGATTACATGAATTTTTGGATGTCCGGATATATACAGAACGCAA
The DNA here is from genome assembly GCF_002127325.2 of Helianthus annuus. Taxonomy (NCBI): domain Eukaryota; kingdom Viridiplantae; phylum Streptophyta; class Magnoliopsida; order Asterales; family Asteraceae; genus Helianthus; species Helianthus annuus. Next base: position 28,491,456 of record NC_035433.2, on the reverse strand, counting down.
AATATGCGCGAAAATGCAAACTTGTGTACTTTTTTACGCTTTTAGTCCCTATTGATCAATAAAGTTTATTTTAACATACTGAACTCCTCAAAGCCTATTTCTATGCTATGTAAAGGATATTTAGGGTATGTTTAACTTCTGATCAAGTTCCGGAATGTTCGTTACTACACAAATTGGTATAGTTTTGCAGTTTGACACAAATAGTCCCTTCGATCGAACAAAGTTGATTTTAACACACCAAACCATCCAAAACTTATTTCTAAGTTATGTGGAGGTTATTTAAGGTACGTTAAGCCTATTTCACTATTCCGGAGTGTTTGTTGCATTAAACTGGTTATATTTACGCATCCCTGCGCATATAACCTTCCAAAAAGCGATTTAGAGCTTGAAATTGGAATCGAATTGAATTGAAAACTTACCAAACACAAACACACACGTAATAACACAAAAACACATATAATAGCACAAAAACACATATAATAACACCAAGGCACATTGTTTTGTTGATATCCAACATTGTTTTATATCGAACCACGACTACAGAACACAGTTGTCACATATCCTATCTCCTGATTTAGGAGCCGATTTATTAACATAGTTACCTATACTAGGTGTCGGTTGATTCTGTGATACTTGGAGCTTAAATTGGTCTTATTCTCAAGACTAATTAGCAATCCCAAGTGAGTACATATTTCCCCTCTTTTACCGTTTTCAAATACTTTGGGGTGATACACATGTACAAACGTGTTACTTTTGTGCATTTCATGCTTTTATGACATAAACATGCTAGTTTCACCTAGTACACTTATAGTACATGCTTTCAATTATGTTTTGCTATGTATGTTAAGCATGCTAGCACATTGATTTATTACACATTTGCTGCAAATGTTTACTTAGCATATGTACACATTGTTTTACATGACATTTTTGCTATGTATGTTACTAAGCATGCTAGCACATTGTTTTACATGAACATTTCTACTAGGCATGTTCACTTAGCATTCCTAGTACATGGTTTTCACATGCTACATTGGTTATGACATTTGGTGCGTTTAATTGGGACAATAATACATTCATTAACATTGATCACGCCGCTCGGACTTATGTAATGGTACCATAGGAATTGACAACTCCCGTTTCCGACTTCCTAGGTTTGTTTGGAAGTTGGGAATGACAGAATCTGACTACATAATTTAGATAAACCTTTAATTCGTTTAAGGGTTTGTCGCCACAGTCGCAAGGCTTGAATGTATGCGATTAACATTACTGCATAAATGTTTGTAATCATAAAGCATTTTTTTCTGCAAAACATAACATTTGATTTAAACTTAGGTTTATTCAAAAACGTTTTTTTGTACATTTTCTATGGGGTTGAGTAGCTTCTAGTTATTCACCATACATATCATTTGTTACACATTGACAACATCACATAGTTTAAGTAGATGATTTCCTACTTGCTATGCATTTCATTAGTTATACATGATACAGTTATACACATGACATTATACATGGTTTATGCATAAACATTTTGACATTTAACATGACATTTTGGTTGGTTATTGATAAGTGACTTATGTAACGGGGCTATGTGTTATATGATAAAAGCATGGTGGATACGCCGCTGGTACTTCCTATATATAAGTGCTTTTATCGTATCATACATTGTTGTGTTATCTAAATCACTTGGGGCAAGACATGAAATATTTTATACAAGAACAAGACATCGTTTTACAAAGTACACGTTTTACACAAATTCATTTTCACTTGGTTATTCATTTAACCATGCATTTTCCTTTCATTATCATTTGATTTTCATATCAATTTTCACATGGTTTTACAAAGGAAAACATTTTTACAAGGTTCATGACTTCTTTTTATTAAACACTTCTTTCAAATACAAGTCATGAATATGCATAAACAAAACCTATGTATCTCACAGGAATTTTTATGCTGACGTGCCTATTTTTACATGTGTTTTCAGGTGCTAATGCATGATGGTGTTTGTGCTTCACTTAGGCGGACTCGGGCCTTAGTGACTTAAAAGACAGTTATTATGTTGTTTTAGTTTGAACTCAAAGACAATGTAAACTTTAATCTTAATAATACATAACTTTAATTACCATGATTGTTGAGACAATAATTCTGTCGCATTCACTCCCCGGCGTTTCCGCCGCGGTTTGTTGTTTTAACGCGGCCGGGGTGTGACAATTTGTTGACAAACATTTTCTTTTTGATCACATTCTTCTGTCTTTTCAAAACATTTTCTTTCAAAATCTCATTTTCTTTTTCTAATTTTTTTATATTTTTCTGAAAGTTTTTCATCATTTTCTTTTAATTTTTTTTTCATTTTCTAGCATTTCTTTGCATTTTTCTTTGAAAATGTTTTTGTTTTTTGTGAATTCAAGATCTCTTGTTCTGAACTTCTCATCTTTTTCAGTACAAACTCTGCATGTTTCCATGCATTTCTTGCACTGTTCAACGATTTTGATTTGAGTTTCAGAATTAGAATTTACCTCAGTGATTGACACCTCGGTGTTTGTTGCAGTCTCTGTCTGCTTTTGATCAGCATCATTCGGCTTTTCTTCAACACTTACTTCATCACCAGCATCACCACCTTCCAAATTCTCATTCTTTACTTCAGCCAAACTTCCAATTTTCTTCTTATCTTCTACAATCTGCTGTTCTTCAGTAACAGCTTTCTCAACTTCTACATTCACAACAACCTTTTCATCAACTTTTTCATCTACCTTCACATTCTCTACTTTCACTTCTTCAGCAACCTTCTTCAACTCATCAACCATCTTCTCAACATTCCTCTTCATTCTCTCTTCATCCCTTTTCCCTAAGCTTGAAATCATAACATCTCTTAAACGTCTTTCAAACTTCTTCACATATGTGTCATCTTTTAAGACATTAGTGTAGTATACAACGGACAGAGGAATTTCTAGAAGAACATCATCAAAGATTATGTCTTTCTTGGGAACAACAGGTTCACCATTCCTGCTGACGTAGCACTCTTGTTTCTTATCCCATCTCTTGTTGGCCACTGCACTTTCATATTCTTCTTGCATCATTTCTATCCTATTCCAAGCAATGTTTCTTTCTCTGTATGTTTTTGTAGGATCGTGATCTGACCCGATTCAGTCGTTCAGAGGAGTTATACTTCGTTTCAGGTGCGGAATAACAAGAAACGAAGGTAGAAACAACTTGTTCTTCACTAAATATGCTGATTTTATTGATCTGACAACGTTTACAGCTCAAACCTCACACCGGCAGCACTTCGGCATGGAATACCAGACCTTTAATATGGTTTCGCTCGAATGGACTGCTATATATAGGCCTGGAGGTTTCGCTTATATGGACATGTCCATATAAGCGAAACTACATGTGTACGAATAAGCGAAACCTACAGCCTATGACCATATGAGCGAAACTAACTTCCTAAACACATATACTTTCCAGTTTTCTCGTAAAACGTGCCCTAATCTATACAATACAATGTATGACTCGATCCAAGACGAAGTCGACAGATGTAGTGCACCAATAAACTCCCCCTCAGATGTTGACGGAGTCGTCCATCGAGTCACGACAATGCTGTGTCATCACATCTTCAATCTTGATCAGTCTCTGGGCTTTTCTCTCTCTCTATCTTCCGACTCCCCCTCTCGATTTGCTGGCATTCCTTTGTTCTTCAGCAACATTTGATACAGGATCGTTGTCTGCTTCTTCATGTTCCAGGATTGATACCTGGCTCAAGCTCTATTTGCAGAGTCTTTAATTTCCAGGATCTATCTGCCTGGCTCATCAGGAGTCAAAAACTTGGCTTTCTTCAAACAGAGTCCTCAGGTATAGTGATGACTGTCGTAAGGGTCAATCAAAAACCTAAATAAGCTACGTAAATAGCGTAAGTAGGGTATCGTATCCACGGGGAATTTATGGTCAGTGTCACGTTTTTAACTAAGAACTAAATTATCTAAATTGGGGGTTTGATGAATTTGATTGTAAAAGCTAAGGAACTAATTAAGAGAGTTGTAATCAATACGAGAAAGAATAACCTCTACCCGGAATCCCAATTACCCGTTTAACATCAAAACCTGTTTACTGATTCAAAACACCACATAGACATGGCCTCGGAATTAATGAATCTGATCAGTTATCAAGGATAGTTTTTAAGATTCACTATGCCACCTAATAACCCGTTCAATTGTATCAACTACCTGCCAATTTACCAACCCGCTAACAACGCAAGAAAGTTGCCAATACGCTTAATAAACGACAAATAATTCAAACACAATAAACGTTTACCAAGAATCCAACGCGAGTGGTCAAGCTGTACCAGTTATACGAATCCGCAAACAAGAACTAATGTAAAAGAAAGTAAAAGTTCATCCGAGTAGAAGTTATAAGAAAATTAGCCGCGCATCATGGTCATCGTTGCTTCAGAATTTGTTAGAAATTGATTGAACATGAAAGAGTTGCTTGGAAGATGGAAGATGATGGAAAATAATCGCCCAAAAGTGCTCCCAATCGTTCCTGGCGGCTACCGAATGAATCCCCTCCGTTTCTTCAAAATAGGTTAAAAAACAATTTTCTATGCTGTAAACCTTTCGCGCCACGCGACAGTACGTACTCACTTCCTCGCGTGGCGCGAAACACCATGTTTGACCGGTTTTGTTGACTTGTTCCTTTCACGACACACGACACCTCACACAGCCTCCCTCGCGTGGCACGAGGGAGCATGGTTTCCAGCATAACTGCTTTCTCGCTCCGTATTGCCTCGTAACACCCGTTTTCCAGCTTGTATGATCATTGTACTGCATTTAAGCGCTGTTAAGCCTGAAAAACCCGACAACCAATAAGTACAAATATCACTATGAATAAACACACTCGAACGCTTAAAACCAACACAAAACTATACATAATATGACGTGTTTACATCCGCACATCACATCCCCACACTTATCTTTTTTCGTCCCCGAAAAATTATTCGCAATGGAATCACAACTAAAACAAATGGCTTTCAATATATTCAATTATTTTATTAAAATAAATCTAACCACACGTTAACCACGATTGTGAATATATTGTCCACTTAAACCCAACCGCCGGTTTCCAAGCCCTTATTTTCGATCCATTAAGTTCAAGTAGTGTATAGTCATCTATGGATCCCACACTCAAAAGACTACGACTCCACCTATTCCCGTTTCAAGTTTATAAGGTTAAAAGATTTATAATCTACCGCCTTATATAAAAAACTCTTATATTATTCCGATTAAACTTTATGATGGATGAATGGATGATATTGTGAGCTTACATGCTTTTGTATACGATCAGTTCAGCGGACATACACCATACGAGTCACCATCCCCATGGTTAATGCCATAAACTTCACGTTTTTTTTACATGTGCTCAGATGAATGGATGGATGAAATGATTTTTTTTCGGGCGCCACACTGTTTCAGATTTGTTTTCACAAAAAGAAACAGGTGTGCCAGTTTAATCGGAAAAACTTATAAGTTTTTTACTTATGACGTACCCCTTATACCTTCTACAGTTTCAGTTTTACCATAGCTCCTAAGGTGGGAACCCACAAGACTCCTATTTTAAGTTGTTTTATATCAAATCTAAGGAACCATTCAACCAGCTGGGCCTATCCACATATCCTAAATTAGATGTGTGACCGATTTTTTATTATCTCATATATATAGTAATTGAAAAGCCACTGATTTAATTACACCTATCATTTTCCATTTTTATGCGAAAACCTTTACAGGACATTTTCTACTTTTTTCATTTTTTTTTTCGCTTTACTTAAACTATGACTGAACTAACAATGACACGACACCTAAACTAAACGCTAGTTTCCCCCTCCCCACACTTATTTCCTTCATTGTCCTCAATGAAGAAGGAAACTACGACTCAAACAAACTGAAAGTGAAAATAGAAATAAAAATACAACAACAACAAATGGAACAGCCTCCCCTGATTTCCATGCCGCTCTGCATCTGTCTAGTTCCATGCCTTCCAAAACGCACTAGTACTCCAACCACAGTTCCCAGCCAAATACGACCCATAACTGACTCTAGCAACATCACCAAACATAATCATAGCATAATATATATATATATATATATATCAGCCCAACCGCGGTTAACCCTTACAATTTTCCCCAAATATGTCAAATATCAAGTTTAGTACAGACCATCATCAGCTAAAAACAAAATAAAAGGGAAAAATACAAAAGATAACCAAAATCACCGGCGCTGATACTGCTAGAACCATCTACTCGTCATCCCCTCCAGACTCCTCATCACCCCCAGCAGCCTGCTGTGGTGGTGGAAACCAATCCGGCACCTCTATGTGCTGACGCTCCATAATGTATCTCAATATGTCATTTTGAACGAGCAACATATCCCTCAATGACTCTAGTGTCACTGGTGCTGATGCAGGCGCACGTACCTGACGTTGCGCACGAGGATGCTCAGACTGAGGACGCTCGGACTGCAGACGCACTCTCTGTCTGTGAGGAGGACCCTGCTTTACCGCCTCCCAACGAAGCGGCTCATCCAAACAAATCATCTGCGCTCAACGCAGTTCTTCAATCCCAAACTCAGCTGTAACTGGACCAGGAGTCAACAAACGCTCCTCATATATATCAGTAACACCCAAATGCCTTGCCAACCTAGTCAAATAAGTACCTGTCACACCCCGACCACGTAGAACATACAGAACGTGGCGGAAACGTCGGGGAGTGTTGTAACAGAATCAATTGTTTCAAATCCATGGCAATTGAAGTTTCGTTTTATTGATCAAACATGAAAGTTTACATTGTTCAAACAAGAACCAAATAGTACATAACATAAATTAACTAGTTCTTGTCTCGTTTTAAGTCACTAAGGCACAGGTCCGCCTAAGTATATCTTGATAAGTCCTATGCATCATTTCCTGAAAACACATGTGAAAATAGGTACGTCAGCATAAAAATGCCTGTGAGATACATAGTTTTTGTGAAAATGGGATTCATGACTTATGTTTGAGAAAATGTTTAGTCATGAACCTCGTATTTTGCTTCGTCTTGTAAATCATTTGAAAAACGGTAAGATCAAATGATATGTATAAATAAGAGAACACTGTATGGTTAAACGGATAACCATGTAAAATGAGTTTGTATAAGATAAGTCGTTTGTAAAACAATGTCTCGTGAAAAGTATGTTATTTGTATAAAATGTCATATGTCTCAAATTGAAATGATTCAAATAACGCTACGATATGTAATACCATACAAACACTTATATATAGGAAGTACCAGCGGCGTATCCACCATGCTTGTATCATATTACACACGCCTCGTTACTTAATCACTTACTCAAACCAAACCATCAAGATGAAATGTTTAACAACGGTAGAAATGTTCATGTATAGTCAAATGTCTATTGTCAAATGTAATTCATGTCAACGGATACAACTGGTTTACACGGTTCAATGGTTACAGACGGTTCATGAAATCAAAAGGGGTAAGACGGTTCACATAGTCAAATGGTTACAACGGTTCAAAATGTAGTGTAATGTGTTCATATGCTGGATGAGCATATGCAACAGAAATGCAATGTGAAACAATGTACTACGTGTGCACACAATGGGCGTACGTAGCATGAAATGTATACAATGGTTCAAAATGTAGTATACTGTGTTCATATGCTGGATGAGCATATGCAAAAGATATGCAATGTGAAACAATGTACTACGTATGCACACAATGGGCGTACGTAGCATGAAATGTATTTTAGAGTACAACGGTTCAAAATGTAGAATAATGTGTTCATATGCTGGATGAGCATATGCAACAGATATGCAATGTGAAACAATGTACTACGTATGCACACAATGGGCGTACGTAGCATGAAATGTGATGTAAAGCAATGTACTAAGTATGCACACAATGGGCATACATAGCATAAACACAATGAAATCATGTACTATATATGTACTATCGAACATAGCAGTATATGATGTGAAAACCGGAAAGCATGAAAGTAGCAAGTAGGCACATGTGTTTCACCCCAAAATAGTTTGGAAAACAGCAAAAGAGGGGTTCAATGTACTCACCTGAGATTGCTTTGGAGCTCTTGTATAATAACCAGATAACGCTAAAGATCACGGAATATCAAACGGCACCTAATAGGTAGCTATGTCAATATACCGGACCAAATCAGAAGGATCGGATAGTATGCGGGTTCGTAAACCAAACGAGTATGGAGACTCGTGTAATATGGTTTAACAAAGCCTACATACTAAAATGAAACCTAACCTAAGTGCTTACGGCCCATCATGACCCGTTTAGGTAGCTTAGGCTACCCTAACGCGTCGTTCGCGTAGAACGCGTCTGGAACGCCTAACATCGTGACCACAAGGTATAACCTCGGAAGGTTATAGCTATGGTCACCTAATGTGTTTGGTCGGGTCCTAATGACCGACCAAATGGGTCGGGTTCGAAAGGATAAGCGATGGTTTAGATCGCTTACCTTACGACCCTATATAAGCACTAAACTAAAAGTGACGAGCTAAGCATGTTAGAACATGCTTAACTAAGTTTAGAAAACAGGTTTGACATCAAAACAAATGGCTTTGATGCTCACGAGTAGTTTGGTTACAAAATATGCAAAAATGCACATTTTGGCCGAAACTACGACTCGTCACTGAGCCTAGTTAACGTGGTGATCAGTAGGTATAGTCACTACGGACTATAACCATCGTGATCACGCTAACGTTATGAAGTTCCATGAACTTCGCATCGACCATAAGCTGGTCAATGCAGAAAGTCAACAAAACGTTGACTTTCGGACTCGAAAAGCGATAAAAGAGCGAAAGAAGACTTACGGAAGGTCCCCGAGTGCTAATCTAGATCAAATAGCTCAGGTATGGAACAATGGTTCCAACTTAGAGCCTTAAGATCAGATTTTGTGGGTTTTTGGAACAAAGGGGGGGGGGTATTTATAGGAAAAGTGGAACCGTTAGGATCGTTTATCGAATATCGTGCCGCGATCTCGAGCGTAGACTTGTCAAATTCTTGTGGTAAGTCAGAACTTGGCCCTTGGCTCCTGATTGGGTGAAAGGGCATTGCCCCTTGATCGAACGAAAGGCCAAACTGCATTAAATGCAAAGATTTTTCTGTCTGACAGTCTCACGCGCCCCGCGTAAGGATTTGGTAAATCCTTACGCGCCCCGCCTAAGGTTCCCAGATCAGAATTTACAATTTTGGTCCCTGCACTTCAGAAACACATATTTTGGCCCATTTTTGGCATGTTTAAGCCCCGTTAACCTCATTTCAAGGCTCTAAGATGAAGTTAAAGTGTAGGGGACATGAAATATGCTCAAAAATATTCCGGATGTCGGTTCGTTTGGCCGTACGATTGCGATGTTCGCTTAATTACGACGGAATGCGCATAAGCGCGAAAGACGATCCAAATGACGCGACGAATGGATTTTTCTCATGCCCAACACTAAGGCATAATATAAGGATGCTTACATAAATTTTTGGATGTCCGGATGTATTCAGAACGTAAGTTATGCGCGAAAGTGCAAACTTGTGCACTTTTTGACACTTTTAGTCCCAGAATGATCCAAAAACTTGTTTTTGCTATACCCAAGCCTTCAAAACTTATTTCTAAGTTATGTAAAGGTTATTTAAGGTATGTTGAGTATATGTTGATGTTCCGGAGTATTTGTCGCATTAAACTGAGTACGTTTACGCACCAGTTTGCGTATAATGCTCTAGAAAGCGATGTAGAGTTTGAAATTGAACAAAAATTGATATGTGCAAAACATACACATATTTATACAAGATCCCAAGTATGAAATACAATATTTCATCGGCTTGGTATTTGTTTGATGGTCGCGGTGACACAGGTGTCACAGTCTCCCCTACTTTAGGAAATTTCGTCCCGAAATTTATTCGTAGGAGTCTATTTGTGAATTTGCCAAATAACCACCAATGATATGTAAGGCAATATCTTGTCATTTCCTTAACGGTCATTCTTCCGAAACGAAATTAACCACCAATGATATGTAAGGCAATATCTTGTCATTTCCTTAACGGTCATTCTTCCGAAACGAAATTGAACAGACGGGTCATTTTCAATGGTTGCTTCATCAGAATTGGAAATGAAGGATTACACAACGGATATTCATTTCCTCAACGGATAATCTTCAGAAACGAAAATGAACAACGGGGTCATCTTCAACGGTTGCTTCCTCAGAGTTGGAAATGAAGTATTACACAACGGATATTCATTTCCTCAACAGATAATCTTCAGAAACGAAAATGAACTAACGGAGTCATCTTCAACGGTTGCTTCCTCAGAGTTGGAAATGAAGGATTACACAACGGATATTCATTTCCTCAACGGATAATCTTCAGAAACGAAAATGAACAAACGGGGTCATCTTCAACGGTTGCTTCCTCAGAGTTGGAAATGAAGTATTACACAACAGATATTCATTTCCTCAATGGATAATCTTCAGAAACGAAAATGAACTAACGGAGTCATCTTCAACGGTTGCTTCCTCAGAGTTGGAAATGAAGGATTACACAACGGATATTCATTTCCTCAACGGATAATCTTCAGAAAGGAAAATGAACAAACGGGGTCATCTTCAACGGTTGCTTCCTCAGAGTTGGAAATGAAGTATTACACAACGGATATTCATTTCCTCAATGGATAATCTTCAGAAACGAAAATGAACTAACGGAGTCATCTTCAACGGTTGCTTCCTCAGAGTTGGAAATGAAGGATTACACAACGGATATTCATTTCCTCAACGGATAATCTTCAGAAACGAAAATGAACAAACGGGGTCATCCTCAACGGGTATTCTTCAGATTTGGAAATGAAGGATAAACGGATATTCATTTCCTCAACGGATAAATCTTCAGAACGAAAATGAACAAACGGAGTCATTTTCCTCGACGGGTATTCTTTAGATTTGGAAATGAAGGATAAACGGATATTCATTTCCTCAACGGATATTCTTCAGAAGTGAAAAATGAATAGCTAGTTCGTTTTTCCTCAACGGATGCTTCATCAGAATTGGAAATGAATAGGGTTAATTCTAGACACATGACAGAACTTGCTGTGATTTCTGTGCACTAAATTCCATAATTATGTATGCATCCATAATTACGTAATCCCTTGCATAGTCCGCACAGTTTGTTTTGTAATGTTTTGGGGAAGGATATCAAACTTGTGACGAGGGTAGGGTGACTAGACTTCCATCGGTTCCTTTTAATTAGATCGACAGGGGATCCTCTTGGTTAGGCCACCAGGGAGTCCTTTCAGCTATATCATCACATGATCTCCCTAACCAGATTTTTGGATGAATCTGTTTAGCTAGACCACTCAAGGGGTCTAATTATGAAGTAGTACTTTATAATCCGAGGGACTTAACTATAACATAGAAGTCCATTGAGGATTTTAAGTAATACCTTTGGGCATCCTACTATGAATCTCTTGTACACGGATATGTAAGATTCTACGAAGATTTGGATAACATAATTTGGATCACACAACAATACATAAGGAAACACATAAGCACATAGTCACATAATTGTTTAATTTGATCATAATTTGTTATTAACTTGTTATCGATTGAATACGGATATGGAAACCTGTCGACGGATCTCAATGTTCACTGGAATCTATCTGAGAAGATAGAAAGATCTCCCAAAATTCGATTTTTGATTACAAGGAATCACCACATTCGAATGAAGGTATACAACAATTAAAGACTTACGGGAAATTCCTAGGTACCGTATTAAGGATTTATAGTGGTACCTTGGGTATTCGTCTTGTGTTGTAACCTGCGTCTTGTACTTCATTTCCTTAGAATAAACGGGTACTTAGGAATTCCGTGGAAGACGCAAGCGATTATAGAATGGGAGAATTTTGGGGGTAGTTTGTTCTTCAAGGAATACGGTTCCTTGATTGTCGGTATTGCAAGGGATATGTCGTTTATACATGCAACCATAGAAATACATTGCAATGTAAATGAAAGATTTATTTATAAACAACGATATCAACTGTTCCTTGGATCTTGACAACAAAAGAAACTTAATACATAAGACATGATTATTTCTAAACGATGTTGTCTTCTAGTCAGTTGGGTGATCATCCTTGTGCTGGATTTGCATTAGCAAGCTTTGGGCAATTTCTTCGGAAATGACCCATCTCGCCACAGTTGAAACAAGAACCTGGTAGGAAACGACCTTGAGCGGGATTGTTGCCAGCTTGGTTTGGTGCAGCTGCAGCTGGGCAGATTCTTGTTGTATGGCCTATGAGTCCACAAGTTTGGCATTTGCGGCACTGTACATTGGCGTGATGATGGAGGCTACATTGGTTGCACAAGGGTGCAGTTCCATTGTATGGTTTTCTAGCAGGGGGTTGAGCTGGTTGGTTGGGGACGTCTTGACCATTGTGAGCGACCACGGCGAAGTTTTGAGAAGCCTTTCGCTTCCTTGACTTCTTAGGAGATTCAGTCTGTTCATCCATGGTCTTTGATTCCTCGATTGGGTTCGATTCCCCGGCCGATTTCTTGTCACCTTTTCGAAAAAGTTTATGCTTTCTGATCTGCGATTCAGTCAAGGTTGCAGATAGCTCAATGGCCTGACGGAGTGTGGTAGGGTTGCTACCAGTGACAATGTCTTGTACCGAGTCAGGCAGGCCGTCGATGTACCTTTCGATAGCTTTGTCGAGTGGGGCGACCATAGTCGGGCAAAGTAGACTCAACTCCTCAAACCTATCAGTATATGCCCTGTGTTCGCCACTATCTTGTTTCAAATCATCAAACTCCTTCTCCAACGCTCGTTGTTCATGACGAGGACAAAACTCTCTCATCATAAGTGCTCTCAGTTCAGCCCATGTTTGTGCTAGAGCAACATCTGCACCACGGTCTCTCATTACCCCGTTCCACCATGTAAGAGCCCTTTTCTGAAACACGCTCAAAGAAAACTCGACCTTGCGATTTTCCGGACACTGCACGTGGCGAAAGGTATTCTCGATGCTCTCGAACCATTGGAGAAGCCCAGTTGCTCCCTCAGAACCACTAAACTTGAGTGGTTTAGCCGAGTTAAAGTTCTTGAAATTGCATGTACCATTGTTGTTGTTGTTGGCTTGGTTCCATTGAGCAAAGAGATTTGGGAATTGAGCAGCCATCTGCTGCGCAATAATTTCTGCCAGCTCGGCAGTTGCTATCTGGTGTTCGCGTCGAGGAGGCATTCTAAAAGAGGAAAACATGAAAGGAAACAAATAAAATGGTATTGGGTAAGAATAGGATGTTACAATCACTGACCATAATCACGGTTGATGGTCACTTGTTTGAATCATGAAGCAAACAAACAACACCAGGGCTGAATCAAAGCAAATAGATCCTCATAGTGTATCGCGAAGACATGCTCGCCTATAAGTGGACACTCACCCCAAGAGTTCCCAGGTAAGAGTGACTGGTCCGATTATGCGGATTTGTACGAACACTCTAACCTTAGACAGAAAACCCAGGGTACAGGCATTCACCCTTCCAGTTCGCACGTGTTCACACTATTTAGGACCCAAAACCTTGACGGGAGTTTTGAAAATTCAAAGGGGTTCAAAACCTTATAACAAAGGGTTCAAAACCTTACAATAGAGGGTTCAAAACCTAGTAATCAATCATCCTAGAACAGATGATTAGCTTTCAAGGCGGTTTTGAAATTTATGTTCTTGTTGTGGTCGTCGCCTAAGGGTAGGTGACGGTATTGTTTTGTGACTAAACGCAAGTAAACTCGCGTTAGGTTCCTAGGAAGGTTATAGACTAGGTCAAAGCATTACTAATAACCTAATTCCCTATAACCATTGGCTCTGATACCATCTTTTCTGTCACACCCCGACCACGTAGAACATACAGAACGTGGCGGAAACGTCGGGGAGTGTTGTAACAGAATCAATTGTTTCAAATCCATGGCAATTGAAGTTTCGTTTTATTGATCAAACATGAAAGTTTACATTGTTCAAACAAGAACCAAATAGTACATAACATAAATTAACTAGTTCTTGTCTCGTTTTAAGTCACTAAGGCACAGGTCCGCCTAAGTATATCTTGATAAGTCCTATGCATCATTTCCTGAAAACACATGTGAAAATAGGTACGTCAGCATAAAAATGCCTGTGAGATACATAGTTTTTGTGAAAATGGGATTCATGACTTATGTTTGAGAAAATGTTTAGTCATGAACCTCGTATTTTGCTTCGTCTTGTAAATCATTTGAAAAACGGTAAGATCAAATGATATGTATAAATAAGAGAACACTGTATGGTTAAACGGATAACCATGTAAAATGAGTTTGTATAAGATAAGTCGTTTGTAAAACAATGTCTCGTGAAAAGTATGTTATTTGTATAAAATGTCATATGTCTCAAATTGAAATGATTCAAATAACGCTACGATATGTAATACCATACAAACACTTATATATAGGAAGTACCAGCGGCGTATCCACCATGCTTGTATCATATTACACACGCCTCGTTACTTAATCACTTACTCAAACCAAACCATCAAGATGAAATGTTTAACAACGGTAGAAATGTTCATGTATAGTCAAATGTCTATTGTCAAATGTAATTCATGTCAACGGATACAACTGGTTTACACGGTTCAATGGTTACAGACGGTTCATGAAATCAAAAGGGGTAAGACGGTTCACATAGTCAAATGGTTACAACGGTTCAAAATGTAGTGTAATGTGTTCATATGCTGGATGAGCATATGCAACAGAAATGCAATGTGAAACAATGTACTACGTGTGCACACAATGGGCGTACGTAGCATGAAATGTATACAATGGTTCAAAATGTAGTATACTGTGTTCATATGCTGGATGAGCATATGCAAAAGATATGCAATGTGAAACAATGTACTACGTATGCACACAATGGGCGTACGTAGCATGAAATGTATTTTAGAGTACAACGGTTCAAAATGTAGAATAATGTGTTCATATGCTGGATGAGCATATGCAACAGATATGCAATGTGAAACAATGTACTACGTATGCACACAATGGGCGTACGTAGCATGAAATGTGATGTAAAGCAATGTACTAAGTATGCACACAATGGGCATACATAGCATAAACACAATGAAATCATGTACTATATATGTACTATCGAACATAGCAGTATATGATGTGAAAACCGGAAAGCATGAAAGTAGCAAGTAGGCACATGTGTTTCACCCCAAAACAGTTTGGAAAACAGCAAAAGAGGGGTTCAATGTACTCACCTGAGATTGCTTTGGAGCTCTTGTATAATAACCAGATAACGCTAAAGATCACGGAATATCAAACGGCACCTAATAGGTAGCTATGTCAATATACCGGACCAAATCAGAAGGATCGGATAGTATGCGGGTTCGTAAACCAAACGAGTATGGAGACTCGTGTAATATGGTTTAACAAAGCCTACATACTAAAATGAAACCTAACCTAAGTGCTTACGGCCCATCATGACCCGTTTAGGTAGCTTAGGCTACCCTAACGCGTCGTTCGCGTAGAACGCGTCTGGAACGCCTAACATCGTGACCACAAGGTATAACCTCGGAAGGTTATAGCTATGGTCACCTAATGTGTTTGGTCGGGTCCTAATGACCGACCAAATGGGTCGGGTTCGAAAGGATAAGCGATGGTTTAGATCGCTTACCTTACGACCCTATATAAGCACTAAACTAAAAGTGACGAGCTAAGCATGTTAGAACATGCTTAACTAAGTTTAGAAAACAGGTTTGACATCAAAACAAATGACTTTGATGCTCACGAGTAGTTTGGTTACAAAATATGCAAAAATGCACATTTTGGCCGAAACTACGACTCGTCACTGAGCCTAGTTAACGTGGTGATCAGTAGGTATAGTCACTACGGACTATAACCATCGTGATCACGCTAACGTTATGAAGTTCCATGAACTTCGCATCGACCATAAGCTGGTCAATGCAGAAAGTCAACAAAACGTTGACTTTCGGACTCGAAAAGCGATAAAAGAGCGAAAGAAGACTTACGGAAGGTCCCCGAGTGCTAATCTAGATCAAATAGCTCAGGTATGGAACAATGGTTCCAACTTAGAGCCTTAAGATCAGATTTTGTGGGTTTTTGGAACAAAGGGGGGGGGTATTTATAGGAAAAGTGGAACCGTTAGGATCGTTTATCGAATATCGTGCCGCGATATCGAGCGTAGACTTGTCAAATTCTTGTGGTAAGTCAGAACTTGGCCCTTGGCTCCTGATTGGGTGAAAGGGCATTGCCCCTTGATCGAACGAAAGGCCAAACTGCATTAAATGCAAAGATTTTTCTGTCTGACAGTCTCACGCGCCCCGCGTAAGGATTTGGTAAATCCTTACGCGCCCCGCCTAAGGTTCCCAGATCAGAATTTACAATTTTGGTCCCTGCACTTCAGAAACACATATTTTGGCCCATTTTTGGCATGTTTAAGCCCCGTTAACCTCATTTCAAGGCTCTAAGATGAAGTTAAAGTGTAGGGGACATGAAATATGCTCAAAAATATTCCGGATGTCGGTTCGTTTGGCCGTACGATTGCGATGTTCGCTTAATTACGACGGAATGCGCATAAGCGCGAAAGACGATCCAAATGACGCGACGAATGGATTTTTCTCATGCCCAACACTAAGGCATAATATAAGGATGCTTACATAAATTTTTGGATGTCCGGATGTATTCAGAACGTAAGTTATGCGCGAAAGTGCAAACTTGTGCACTTTTTGACACTTTTAGTCCCAGAATGATCCAAAAACTTGTTTTTGCTATACCCAAGCCTTCAAAACTTATGTCTAAGTTATGTAAAGGTTATTTAAGGTATGTTGAGTATATGTTGATGTTCCGGAGTATTTGTCGCATTAAACTGAGTACGTTTACGCACCAGTTTGCGTATAATGCTCTAGAAAGCGATGTAGAGTTTGAAATTGAACAAAAATTGATATGTGCAAAACATACACATATTTATACAAGATCCCAAGTATGAAATACAATATTTCATCGGCTTGGTATTTGTTTGATGGTCGCGGTGACACAGGTGTCACAGTACCCAATGGCAACCTGGCTTGACCACCCTTTCGACGACCCCGTGCGAATGATGCCAACATCACTGTCGCCAAATTCACTTCTTTCCTATTCATAATGCAATACAAACAGAACAAATCATTCTGACTCACCTTATCTTCTCCACCCTTCCTACACATGACTGTGCACGCGATGATCCTATGAATATATCTGACAAACGGATTCCGAATCGAAGATGCCACCGCACGTGTCGACCATTCTGAGTCCGCTATCATCAGCCAAAACTCAGATAACTCTGCTTCCGTCACATAATAATCCTCTCGATTAACTGTAATTCCCCGTAACGACCTCCTAAAACCCACTACACTTGACTCCTCCCTGGTGTACAACCCAATCGCCTCTGCGAACTAGGGAACACTCATTCTAAACGCTTGACGCCCCAACATAAACTGAACTATATATGGTTGCATGAACCACTCAGACGAATACTTAAAAGTAGAATGAAACTCAACAGTGAGTTCCGCATACTATGGCTCTGCGCACTGTATCGCCTCTAACCATCTACGTCCTAACAACCCTTCCAATCTCTCCTGCTAATTCATAGTATCAATCATTCCCCAATTCACGGTCCTGTGCTGAAATAATTCCATTTCCAAAAACTTTTCGCATCTCTCATAGTCATCGGTGTCCAACAAAAACTGTAAAAGTGTGTGATTGCGCAACACCCGCTGATCAAGAGGCACTGCCACGACATTGGGTTCCGGACGCTCCTCAGGCATCCTATATTGAACCGGTTGATTCTTTTCCGTTGGCTTGCGCTTGCGTTTTCCTCCTGCACTTGATGCACCTTCGTCCGACATCCTGAAAACATGCAAAGATTTGAGTTAGTCTCATGCCGGTGACATTCGTAACCGTATAGCATTTCATTCGCGGTTATGAAGTCAATAACAAACAATAGTGATGACATCATGATGCGAGTCGGAATAACATGTAATTCTGTCAATTCATGGAGATTGAGTACGAACGAATCGACCGAAATTTATAAAACGTATTTTAATATCCGACTCAAATTATGATTCACGAGGAGTGTTTTGAATAATTTAGAACACTTTTTATAATTTTTCAGATTTTTAGATTTTATATATATATATATATATATATATATATAGGACAATGATCTGTTAGGAACCACCCCTTATTGCGAGAACCGCGAGAACCAGTGTGAACACAAACAGTAATTCCTAAAAAAATCTAAAAAACACCCAAAAATTTTTTTTTTACTATTTTTTTTGAAAAAATCGCTATATTTTGTTAATAAAAAAAAATTTCAAAAAAAAAAAAATAAAATTTCGAGTAACAGTTATCCATGCACATGTGCATATGTGTCGTTTCTTTGTCAAATTCCGTAATTCATTACAAATAATAGTCAATTGCACTTTCATTTACACTACTACGTGTAATACACTATCTTTTACATTACCAATGTTAGAAATGCACATGTGCATCTATATGTATCAAGAGGAAATAAGGTGTTTTGGTACACTACTTTCTCTTTCATCTATCATTCCATCCATAATACACAAGCATGCACATGTGCATTTCTGTCATTTCTTTGACAAATTCCGTAATTCATTACATATATTAGACAATTGCACTTTCATTTACACTACCATATGTAATACACTACTTTTTACATTACCAATATTAGAAATGCACATGTGCATTATATGTATCAACATGAAATAAGGTGTTTTGGTACACCACTTTGAATACACTTTCCCTTTCATCTATCATACCATCCATAATACACTACCATTACCTCCTACCATCCATAATACAATACCATTACCTCCTACCATCCATAATACAATACCATTAACAATATTTTCACTTTATTACATGTATGTAAACACCATTTATACCATCCAATCAACATATTACATAAAAAATTGACAACTATAACCAAACCATCAACCACTAGATATAACTAACCAAAAAACATGTATATGGGTCTACTTCTCCATTCAAAATCACAAACTTTTTGTACCAAAACACGTTATATCATGGTTATACCTAATTATGCACATGTGCATTTTGAATATTGGTAATGTAAAAAGTAGTGTATTACTAATGGTATTGTAAATTAAAGTGCAATTGTCTATTCCTGATAATGTATTACCGAATTTGTTGAAGTAATGATACATATGCACATGTGCATGGATAACTGTTACTCGAAAAAAAAAGTTTTTTTTTTTTTTTTTTTTTTTTTATGGAACGAAATATAGCGATTTTTGGTTAAAAAATATTAAAAAAAATAAAAAAACTTTTTTGAGTGCTTTTTTGATTTTTTTTAGATTTTATTTTGTGTTCACATTGGTTCTCGCGGTTCTCGCAATAAGGGTGGTTCTCGCATGAACCTTATCCTATATATATATATATATATATATATATATATATATATATATATATATATAGAAATATACACATATGCACGCCGTGCCTCGACTAAACCACCTAGCCTGACTCCGCGCTCAACTTACTCGCCTTGACACTAATCATCGCCCTATCCGCTCGTCGACATTACCGCCTAATAAACATGCACCGGTCAAGACATCGACTTTACTGTCCCTTTTCACACTTTGACTGTTCTACTAACGATTTCGTTATTCAACCTCAAACTCATTAGCCTCACGTTCAAATAAACACCAAACCTTATTTCGTGTATCGTCCTGTACCCAAAAGCTCAGTGAGTTCAAGCAACGCCTATTCAAACACACACACACGCACTCCGACTCACTTTTTACCACAATTGTAGCCTACAGTCCACTAAATACTTGTTTTAAGCCATCTCTTGACTAAAAATCACACTCCTTTACCATCATTTTCACTACCCTTTTTGAAAAAATCAAATCAACCCCACAAAAACTCGCACATTTTGAATTAACTCAGCCTAAATTGAAGTTCCTAACCCATCTCTTCCCATTCAATACAGCCCTTACACATTCACTTTCAACCCACTAATGACCCAACTTCCTGTTTCTAAACATTAATCGAAAAAATCAAATTTCTCATACCCTCCAATCAACACCCTATTTAACACTGTGATACTCTTGAACAATTTCAACACAAAAAACTATCAATCATGAAAAATAAACATATGAAAATCCAAACTTACATACGTGTTGTGCAACTGGACACTGAGAGTTAGATGAAACTTTTAAATTTGGATGTTCAATTGGTGGTCAACGGTGGTTGCTTGTGAAGGTCGCCAGCGAGGAGACAGTGGTGGTCGGTAGTGGTTTAATCAGAGATGTAGATTCCGACGGTGGTAAGAGTGGTGGTCGCCAGCGGCGACGGTGGTGGTAAAAGATGGGAGATGGATAGTGGTAATCGGAGGTGAGAAGGGGTGGTTGGCAGTGATCGCCTGCGATTAGGATGAACGGCGAGGGTAATCGGTGGAAGTGTGGGGAGGGGATCAGCCGGAGGTTATCTCCGGCGGTGGTGATTGGTATGGTGGCCGCCGACTTCAAGGGTGAAGAGGGTAACTGGCAGTTAGGGGGGAAGTGAGAGGGGACGGTTATGGAGAAAGGGTATGAAGGGTTTTATGAGAAGATGAATGGATGGGTGGAAGTGAATCAGAAGTGTAGTAGGTTTTATGAGAAGATGAGAATGATATTTAGGTTAAACGAATTGGGGCCGGAAACACGTACCTTCGCGTGGCGCGCCAGTGGGGTGTTACTCTCTCACGTGGCGCGAGGAAGTATGGTTTCCAGTGAGTGCACTCTTTTTTCATGGCTTCAATTGTGACAACCCTCAAAATTCCATGTACTCCGTACAATTTATTATTGATAATTAAATTGCTTGACGACTGTGTGAAATTACTTAACTGCTTTCTAATATCTGTGTTATGCTTACATGTGCTTGGTAACATACTAGTAGTACGCAGAAAAGTCATTAAATAGTCCGTTATAATTTCCTAAGTGTTAGAAATTAAAAGTGTTACAAAAATATACATAAAAGACACTTTACGGATTAATTAGGCACTTTAACGGAACAACACTGAACCGAACAACCACACTTTACCCGGAACACAAAAATATTGTCAAACACATTATTTCTATTTTTCTGAGCTAGTTAGGGTCCCCGAACCCCCTAACACCCTTATTATTAAATAACACATAACAATATGCTAACTACGTCATTCCAACATAACTAAGACTTGTAACTAGATCAATCACCACCCAACCCCCCTATACCCCCCCCCCATTACGGTTTCATGAGGGTGGGACAACCACACCCCTCTTTTGATTATTTAAATGCCATTGTTTGACAATAAGGGGACATTCTACCTATTGGATCATAGTAAACATGGATTATAAATAAGTATCAAGGATAATCATACTCTCATTTTCAACACACACAAACTTCAAGCTTTTCTCTCCTTCCCTCCCTCATCCCTCATGGCTCCACCACACCTCCACCGTACCACCACCTTCAAGCCTCCTACAAGCCATTTTCTTACATACAAAGGTGCAAGGGATCACATAAGGAAGCTCGGTGCACTCGGAATCTCAAGGACCTCACTACGTTTCTTTTATCCACCACTTTTATGCCTTTGATCTTCCCTAGCCTTGTGCTAGTTGTAAGTGCTTCTAATCACCTTCTTGATCTTGTCTAATGTGGTTAATAAGAGATTCGTCGGATAAAAATCATAAACACTTAAGAACCTAACATAAAGTCTTGGACAAAAGATGAATAAGTTGGATAAAGAAAAGTTATGTGTGTAAATCATGTAGATCTTGTGTGGTTATGATTATTGGTTGATTATCTGATGTTTTGTTGGATAATATTGAGGTTTGATGTTGTTGTGATCACTAAACTTGCTAACGGAATCAATCGAACACGAACTAGGAAGTTAAATACTAAAAACAGAATCTGTCCAAGTTTTACAGCCAACTTCAGTTGGCTGTAAACAGGTCATAAACTCAACGAAAAACTGATATTTTGAGTCTAAAATGTGATATTAGGAAATACGGTTCTAATGGCACTGGAATCGTAATTTTTGGACATCGTTTACTATTTTTAAAGTATTAATTTGTAACAACAACTTAAGCTGAATTTTGACAGCTATAAATGGGTGTCATACTTTCAGTCATAACCTGAGTTTTGTGATGAATCGGACCATGAAATTTGTACAGTAGATGACAACCGATGCATATGTAATTACCCCACTGGAATTTCGTAAATCGGACACTCGATGAATTTTTGATAAATTGTTCCGTGGACTGTGGTCAGAAATACATAAATCTGAGTTCAGTCCGGAATATGAATTTTTATAAAATATTGGTAGTGAACCAGACCCCAATATTTTTACACAATAAAATATGGAATGTTTAAGACATCCTGTAAAAATATGGGAATTTTTGGAATAATTTAACTATTTTATTAAAATGTCCGAAAACAGCCGGTTTTGAATATAAATGCTGAATTGAGATAAGTTGTGACTTGCGTGTCTAAATGTCGAGTATGCTATCCGTGAATGATCTAACATGTTATATATGTTATTTGCGTTATCGTATGTTTGATTTTGAGTGGGGAATGGATGGGAAACTTAGAGGGCATAAACCGTTAAAGTGATGCATGTTATGTGATAGATACGTGTAGGAACTTTGTGTTCTATTTGAAAGCCACTAAATGACTAACTGGTAAATCATACTAGGACGTGATTGACCGACCTTGACTGTTAGCTATATTGAGAATCTAACCGAGCAAACCGAGGTGAGTTCACACACTTTCTAAGGCATGGGATTCCCGGTGGTTTGGGAATGGGTTAAAGAATTAAAACGGAATCTACATATCTTACTTAAGTAGGATATGTACGGCCATCCTCCTCGGGTAGGATGCCAGTATTAATCCTGCGGATTCTCTTTGGGAGAACTACGTACGTTCGTCCTCCTTGTGTAGGACAACAACCTTAAACTTACTAGACAAAACTCTATCATAAGTCCCTCATTTTATATCGACTTAATCGCCGAGGCCAATGGCGAGCGGGTCATTATTTAATAGCGCTATTAGGTTTAACAAACCTCACACCGTGCCAGTCGGACGGGCATGTACTAATGGACTATGGCAAACCATTAGTGATGATAGACACTGATGTAGGGCACAACTTACTTGCGTAGTAGTCGATACCATACGGTCTAGTAGTTCACATGGGGAAGCCCCCACTAATCATGGACAGGGTATGGGTAATAAAGAATGAACTGGTTAAATTTTCTTTCAACTACGGGGTAACCCCCACGGCAATTATGCCAACGAAAGACAAACCACATTTTCGGAAACAACTTAAAACTAAACAACCAAACGTGAACTCACTCAACTTTGTTGTTGACTCGTTGTTACATGCCTTACAGGTCGCTAAATGCTTGGAGCTTGCACAAGGAAGGAGTCGTTGTGGTGTACGGACTGTTATGTTCCGTGCTTAATATTTGAATCCTTATGAACTTATAAAACTTGCGTTTGAACTTTAACTTATAAACTATGGACTTATGTTTTGGACTTTACGTTTATGCTTCCGCTGTTTAATTTAAAACTCGGTTAACTAGCTTTTGGTCACCAATCGTATTGTGGTTGGCTTTATTTACTTAAATACGTTGTTCAGTATGATTGGTGGCTCGATCTGTCACACCCCCAAAATCCACCTGCGGAGTATCACCGCTTGGGAGCGTGACTGACCAGGATCAAGCCACCAATCATATTGAACATGTAATTAATATTAAGTAAAATAAATGTAAACCATCCATCCTATACGATAGGTGTTCAAAACATAACCATAGTTTCAAAGTGTAGCGGAAGCATAGTAAATAATCCAACAATAGTTAATAGTTTTAAATGTCATAATAGTTCAACGTAGAAACCACGATCCTTGTCCACAACGACCCGCTTCTCCAGTGCAAGCTCCAAGTACCTAACGATCTGCAAGGCATGTAACGGAATGATCAACAAACTAGTTGAGCGAGTTCACAGTAAGTAAGTGCGTAACAGTAAGTAACGGGTGGCCCTACTGGGCCAATAGTAAGTTATACAGGTGGGGGCTTCCCATGTTATGTGACCACTAGACTATTCGTATCAACTACTCGTATCATCCCTGTTCTTCATCCGAGAACAGTAGCGCGTATGGGGTGTACGTAGGTTTTACGTACGTATCCTTCATAACCGAGGATAGGAGACGCGGGGGTGTACGTAGGTTTCACGTACGTATCCTTTGTACCGAGGATAGAAGTAATGCGTACACGTAGGTTTTACGTGCGTGCCTGACATCCGAGGCAGTAATTGGCATATGACCACGTAGGTGTTATCCTAACCTACGGAACCGTCCTGACATCCGAGGACCATGGTAGGTGATAGTCTAGGAAAAGCATATATACGTTCTTAGTCAATGGTAACCTTTATCCCATTCCCACGACCCGGGAATCCCATGCCTTAGTAGGAGTGTGAACTCACCTTGGTTTGCTCGGTATGCTAGGTTATGCACTCACAAGTAATCAATCAAGTCCTTGTGATGATCCTAGAGAAAGAGGAATCAAGTGTGATGATTATCTTTAGCCAAATGATTTGGTGATGATGCTTGCTAGAGGATTAGAGAGTTACAAGTACGTGCTTTGGATTTGTGTGCAAATGATTAGTGAAATGAGGTTAGGGTTAAGTATCTAGGATTTCACTAATTACACTCTACCTCCCTAAGTATTATATTTTACAATAGTGCACTATTCCAATTAATTACACAGTTTCACCACCAAGTTTACACATTTGACAAGTTTATCATAATTAACACATAGTCATGCACAATCACACAATACACTTCATTATACCAAACCGTAAACAATTCCATAGAAATCAATTGTGCAATTTAAACAGCTAAACAATACTTGAACGTGCAATAAATGCGAAATAAGAATCTTGAAAATTCGAGTTGTCACATTATCCCCAACTTAAAAGAAATTTCGTCCCGAAATTTGGTACGCACTCACTGAGGAAGCTAGGTAAGCTGTACTGTTCACTGGTTTTCCTGGGGTGTCACATCATCCCCCCGTTGATTTGGAATTTCGTCCCGAAATTCAGTAGTAGTAGCTTCAGCCTCAGTAGTGGATGTATTGGTTTCGAATAACTGGGGGTACTTTTCTTTCATCTGGTCTTCGCGTTCCCAGGTATACTCTGGGCCACGCTGGGAGTTCCAACGAACTCGAACAAGAGGGATTCTCTTGTGCTTGAGGACCTTAACATCCCGGTCCGTGATTTCAATTGGTTCCTCGACGAACTGCAACCGCTCGTCGATAGTGAGTTCCTTAAAAGGAATGATGAGGGTTTCATCTGATAAGCACTTCTTTAAGTTCGACACATGAAAGACATTGTGAACTGCTCCGAGTTCAGCTGGTAAGTTCAACTTGTAGGCTACTTTGCCAATCTTTTCTAAGATTTCAAATGGTCCGACGTACCGCGGATTCAGTTTGCCCCTTTTGCCAAAACGTACCACACCCTTCCAGGGTGAGACTTTCAATAATACCCGGTCCCCGACCTGAAATTCCAAAGGCTTTCTACGCTTGTCCGCGTAGGCTTTCTGACGGTCGCGTGCTGCCGCCATGTGTTGTCGTATCTGTGCTATCTTTTCTGTGGCGTCCACTACAATCTCTGGACCCGTAATTTGACTATCCCCCACCTCTGCCCAACAGAGAGGTGACCGGCATTTACGTCCGTACAATGCCTCGAATGGAGCGGCTTGAATGCTGGTATGGTAACTGTTATTGTACGAAAACTCCACCCATGGGAGGTGCTTTTCCCAGCCGTTGCCGAAATCGATAACGCATGCCCTAAGCATGTCTTCAAGTGTTTGAATCGTTCGCTCAGACTGTCCATCCGTCTGAGGATGATATGCTGTGCTCATGTCTAAACGTGAGCCGAAAGATTTATGCATTGCTTGCCATAGCTCTGACGTGAATCGTGCATCGCGATCCGAAATAATAGAGGTGGGCACTCCGTGCCTCGAAACAACTTCTTTAAGATAGACGTCTGCGAGAGTGGAGAACTTGTCCGTTTCCTTAATCGGCAGGAAGTGTGCAGACTTGGTGAGTCGATCCACGATTACCCATATTGTATCGTTCCCACGCTGAGATCTCGGTAGGCCTGTAACGTAATCCATGGAAATTTCTTCCCACTTCCACTGAGGTATCTTAGGCTGTTGAAGTAGGCCTGCGGGTTTCTGATATTCGACCTTGACTCTCGCACAGGTCAAGCACTTGCCAACATAGGTGGCGATGTGGGCTTTCATACTTGGCCACCAGTATGTTGTTTTGATATCGTGGTACATCTTATCCGACCCTGGATGTACCGAGTAGCGAGACTTGTGTGCTTCATCCATCACAAGTTCTCGTAAATCGCCATGGAGTGGGACCCAAATACGCCCCGTTACATAGTAGGCGCCGTCTTCCTTTTGTTCCATACGTTGCTTTGAGCCGCGTAAAGCTTCAGCCTTGACGTTTTCGGGTTTCAATGCTTCTATCTGAGCAGCTCGTATCTGTGCAGGAAGACTGGACTGAATAGTAAGCTGTAGCGCTCGCACGCGCTTAGGTAGGGTGTCCTTTCGACTGAGGGCGTCGGCCACAACATTGACCTTGCCTGGATGATACTTGATAGCGCATTCGTAGTCGTTCAGTAGTTCAACCCATCTCCGTTGACGCATATTCAAATCATTTTGCTTAAGAATATGCTCGAGACTCCTGTGATCGGTGTAAATTGTGCACCTGGTACCGTACAGGTAGTGTCGCCATATCTTAAACGCGAAAACAACAGCTCCCAGCTCTAAATCGTGCGTCGTGTAGTTCCGTTCATGAACCTTGAGTTGACGAGAGGCGTAGGCAATAACTTTATCCCGCTGCATCAATACACAACCAAGCCCCTGTATCGATGCGTCACAATAAACCACGAAGTCATCCGTGCCCTCGGGCAGTGAGAGGATAGGTGCGCTGCATAGTCTGTCCTTCAGGTACTGAAAAGCCGTTTCTTGTGTATTACCCCAACGATAGGTAACACCTTTCTGTGTCAACATAGTAAGCGACTGTGCGATCTTGGAGAAGTCTTTGATGAATCGCCTGTAATACCCCGCCAAACCCATGAATTGGCGTATTTCTGTTGGTGTACGCGGTGCTGGCCAATTCCTAATCGAATCTACCTTGGATGGATCGACATGAATCCCATCCTTGTTTACCACATGGCCTAAGAAGTGGACTTCACGAAGCCAGAAGTCGCATTTTGAAAACTTTGCGTACAGTTGCTCTTTTCGAAGAAGTTCCAAGATAAGACGTAAGTGCTGCTCGTGCTCCTCCCGACTCTTGGAGTAGATCAAAGTGTCATCGATGAAGACGATGACGAACTTGTCAAGATAGGGTTTGCACACCCTGTTCGTAAGGCCCATAATTATGGCAGGTGCGTTCAATAATATCAAACCATCCATCATACCAAACATAAAATATACAGGTAAAATAATTCATAAAACCCAACATGATTAATGTTCAAACCAAACTTTGTTTGAGTAGCGTAAACATAATAATGAAAACCCAAGACAAGTTATAAGTTCAATTAGCGTTCATTGCGTCTCCTCCTCCTAACACGAAAACTCGACCTCTTGCCTCGTTGCCATTGATGTTGTTGTTTCCCCCGTTGTTGTTGTTATTGTTCCCGTTGCCCTGATTGTTGTTGTTGTTGTTCTGGTTCCTGTTTAGCTGTGGGCAGTGTCTCTTGATGTGACCTTCAGCACCACAATTATAGCACCCCTTGTTGCCCTGTTGCTGATTCTGCTGTGCCGGTGGCTGCTGCTGATCCTGATTCGCAGGACGAGGGCTTCTACAGTCTTTGGCCTCGTGACCCATCTTGAGGCATCTTTGACAACGGCCCTTATTACACTGGCCACTGTGATGCTTGTTGCAGGTGTTACACTTTGGGAGATTTCCTCGATACCCTCCCTGTCTGTGGCTGCCTGAGGAGTGCTGACTTGGACTCTGGTAACTGTCTGTCTTTCGCTGTTGAGCTTGCGACTGCACTGAAGCTGATCCCTTGCTAGAATCCCCATCCCATTTTCTCTTACTTTCACTGGGAGTAGCAAGTGTAGTAGAAGCAGTAGCGGTAGCAGTAGCACTGATACGCTTAGGCAGTTTATTCTGATCCACTGCCTGATCGGTGATGCGATGAGCGAGACGCTGGATTTCCTGGATGTTGTCGAGGTTAGCCGAGGTAACGTGGCTCTGTATTTCTGGTGCCAAACCTTTGAGATACAACTCAATTCGCTTGTATGGAGGGTCCACCATAGTTGGACATAACACAGCCAACTCATTTGATCTCTTGGTGTAAGCTTCGATCTCTGAACCCACCATTTTCAAGTTATACAACTCGTCCTCCAACTTGTGAATGTCTTCTCTAGTGCAGTATTCCCTCTTAATCAGTTCCTTAAAATCATTCCAGGGTGTGGCGTTAGCAGCTGCCAACCCTAAGATCTGCACTTGCGCGTTCCACCATGTGAGCGCAATCCCTTCAAGTGTGCCAGTGGCGAACTTCACCCTGCGAGCCTCAGGGCATTCACACATCTCGAAAACCGACTCGAGCTTTTCAAACCAGTGGAGGAGTCCAACTGCTCCCTCCGTGCCACTGAACGTGTTAGGACGACAATCCATGAAATTCTTGAAGGTGCACACAGGTTGTTGCTGAGCGGGTTGACCTATTGTGTACGAATAGGGCAAAGTTAAATACGAGCGTTAATGTAGGATCTAAAGACCCTAGTATGAGTCTATACTGCAGGATATACTACCTGCTTGAGCGGCTGCAACTGCCGCAGCAATGAGAGCCTCTAGCTGGGCTTGAGTCATGTTAATTCGTGCGGCCATTGATCTTCACATCAAAGGCAACATAAGTGAGAAAGGTTCGCGAATAGTGCGATGACAGAAGAGTGTAAGCACATAAGTATTCTCATGCAATAACAAGTTGTGAGCAAAGTAATGTAAGCATACTACGAGCAAAGTTCTATGCAGTTCTAGCATGTAGGCAATAAACATAAACCTTATTACCTAGGAAGTTGAGTCTTGCACGTGGAGCGAAGCGTCGTTGTGGATCGTTGAGAGCACCGTTCTGGTTATAGTCTGGTTTTAATAAAAACGTTTTTCCATATTAAAACCAAGTTCTCTATAACCAATGGCTCTGATACCAATCTGTCACACCCCCAAAATCCACCTGCGGAGTATCACCGCTTGGGAGCGTGACTGACCAGGATCAAGCCACCAATCATATTGAACATGTAATTAATATTAAGTAAAATAAATGTAAACCATCCATCCTATACGATAGGTGTTCAAAACATAACCATAGTTTCAAAGTGTAGCGGAAGCATAGTAAATAATCCAACAATAGTTAATAGTTTTAAATGTCATAATAGTTCAACGTAGAAACCACGATCCTTGTCCACAACGACCCGCTTCTCCAGTGCAAGCTCCAAGTACCTAACGATCTGCAAGGCATGTAACGGAATGATCAACAAACTAGTTGAGCGAGTTCACAGTAAGTAAGTGCGTAACAGTAAGTAACGGGTGGCCCTACTGGGCCAATAGTAAGTTATACAGGTGGGGGCTTCCCATGTTATGTGACCACTAGACTATTCGTATCAACTACTCGTATCATCCCTGTTCTTCATCCGAGAACAGTAGCGCGTATGGGGTGTACGTAGGTTTTACGTACGTATCCTTCATAACCGAGGATAGGAGACGCGGGGGTGTACGTAGGTTTCACGTACGTATCCTTTGTACCGAGGATAGAAGTAATGCGTACACGTAGGTTTTACGTGCGTGCCTGACATCCGAGGCAGTAATTGGCATATGACCACGTAGGTGTTATCCTAACCTACGGAACCGTCCTGACATCCGAGGACCATGGTAGGTGATAGTCTAGGAAAAGCATATAAACGTTCTTAGTCAATGGTAACCTTTATCCCATTCCCACGACCCGGGAATCCCATGCCTTAGTAGGAGTGTGAACTCACCTTGGTTTGCTCGGTATGCTAGGTTATGCACTCACAAGTAATCAATCAAGTCCTTGTGATGATCCTAGAGAAAGAGGAATCAAGTGTGATGATTATCTTGTGCCAAATGATTTGGTGATGATGCTTGCTAGAGGATTAGAGAGTTACAAGTACGTGCTTTGGATTTGTGTGCAAATGATTAGTGAAATGAGGTTAGGGTTAAGTATCTAGGATTTCACTAATTACACTCTACCTCCCTAAGTATTATATTTTACAATAGTGCACTATTCCAATTAATTACACAGTTTCACCACCAAGTTTACACATTTGACAAGTTTATCATAATTAACACATAGTCATGCACAATCACACAATACACTTCATTATACCAAACCGTAAACAATTCCATAGAAATCAATTGTGCAATTTAAACAGCTAAACAATACTTGAACGTGCAATAAATGCGAAATAAGAATCTTGAAAATTCGAGTTGTCACACGATCCTGGTCATGTCACGCCTCCAAGCGGTGGTACTCCGCATGGTGGATTTTGGGGGTGTGACAGATTGGTATCAGAGCCATTGGTTATAGTGAACTTGGTTTTAAAAAGGGAAAAGCTTTTTGATAAAACCAGACTATAACCTGTACAGTGCTCAACGATCCACAACGACGCTTCGCTCCACGTGCAAGACTCGACACCATAAGTGGTATGATTTATGTTATATTGTCGGTTAGATAGTACTCGCTATGCATTAGATAATGTGACAATTGCTATTGAACCTTGTGTGCTTACGCTCTACTATCGTCCCACACTTACGCACATTCACGACACATTCCTCACTTACGTTGCTTCGTTATGAAGATCATGAGCGGACGCGGAGGACGTATCAACCTTACTCAAGCCCAGTTGACGGCTCTGATCAACGAACGAGTTGCTGAGGCACTCGCAGCTGTTCCTGCAGGAGGTATAACCTGCTACTTCGACCTATCTTAGGACGTTTAGATCTTACCTTCGCAAACCTACCCTCGTGCTTAACCTTGTCATTTATTCTCGCACCACTGGTCACATGCTCAGCCTCCTGTGTGCACATTCAAAACCTTCATGGATTGCCGACCAAGCACTTTCAGCAGCACAGAAGGTGCTGTAGGCCTCCTTCACTGGTTCGAGACGCTCGAGTCTGTTTTCGAGATGTGTGATTGCCCGGAAGATCGTAAGGTGAAGTATGCTACTGGAACACTCGAAGGAGCTGCGTTAACCTAGTGGAAAGCACAGGTCTAATTGCTTGGGTTGGCGGTTGCTAACGCCACCCCATGGAACGGCTTCAAAGAACTGATTAGAGAAGAGTATTGCAGTCGTGACGACATCCACAAGCTAGAGGTGGAATTTTTCAACCTGAAGATGACGGGGTCTGAGATTGAGGCGTATACTAAGAGGTCAAACGAACTGGCCATCCTGTGTCCTACTATGGTGGACCCTCCTTACAAACGCATTGAGCTGTACCTTAAGGGCTGGTGCCAGAAATTCAAAGCCACGTAACCGCAGCTAACCTTGGCACTATACAACAAATCGTCAAGTTGGCTCATCGTCTCACTGATCAGGCAGTTGAGCAGAACAAACTGCCCAAACGTATTAGCGCCACTACTTCGGATGCTCCCAACGACAATAAGCGCAAGTGGGATGGAAATCTGGGCAAGGGTTCTGCTTCAGCTTAATCTCAGCAGCGAAAGACAGATGAGTACATGAGCCCCAGTCAGCAGTCATCTGGAAATCAAGGTCAGGGTGGGTACAAGGGAAACCACCCTAAGTGCAATCGATGTAATCTGCACCAAAGCGGCCAGTGCAACAAGGGTCGTTGTCAGAGATGTCACAAGCTGGGTCACGAAGCCAAAGATTGCAGGAGCCCACGTCCTGTGAATCAGAATCGCCAACAACAACAAGCTCCACAGAACCACCAGCAGCAGCCCCAGCAGGGAAATAAAGGATGCTTTCAGTGTGGCGCCGAAGGCCACTTTAAAAGGAACTGCCCCCAGCTGAACCAAAACCAGAATCAGAACAACCCAAGAAACGGGAATCATAATGGGAACCACAATGGAGGCAACAACGGAGGCAACAACGGAGGCAACAATGGAGGTAACAATAATGGCAATGGCGCCCAGGGTCGTGTATTCGTGATTGGTCAGGGAGAAGCAAGGAACGATCCCAACGTTGTGATGGGTAAGTTTCTTCTGGACAACTTCTTTGTTACTGTTTTATTTGATTCGGGTGCCGATGCTAGCTACGTGTCCTTAGAAGTTAGTCAGATGCTTAAGCGTACTCCAACACTTTTGAACACCAAGCACATCGTAGAGTTAGCAAATGGAAAAAGTTTAGAGGCTACACATATAGTTAAGGGTTGCAAGCTTGTCCTTGCTGATCAGACCTTTTCTATCGACCTCATTCCTATCGTTCTGGGTAGTTTTGACGTTGTCATTGGGATGGATTGGTTATCTCAACACCAAGCGGAGATTATTTGCAAGGAGAAAATCGTCGGCATCCCTCGCCCTGGAAAAGAACCCCTCGTGATTCGTGGCGACAAGAGTGGTGCTGTTGTAGGCATCATCTCTTTCCTTAAAGCCCAGAAGTGTTTACGGAAGGGCCACACCGCTATCCTAGCCCTCGTTACTGAGGCATCCGCGGAAGAAAGGAAGATAGAAGACATTCCTATTGTACGCGACTTTCCCGAGGTATTTCCTGAGGAATTACCTGGCCTTCCGCCTCATCGACAAGTCGAGTTTCAAATCGAGCTAGCTCCTGGAGCAGCACCAATAGCTCGTGCGCCTTATCGACTTGCTCCATCAGAACTCGAAGAACTGTCTACGCAACTACAAGAACTTCTGGAAAAGGGTTTTATACGTCCTAGCTCTTCGCCATGGGGAGCTCTAGTGCTATTCGTGAAGAAGAAAGACGGTACCTTCAGAATGTGTATTGACTACCGCGAGCTCAGCAAGGTGACCGTGAAGAATCGTTATCCTCTTCCACGCATTGACGACTTATTCGATTAATTGCAAGGGTCGAGTTTCTATTCTAAGATTGACCTAAGGTCAGGCTACCATCAGATGAGAGTCCGAGAGGAGGATGTCTCCAAAACAGCATTCAGGACTCGTTACGGCCATTATGAGTTTCTTGTTATGCCTTTCGGATTGACGAATGCACCTGCGGTCTTCATGGACCTCATGAACCGAGTGTGCAAGCCTTACTTGGATAAATTTTTCATAGTCTTCATCGACGACATCCTGATCTATTCTAAGAGTCAGGAGGAACACGAGCAACACCTGAGACTTATTCTGGAACTACTTCGTAAAGAGCAGCTGTATGGCAAGTTTTCGAAATGTGACTTCTGGCTTCGCGAAGTCCATTTTCTGGGCCATGTGGTAAACAAGGATGGGATTCATGTTGATCCATTCAAGGTTGACTCGATCAAGAACTGGCCTGCACCCCGTACACCAACAGAAATCCGCCAATTCTTGGGTTTGGCAGGATATTACCGAAGGTTTATCAAGGATTTCTCAAAGATTGCGCAACCTCTCACTTCACTGACTCAGAAAGGTGTTACCTATCGTTGGGGTGATGCACAGGAGTAAGCATTCCAGCACTTGAAAGATAGACTCTGTAGCGCGCCTATCCTCTCATTGCCTGAAGGCACAGATGATTTTGTGGTTTATTGCGACGCTTCCATCCAAGGACTTGGTTGCGTGTTGATGCAACGCGACAAGGTCATTGTCTACGCATCAAGCCAACTTAAAGTTCACGAAAGGAACTACACTACTCATGATCTGGAACTGGGAGCAGTTGTTTTCGCGCTTAAGATATGGAGACATCACCTGTACGGTACCAAGTGCACCATTTACACCGATCACAGGAGTCTCGAGCATATCTTCAAGCAAAAGGAGTTAAACATGCGTCAACGTCGATGGGTCGAACTCTTGAATGACTATGAATGCGCGATCAAGTATCATCCGGGCAAGGCCAATGTTGTGGCTGACGCCCTCAGCCGGAAGGATACTATACCTAGGCGTGTACGTGCGTTATAGCTTACCATCCAATCCAACCTTCCAGCTCAGATTCGTGATGCTCAGGTTGAAGCATTGAAAGCTGAGAACATCAGGGCTGAGTCCCTTTGAGGATCGAGGCAACGGCTAGAACAAAAGGAAAATGGCGCCTACTATGTTAACGGACGCATCTGGGTTCCGCTTTATGGGGACTTACGCGAGCTTGTGATGGATGAAGCACATAAGTCTCATTATTCAGTACATCCTGGTTCGGATAAGATGTACCACGATCTAAAGACTACATACTGGTGGCCTGGTATGAAAGCCAGCATAGCGACCTACGTCAGTAAATGCTTGACTTGTGCTAGAGTTAAGGTCGAATACCAGAAACCATCAGGCCCACTTCAACAACCAGAGATCCCGAAATGGAAATGGGAGCAAATATCCATGGATTTCGTTACTGGCCTGCCCAGATCTCAACGCAGAAATGATACCATTTGGGTGATCGTGGATCGACTGACCAAGTCTGCACATTTTCTGCCTATCAAAGAAACGGATAAGTTTTCTACTTTAGCAGACATCTACCTAAAAGAAGTGGTATCAAGGCACGGAGTGCCAACCTCCATCATTTCTGATCGTGACGCGCGTTTCACCTCTGAACTGTGGCAAGCTATGCACAAGTCTTTTGGCTCACGATTAGATATGAGCACCGCTTATCATCCACAGACGGATGGGCAATCAGAACGCACCATCCAAACTCTTGAAGACATGCTTAGGGCATGTGTAATTGATTTTGGTAACGGCTGGGAAAAGCATCTCCCGTTAGTGGAGTTTTCATATAACAACAACTACCACACCAGCATCCAGGCCGCTGCGTTCGAGGCATTGTATGGACGCAAGTGCCGATCACCTCTCTGTTGGGCAGAAGTTGGTGACAGTCAAATCACTGGCCCAGAACTAGTAGTAGATACAACAGAAAAGATTGCTCAGATACGACAACGAATGGCGGCAGCTCGTGACCGTCAGAAAAGCTATGCCGATAAGCGAAGAAAACCACTTGAGTTCCAGGTTGGGGATCGAGTGCTGCTCGAAGTCTCACCTTGGAAAGGTGTAGTTCGATTTGGCAAACGGGGCAAGCTCAACCCGCATTATGTCGGACCATTCGAGATCATTGAGAGAATTGGAAAAGTCGCCTACAGGTTGAATCTACCTGAAGAACTCAGTGGAGTTCACAATGTTTTCCATGTGTCAAATCTGAAGAAGTGTCTGTCAGATGAGACCCTCATAGTTCCTCTCAAGGAGCTCACTATCGACGACCAGCTGCGATTCGTCGAGGAACTAGTAGAAATTACGGATCAAGACGTTAAGATTCTCAAACACACCAGAATACCTCTCGTCCGAGTTCGTTGGAATGCCCGCCGTGGCCCAGAGTATACCTAGGAATGAGAAGACCAAATGAAACTCAAGTATCCTCAGCTGTTTAAGAAAAACGCAACCACTACTGAGGCTGAAGCTACTGCAGAATTTCGGGATGAAATTCCAAATCAACGGGGGGATGATGTGACACCCCAGGAAAATCAGGAAACCAACGCAACTTAACTAGCTTCCTCAGTAACCACGTGCTAAATTTTGGGACGAAATTTTCTTAACAGGGGGAGAATGTGACAACCCTCAAAATTCCATGTACTCCGTACAATTTATTATTGATAATTAAAGTGCTTGACGACTGTGTGAAATTACTTAACTGCTTTCTGATATCTGTGTTATGCTTACATGTGCTTGTTAACATACTAGTAGTACGCAGAAAAGTCATTAAATAGTCCGTTATAATTTCCTAAGTGTTAGAAATTAAAAGTGTTACAAAAATATACATAAAAGACACTTTACGGATTAATTATGCACTTTAACGGAACAACACTGAACCGAACAACCGCACTTTACCCGGAACACAAAAATATTGTCAAACACATTATTTCTATTTTTCTGAGCTAGTTAGGGTCCCCGAACCCCCTAACACCCTTATTATTAAATAACACACAACAATATGCTAACTATGTCATTCCAACATAACTAAGACTTGTAACTAGATCAATCACCACCCAACCCCCCCTATACCCCCCCCCCCCCATTACGGTTTCATGAGGGTGGGACAACCACACCCCTCTTTTGATTATTTAAATGCCATTGTTGGACAATAAGGGGACATTCTACCTATTGGATCATAGAAAACATGGATTATAAATAAGTATCAAGGATAATCATACTCTCATTTTCAACACACACAAACTTCAAGCTTTTCTCTCCTTCCCTCCCTCATCCCTCACGGCTCCACCACACCTCCACCATACCACCACCTTCAAGCCTCCTACAAGCCATTTTCTTACATATAAAGGTGCAAGGGATCGCATAAGGAAGCTCGGTGCACTCGGAATCTCAAGGACCTCACTACGTTTCTTTTATCCACCACTTTTACGCCTTTGATCTTCCCTAGCCTTGTGCTAGTTGTAAGTGCTTCTAATCACCTTCTTGATCTTGTCTAATGTGGTTAATAAGAGATTCGTCGGATAAAAATCATAAACACTTAAGAACCTAACATAAAGTCTTGGACAAAAGATGAATAAGTTGGATAAAGAAAAGTTATGTGTGTAAATCATGTAGATCTTGTGTGGTTATGATTATTGGTTGATTATCTAATGTTTTGTTGGATAATATTGAGGTTTGATGTTGTTGTGATCACTAAACTTGCTAACGGAATCAATCGAACACGAACTAGGAAGTTAAATACTAAAAACAGAATCTGTCCAAGTTTTACAGCCAACTTCAGTTGGCTGTAAACAGGTCATAAACTCAACGAAAAACTGATATTTTGAGTCTAAAATGTGATATTAGGAAATACGGTTCTAATGGCACCGGAATCGTAATTTTTGGACATCGTTTACTATTTCTAAAGTATTAATTTGTAACAGCAACTTAAGCTGAATTTTGACAGCTATAAATGGGTGTCATACTTTCAGTCATAACCTGAGTTTTGTGATGAATCGGACCATGAAATTTGTACAGTGGATGACAACCGATGCATATGTAATTACCCCACTGGAATTTCGTAATTCGGACACTCGATGAATTTTTGATAAATTGTTCCGTGGACTGTGGTCAGAAATACATAAATCTGAGTTCAGTCCGGAATATGAATTTTTATAAAATATTGGTAGTGAACCGGACCCCGATATTTTTACACAATAAAATATGGAACGTTTAAGACATCTTGTATAAATATGGGAATTTTTGGAATAAGTTAACTATTTTATTAAAATGTCCGAAAACAGCCGGTTTTGAATATAAATGCTGAATTGAGATAAGTTGTGACTTGCGTGTCTAAATGTCGAGTATGCTATCCGTGAATGATCTAACATGTTATATATGTTATGTGCGTTATCGTATGTTTGATTTTGAGTGGGGAATGGATGGGAAACTTAGAGGGCATAAACCGTTAAAGTGATGCATGTTATGTGATAGATACGTGTAGGAACTTTGTGTTCTATTTGAAAGCCACTAAATGACTAACTGGTAAATCATACTAGGACGTGATTGACCGACCTTGACTGTTAGCTATATTGAGAATCTAACCAAGCAAACCGAGGTGAGTTCACACACTTTCTAAGGCATGGGATTCCCGGTGGTTTGGGAATGGGTTAAAGAATTAAAACGGAATCTACATATCTTACTTAAGTAGGATATGTACGGCCATCCTCCTCGGGTAGGATGCCAGTATTAATCCTGCGTATTCTCTTTGGGAGAACTACGTACGTTCGTCCTCCTTGTGTATGACAACAACCTTAAACTTACTAGACAAAACTCTATCATAAGTCCCTCATTTTATATCTACTTAATCGCCGAGGCCAATGGCGAGCGGGTCATTAGTTAATAGCGCTATTAGGTTTAACAAACCTCACACCGTGCCAGTCGGACGGGCGTGTACTAATGGACTATCGCAAACCATCAGTGATGATAGACACTGATGTAGGGCATAACTTACTTGCGTAGTAGTCGATACCATACGGTCTAGTAGTTCACATGGGGAAGCCCCCACTAATCATGGACAGGGTATGGGTAATAAAGAATGAACTGGTTAAATTTTCTTTCAACTACGGGGTAACCCCCACGGCAATTACGCCAACGGAAGACAAACCACGTTTTCGGAAACAACTTAAAACTAAACAACCAGACGTGAACTCACTCAACTTTGTTGTTGACTCGTTGTTACATGCCTTACAGGTCGCTAAATGCTTGGAGCTTGCACGAGGAAGGAGTCGTTGTGGTGTACGGACTGTTATGTTCCGTGCTTAATATTTGAATCCTTATGAACTTATAAAACTTGCGTTTGAAGTTTAACTTATAAACTATGGACTTATGTTTTGGACTTTACGTTTATGCTTCCGCTGTTTAATTTTAAACTCGGTTAACTAGCTTTTGATCACCAATCGTATTATGGTTGGCTTTATCTACTTAAATACGTTGTTCAGTATGACTGGTGGCTCGATCCTGGTCATGTCACGCCTCCAAGCGGTGGTACTCCGCATGGTGGATTTTGGGGGTGTGACATCAATGCCTTAGAAAAATTTTTATATTTTACAAATTCACCTCCCAACATCCCCCAAACGAATGTCATTGGTGAATTTTCAGTACAAAAAAACATACCTGAGCTTTTCTTTTCGTGATTTCTTTCCTCCGAACTACCTCATTTCCCTGCAACACTCGGGAATCATACCGAAAACAACCGAAATTTGTGCAAAAATGCTCCACAAGTTGGATTTTTCAGGCTAAAATTCTTATATAATTTTAGAATCACTTTTCCCTACCCCCCAAATGAATGTGCGTTGCCCTCAACTGCACCAAAGCTTGACCAAACCTCCCGAGCTTCCCCACACTTGAATAACAGCACGGTTATACGTGAAAACTCACAGAAAACAATCTAACAAACTACAAAATCAAAAATAATTACAAATGAGCCTTAGGCTGCCTCCTAAGAGCGCTAAGTTTTAGATCTTCAGCCAGATCGTATCTGTGCGATTACTCAACATATTCGCGAACGGTGCTCACGTATAGCACCTCCACATTTTTCTCAGGACCGTTGATTTCTCGAGCATTGAAGTACGATTTTAGTCTGTGCCCATTCACCATCTGGCGGATATGATCATCAAAGTCCTCAATCTCAAAATCACCGTGTTTTCCGACCTTTGTCACACGATAAGGCCCTGTCCACTTACTCTTCAGCTTTCCAGGGAACAGTTTCAACATGGAATTGTATAACCAAACAAGCTGGCCAACTTCAAACACTTTCGGCTTAATCTTCGCATCGTGCACTTTCTTCATCTTGTCCTTATATGCAGCGGCACAGTCGTAAGCTTCATTCCGTGTCTCTTCCAGTTCTCCCAATGCCAATTGTCTCTCCTTACCTGCAGTATCATAATCGATGTTAACCTGTTTAACTGCCCAGAATGCACGATGTGCAATTTCTACCGGTAAGTGACATCCTTTTCCATAGACCAATCGATACGGTGTTATTCTAATCGGTGTTTTGTACGCCGTACGATACGCCCACAAAGCATCATCCAGTTTATTGGACCAATCCTTGTGGTCGGCTCGCACAGTTTTTTGTAAAATTTCTTTAATTTGTTGATTAGAAACTTCAACTTGCCCACTCGTTTGAGGATGATACAGAGTGGCAATTCGATGATCAACACCATATCTCTTAAGGAGTTTGCCAAAGTTAAAATTTTTGAAATGAGACCCCCCATCACTTATGATCACACGAGGGACTCCAAATCTTGAAAAAATGTTCGATTGAACGAACTTGCAAACAACCTTATGGTCATTGGTTTTGGTGGCAATGGCCTCAACCCATTTAGACACATAATCCACTGCCACCAAGATGTAGAGATCGCCGAACGAATTCGGGAATGGGCCCATAAAGTCAATTCCCCATACGTCGAAGATATCGACAACAAGGATTGGCTGCATGGGCATTTCATCCCGTTTCGAAATGCTACCCATTTGTTGAGACCGTAGACAATTCTTAGCATATTCAAACGAATCCCTAAACACCGTAGGCCAATATAGCCCACATGATAGCACTTTGCGTGCCGTTTTCTGTCCACTGAAATGTCCACCACACGCGGACTCATGCACCAATGATAAAACCGATGGAATTTCTTCATCCTCAACACACTTCCGGATAATCTGATCGGCTCCCACTTTAAAGAGATCCGGCTCATCCCATATATACTGCTTTGCTTGTGAAAGAAAGTGTGCCTTCCTAGATCTCGACCAATGATCCGGGATGATACCTGAATGAGCATAATTAGCAAAGTTAGCAAACCATGGTTGAATATCAATAGTAAGTAAATGCTCATCTGGAAATGTTTCCAGAATATCATGTTCAGGTCCTTCGATCTCGTTCACCACTCGTGACAGGTGGTCCGCCACCACATTTTTGCTTCCCTTCTTATCTCGTATCTCCAAGTCAAATTCTTGCAATAAAAGGACCCATCTGATAAGTCTTGGCTTTGCATCCTTTTTCTCCATAAGATACCTGATGGCAGAGTGATCGGAAAACACAATTACTTTACTACCACAAATATAAGGTCTAAATTTGTCTAACGCATAGACAACAGCAAGAAGCTCCTTTTCCGTGGTGGTGTAATTCAACTGAGCATCCGCGAGAGTCTTGCTCGCATAGTATATTGCCACTGGTTTCTTGTCAACTCTCTGTCTCAAAACTGCACCTACTGCATAGTCACTAGCATCGCACATTATTTCAAAAGGAAGTGACCAATCAGGGGATTGTAGGATGGGTGCTTCAACTAACTTTTGTTTTAGTGTCTCAAAAGATCTTTTACAATGCTTGTCAAAAACAAATGGGACATCTTTTAACAAAAGATTACACAACGGTTTAGTGATAACTGAAAAGTTTTTAATGAACCGTCTGTAAAACCCGGCGTGTCCAAGAAAGGAACGGACGCCTTTGACACTTGTGGGTGGTGGTAAGGTCGAAATTACTTGAATTTTTGCGTGGTCCACTTCAATCCCCTTACTCGAGACAACGTGTCCCAACACGATGCCCTCCTGAACCATAAAATGGCTCTTTTCCCAACTTAATACCAGGTTTGTTTCAACACATCTTTTTAGCACTCGTGACAATTGTTCCAAACAGGCCTCAAAAGATGTGCCAAAGATTGAAAAATCATCCATAAAAATCTCCAAAGACTCCCCGACCATATCTGAAAAGATACTCATCATACACCTTTGGAAGGTGGCCGGGGCATTACACAGTCCAAACGGCATTCGCCTAAACGCAAAAGTACCGTAAGGACAGGTAAACGTAGTCTTTTGTTGATCATCATGATGAATAGCAATCTGATTATAACCTGAATAACCATCAAGAAAACAGTAAAATTTCTGACCTGCGAGCTTTTCCACAATCTGATCAATAAAAGGAAGTGGGAAGTGATCCTTCGAAGTTGTAGCATTCAACTTTCTATAACCTATGCAAATTCTCCACCCGGTTACCGGCCGGGTGGCCACTTCCTTACCGTCTTCACCTGTAACAATCTAGATGCCCGCCTTTTTAGGCATCGTCTGTGTCGGACTCACCCAAGTACTTTCTGATATGGGATAGATGATCCCTGCATCCAACCACTTTAAGACTTCTTTTTTCACAATTTCCCGCATGTTCGGGTTCAGTCTTCGTTGAGCATCTCGAGCCGGTTTTGCTCCCTCTTCGGTGATGATCTTATGCATAACAATGGATGGACTAATCCCCTTGAGATCAGCGATTGTCCACCCAATTGCAGCCCGATTAGCTATCAACATTCCATCAAAGCTTTTTCCTGTTCAAGTGATAAATTGCAAGCAATAATTACCGGTAGGGTGTTGTTGTCGCCAACAAAAGCATACTTCAAATGCTTTGGCAATGTCTTCAATTCGACTTGTGGAGGTGATTCAAGTGATGGCTTCAATTGAGTATCGATATGATCCGGTAAATTCTCGACTTGATGTGTCCACGTCGGCTTCAATTCCCTAGCCGCCATAACCTCCAATTCTTCTTTTGCATATTCCAATTCCAACTCTGTTTCTGCCAATTCCCTGTCACAAACAAAACACGTCTCTATAGTGCATTCCCCACTTTCGTGAGGATCACACCCGTCAATAATGTCTGCCATGAAGCATTCATCATTGACTAGAGAATCAGATGCACGGGAAAAAGCATTTAATCGTACCTTACGATTTCCAAACGTGATATCAACCGTACCATTTCTACAATCGATTAGTGCATTAGCAGTTGCTAAAAATGGTCTACCAAGTATGACATTAGGTTGTTTAGTATTTTCAATTTGCACATAATCTAAAACCAAAAAGTCAACCGGGTAATAAAACTCGTCAACTTTGACAATGACATCACGCAAGATCCCCCGGGGTAGTTTTAACGTTAAGTCGGCCAACACCACGGTGGTGTCGGCTTGTTTCAATGGTCCGAAGTCATATTGATCGTATAAACTTCCCGGTAAGATGCTAACACTTGCTCCCAAATCCAGCAAGGCTCGACTCATCTTAAATTCACCCACTTAAATGGGGATTAGAGGGGCACCTGGATCTCGGAGCTTTGGTGGAAGATCACCCGACAAAACGACACTAACTTTTTCGGTTAAAGCTATCTTTTTCGGAAATTTGTTGTGCCGTCTTTGGGTGCAAAGCTCTTTCAAATATTTTGCATATGCCGGAACCTGCTTGATTGCGTCTAATAACGGAAGATTAATTTTCACCTGTTTAAAAACTTCCCACATCTCATCCTGTTGTGGGGCCCATTTATTAACAACTTTTGTTTCGGGATTAATTAAAGCCTTAG
The DNA here is from genome assembly GCF_002127325.2 of Helianthus annuus. Lineage (NCBI taxonomy): Eukaryota > Viridiplantae > Streptophyta > Magnoliopsida > Asterales > Asteraceae > Helianthus > Helianthus annuus. Next base: position 28,448,371 of record NC_035433.2, on the reverse strand, counting down.
GAAATGGTATGGTATTACCCTCCATACCCTTCTCCTTTTTGTCACCCGGTTCAGTATCTATCACCCTATTATTTTCAAGATTTTCTTTTTTATTCTTTTTAGGGCTAATAGGTCACGGCTCCGCATCGGACTCGTTTTCCTCATCAATCTCCTCCACGACACCCTCAACCAACTGTGGAGGAGTCCCAACCTGATTATCATAAACTTTCCCAGAACAAAGAATACTGACCTGATTAATTCTGGCATTAGACGAACTCCCTTGATGCTGTGCATTCTTCGTGGTATCACTAGGCAATCGACTCGAATCTTTTCTCCCTTGTGCCATCTCGGTCGCCAGTTGGGTGACTTGCTTTTCCAATGCTTGATGAGATTTAGCTTGCACTTCTTGGTCTTTATTCATTTGCTTCAACATTTCCATAATCTCCCGATTGGAAATCTCCTCGTTTGAAGTATTTGCCTTGCCCTGCTCCTGCTGTTGCTGATAACTTCTTTGGTTGCCCTTGTTGTAATTTCCTTGAGTGTAATTCTGATTATAATTCGATTGACGGTTCTGATACGGCTGGCTTCCTTGATTTGGTACCTAAAAATGATGATTCAATTGATTAGTATTACTGTACCGAAAGTTTGGATGATTACGCAAACCTGGATGATATGTGTTTGAGTTCATATCATAATTCCTTTGCTCTCCATAAACCATGTTCACGTCCTCCTCAGCCGCTACAAACTGACCCGGGCATATATCCGACGTATGTCCCAAATCTCCACATGAGTCACAAACCGGAAAGGTTTGCGCCGCATGCAATGCATCCCGTTCGCCCAAACCTCTAAATTTCGCTAACTGGCGTTCCAATGCCTCCTTTTCTTTCTCTAGCTGAGCAACCCTTGCATTAGAGGCTCCTGCACTTGATGGTGCCACAATTGGATACTTTTTATTCCTATCCGACTATGCTTGCCTCTTTGAATCTGCTGCAACAATATCCAAGTAATCCCAATCTACATCCACATGATTTTTCAAAAATGTACCCCCAGTGATAGCCTTAATATCCCGTCTATCCTCATTTGAAATCCCATCGTGGAATGCGGTAATCAACTCCCATCTTTGAATACCGTGGTGAGGACAATTACGGATCAATTGATTGAACCGTTTCCAAGACTCGTAAAGAAGCTCACCCGGTAATTGTTGGAACTCTCTAATTGCTAATGTCCCCGTTTTGGTTCTTTGCGGGGTATAATAACATCCAAAAATTGTTGCTGCAGCTCTTGCCATGTATAAATAACTAGCATATGGCAACGATGTAAACCAATCCCTTGCAGCATCCTTTAATGAAAACTGAAATAATACCAACTTAACCTGATCTGGCGTGAACCCGTGTCCAACAATCATACCACAAACTGCCTCAAAATCTGCTATGTGTGCATATGGCTCCTCAGTACCTTTCCCGTGAAAGGTAGGTAGCATGTTCAGAATATGTGGTTTTGCTTCAAACGAACGTTCCACATTACCCGGTGCTACTGGCATCACTATCGGTGATGAATTCTCAGCAATGTGCGTCCTAAAGTGGCTCTCAACTCCTCGAATATTCGGATCCGGAAATCGAGGGTCTCTTTGTCTTTGGCGAGGTGCAATCGGTGCCCTATGAATCTGTGGCGGGGTCTGATAAGCATCTACTCCCCGTGGCTGTCTCTGTTGCTGATACAACGGCTGATTACGATTAAATGCCTGATTTTGAAATCCACCTGGATAACCGATATACCCCTCATTTATCCCCCACTCCTCGTCTCCATAACCATCATCCCATGTCTCTGTTCTCGCCCTATTGTCCACTTGCTCAAACATAACACCCGATCGGTTCGGGTGTGGTACTAAATTCGGTTGATTCGCGGCCCATAATGGATCAGGCTGTGGTGGTAATCGGCTTTCTAGAGAATAGAGTGGTCCACCAATAAAATGAAATTCTCCAGTTGGAGCAGAGGTTGGTTGGGTGGTTATGCTTGATGATGGTGCAATGGGTGTGGTCTGTTGTTGTGGTTCAGATGTAAATGGAGGCGGTGGCATTGGTGGCAATTCAGTAGTTGATGTTTGTTGTGGTGTTTGCTGTTGTGGGGTGGATTGGTTTTCTGAAGGATTCATGGTGGTTTGAATTGCTTTTCCCTTCAAGGCTGAACGAAGAAGCAGATTTTGGCGTGCGGTCTTTTCAATTTCGGGATCAAACAAGAGCGGGGAAGATCTTCCTGAAATCCTAGTATGCATGCAAAAAGATCACCTGCACACAAGTAAACAAGAAAACAAAGCGTAATACCGAACAAGACAAAACTAAACAAAAAGAAATATTTTTGGGTTTTTATGATTTTTTTTTTCAAAAACAATAATAGAAACACTACTACTAAACTAACACTAAGCGCACGAATTCCCCGGCAGCGGCGCCATTTTGATGACTGTCGTAAGGGTCAATCAAAAACCTAATTAAGCTACGTAGATAGCGTAAGTAGGGTATCGTATCCACAGGGAATTTATGGTCAGTGTCACGTTTTTAACTAAGAACTAAATTATCTAAATGGGGGTTTGATGAATTTGATTGTAAAAGCTAAGGAACTAATTAAGAGAGTTGTAATCAATACGTGAAAGAATAACCTCTACCCGGAATCCCAATTACCCGTTTAACATCAAAACCTGTTTACTGATTCAAAACACCACATAGACATGGCCTCGGAATTAATGAATCTGATCAATTATCAAGAGTAGTTTTTAAGATTCACTATGCCACCTAATAACCCGTTCAATTGTATCAACTACCCGCCAATTTACCAACCCGCTAACAACGCAAGAAAGTTGCCAATACGCTTAATAAACGACAAATAATTCAAACACAATAAACGTTTACCAAGAATCCAACACGAGTGGTCAAGCTGTACCAGTTATACGAATCCGCAAACAAGAATTAATGTAAAAGAACGTAAAAGTTCATCCGAGTAGAAGTTATAAGAAAATTAGCAGCGCATCATGGTCATCGTTGCTTCAGAATTTGTTAGAAATTGATTGAACATGAAAGAGTTGCTTGGAAGATGGAAGATGATGGAAAATAATCGCCCAAAAGTGCTCCCAATCGTTCCTGGCAGCTACCGAATGAACCCCCTCCATTTCTTTAAAATAGGTTAAAAAACAATTTTCTACGCTGTAAACCTTTCGCGCCACGCGACAGTACGTACTCACTTCCTCGCGTGGCGTGAAACACCATGTTTGACCGGTTTTGTTGACTTGTTCCTTTCATGACACACGACACGCGACACCTCACACAGCCTCCCTCACGTGGCGCGAGGGAGCATGGTTTCCAGCATAACTGCTTTCTCGCTCCGTATTGCCTCGTAACACCCGTTTTCCAGCTTGTATGATCATTGTACTGCATTTAAACGCTGTTAAGCCTGAAAAACCCGACAACCAATAAGTACAAATATCACTATGAATAAACACACTCGAACGCTTAAAACCAACACAAAACTATACATAATATGACGTGTTTACATCCGCACATCATATAGTAACCTGACTTTTTATCTTTAGATCCAAGATTGAAACCTGGCAAGTCCTACACATTCTAAACCCAGAAATAAATTTTCTAAATTTAACAATTTGAATGCATCAACACTGACTCCCCTCAAGACTAACTATATGCACCAATAACTACTCTCTCTCAGATTACAAACACATGATGAACCACTTGTTGATTTAAAAACATATTTTGATAATTAAGACATACTCCCCCTCACAACAAGGTCATCATGTTTAGCAGTCGGAATTTTGAAAATCAGCTTTCCAATATCAGTTGTCGAAAATCTTTTTGACTTTTTCAAAAGTTTATGCTAAAACACACACAAAATCTTTTTGAATCTTCTGAAAGAAAGTAAATGACATCACTTGTAAAATCAGAATAAAGCAGAAACTGAAATATTTACAGACAATATTTTTTGTGAGATCGTGTAAGGGGATCATATCAGTTTATGAGACATGTCACTAACACCATTAAGCTGATTACATTTTAAGCTCTAAACAATTCACCTAGATTGTCAGTATGTGTGTCCAATTAAATTTTCACACAAATTTCAATTGCTTCGAGATACGAATTAATGTTTTAAGCACTTAAACTTATTCGAGTGTCCTACTTCTTGAATATACTCCCGTATCCAGATCCCAATATTCAGTCTTACAGGTGAGTATACCACAAATGATATCTGTTCAGGGGTTAGATGCGAGGGCCGTGAGAGCTCAGGTCGACACTTCCGTATACGCATAGAGATGACGGCTTCAACTTTCGGTGTGTCCCCTTTAGAGGATCTTTTTAATTTCAACAGCAGCGACTGTCAAATTTATTGTTTCATCAGCATGCTGAGGCCAAAGCTATGTTTCAAGCTTTTGCGGCAAGCATTATCCGGGGACTAGGTCAGTACTTCCATACAGCAGAAGTCCCGGGATAATACCCCAGATATCACTGAGCATAAAGACCTAGTATCTCAGAATAAGGGACATTTCAAACAAGATTTCAGGGGTTACCTATATATCCAAGAAGTTGTTAGCCCACAGAATAAGCAAGTTTGAAATTTTTATGTTTATATCTCGTCACAGTCTACTAAATGTGTAAAAACCTACTGGCATATCCTCAGTGAGATTGTTTATCACATTATACCATTACATTTCTCTACCATGTTGTGACGGTCCACTGATGTACTATCATTTCCTCTTTTATACAACAAAACTCATTTTAAAATTTTATCATGTTTTTGTCTTTTTCAAATTTTCTAATGTTTTTGGATTTTCTGAAATTTTCTCCCCCTAAAATTCTAACACATTAAAGAAAATTTTGAAAACAAACTAAACTCTTGACCCACTTGAAAACATGAAATGTAAAACAAACTGTACAAAAACTTGACAACTGACATCGAATCACATCAATTCGCCATTCACTAGCGCATAAACAATCAGAACTCCCCCTTTCACAAACCATTTTCCATTTAGATCTCAAAACACTTAAGTTTGTTTTAATCAAAATGATTTTCCGGAAAATGAATTTGCTTTTACCACTTGTAAGTTTAAAACTTGTTAAGATCAGGGATATGGTTCATCATTTTGTTCTTCAACCACCTATATGTTAGTAAATCAAGTACAACTTAATGTCCCTGATTTACCATTTGCAATTCAGGAACTTCTATATCACGCGTAAAAAATAACCACTTGTAGGAACACACAATACCACTTGTAGGTATAACCACACAATCACCCACTGTAGGAATGTTACGTCTACATTTATCAATCAGGATGCCGATTCCTGCTTCGTACTTACCAACCTGGAAGCTCCGGCGTAATCCTTTCATCCTGTAATTATTCAAACAATTTTAACAACTTTCATACAAACTCATCAAAAACATGAATGATGCCGATTCCTGATCCACAATATAAACTTGGGATCTCTGGCGTAGTCCTAAGACTATTATGGGAAACAGACTTCCATCCAAGTCTTCTCAGACTTGATGGCTTTCAATTCTTGCACAGTGGGGTTATATGTTGCCTTTTTAGTAGCATAAAAGTCTTTAACCCCCTTTGATTTCCCATTCAGCATTTTGCCAAAAATCTTTTTAACACTTCCATTAAATGTTTTCTCGACATCAAATTCATTTTTCTCTTTGTAAAACTGATTCGAGATTTCAATTTTGCCAACTTTCTTTTTAACTTCTTCAAATTTTCAGTGATGGAAAGTCAACATCATTCACTGAAATTCTTACCTCACCTTGTGGCTCCTCTGGCTTTGTGGAACCAGATTCATCGCCGACTTTCTCACTGGCCTTCTTAACAACCCACACTTGGTTGTCTTTCTCTTTCTTTTTATAAAAATTCTTTTTCGAACACTCACCAACCTCATAAGTTGAGTTTTCAAAAACTTTAAGTTTTTCGGTTGGTGGTTCAACATCAACAGCCTTTTCTTTCAATTTTCTAGAAAATCCCTGTTTTGATTTGGCATTTTTTGAACAATTCCATGCTATGTGACCAGCTTCATTGCATCTGTAACAGGTACGAGTTTCCTTTGATTGACACACTTCAGTCCCTTTCTTCTTATTTTCAGAAAGAAACTCTTGATTTGACTGTTTCCAGAAAGGTTTCTTCTATTCCTCTTCTGAGCTTCCACCTGACACAAATTCTGTTTTTGTTTTAGAATTTTTCTCATTTTTATGATTTTCTGATGGAATAAATCCTAAACCGTTCTTTTTGTAGCAACGATTTTGGTTAGGTTTCTTTTGAAAACCAGAACCAGAATTGTAACCTTTTTTCTTGTTTAGACGTTGTTGAACTCTTGAAGTGTATTTTTTAGGTTTTTCGGTAAGATTTAAATCTTTTATTTCAGAAATATTAATTTCTGTCATTTTGAAAACCTTTTTGATCTTGTCAAAACAAACACTTCTTATTGGAAATTCTTTGTCTGAATATAATTTGTCCGAATCATTTAAAGTGTATGCAACTTCAAATGTTTCATCATCCAAATTTGCTTTCGATAACAAAAATTCTTTACTGTAAGACCGTTTGACCGAAGATTTTGAACTGTTGACTGACGAATTTGACCCTCCAGACTCTGACTTTAACTCATCCTCATCAGTATCCAACACCTGATCGACCACCTTTTTGATTAACTCAGACTCATGATCAGTGTCAGACGAGGTAAACGTGACGTCAATGTTTTCTTGTAAAACGTCAGTTGTATCGGTTTTTAGCTTTATATTGACTGCTTTTTCAAGTTGTTCCTCGTTTGGTTTTCTAGGTGAATATCCTTCCCAAATCGGAAGCAGATACTTGTTATAGCTAACAGTCGGTTTCTTACCACAATCTTTCTTCTTCTTTGGCTTCTCGTCTTGAAAAGCTTCCATACCTGCAACAGTTGGGTAAATACGATCAATGAGATAATCAGAACTAGAATAACTTTGTAATAATCGTCTAATTCTCTCATTCTCGATTTTCTCTGTCTGCAACTCTTGCTTCCACTTAGCACTCTCTTCGATGTAGAAATTGATAGCTTTCTGCTTAGTCATCATCACAGCATTCATCATCGTAAGTGCTTGTTCTCTTTCTGAGTTTGTCTTTTGGAGACCAGTTACTGTTTTGTTCAAGACATCATAAGATTCTTTCACATAGTTGAGATTGAACAATAACTGCTCCTTCATCTTCTCATACTCAGCTATTATCTCGTCTTTTGCTGCACATCCCTTGCAGGCTTCCAAACACTTCTCGCAAGGCTTTACAACTTCAACAATCTTCTCAATCTCGATTGTCTTCACCACTTCTATCACTTTTTCTTCTTCTTTCACTTGCCCACTCTCAACATTCTTCTCAGCAACACTTTCAACACTCTTGTTCTGAACAACATCTTCAGATTTCATTTGTTGTTCTTTAGCCGCTCGTTTTTCCTTCAGTTTCTCCATGCGATCTGCAAAATAGAAATGAAAACTTTCAGGAGAAAGATGAGTTTTAGCAATATTGATATGTTTTTCTTCCTCATCATCACTGCTACTATCAACTGGTGATTGATCAAACTGTACAGATTTTTCAGAATCAGCATCTGATACACCAGAATAAGACGGTGTTGGATCAAATACAACTTCTTTTTCTGAAGTAACATCATTCTGAACACTCTCATCTGAACTTTGTGAACTTTCATCAACATTTTTTGAGCTTTCGTCAGATGTAACAGACTGTTCCTCCACACTTTTCACTGTCTCACCAATAGAATTCATCCAGGTGGTAAACATGTCTGGTTCTCTGACAATCTTGGCAATGAAAGCTTTGAAATCACCCTTCTCATCAACAAACATATCCCAGCTGAAGCCTTCAGGTAGTTTTTCATCATCTTGATCAACTAAACAGGCTTTACTATCAGGAGATATGTAGTTGCTCCAATTGAAATCCACTAAACATGCTCTTTTCGAATCCTCAATCTTCCTACCATGAGCCGTCTGTGAGTCTTGTGATTGACCAACCTGTTTATAAATGGCTTTCCGGTAGTAGTCATCTTTTCTGAACGGATTCTGAGCACCACTAGCTTCCCTTTTCTTGCACTCTTTCTTGAAATGGCCTTTCTCCCTGCATCGAAAACAAGTAACTTTAGATTTATCAAAACCTAAAGTAGATACATGAGTATCGAGAAAGTCATTTCTCCCGGTAATTGTCTTGAACTTTTCAGCACGTCTAAGAACACTAGCAAGACACCATTTGATATCCATCAGTTCCATTTCTTCGGCGTCTATTTGATCGTAATCCTCTTTGGTAAGCATAGGATTCCCGATCCGACCAGCTACAAGACCCTCATATGAAAGCAACACTGAACCAAGTAAAGCCATGTGGTCTTTTGTAGTATCTTCTGAAAAACTTTGACCTTCTGGAAGATTTAGAGCTATGTTGCACTGAATCATATAACCATTTCCTGTCTTTGTGCCTTGAGACTGAAAGCTTGTGTTTGACTCTTTAGGATTGACACCTGGAAATGATGAGAATCCACTGCTGATTTTGCTTGAACCCTGATCAGCTTTTTCTGATGAATCTCCAGCACTGAATGCAGTTTAGATTTTCGGACTTCTCTCAGATTCTAGAATTGGAATGCTACCCTTGTAGTACATCTTCACATCCTGTTGACCACTCGGACTGTTCATCCTGGCGATCTTCTGCTTTTCCAGATCCTGACTCTCGATCTTTTCGATGAACTGAGAAATCGTTAACCCATCATAAACACCCGTGTTTTTCAGAATCATCAAATACGTTCCCCATTCTTTCTGTGGTAATGCATCAGCTAGCTTGTCTACCCACTCTTCACGATCTTTTTCAATACTTAACATCGACATTGATCGCACAAGGTGGCAGTATCTCTCAATCAGCTTCTTTGTATCTTCACCCGGTAGACTGCTGAACAGATCAAACTCTTTCTTAAGCAGCGCTTTCTTGCTCTTTATCATGTTCTCGCTTCCCTCAAATTTGACTTTAAGTGCATCCCAGATTGACTTTGCTGTTTTGTCGTGCTGTAGCAGAATGAATATGTCTTCTTTGATAGCTTATTGCAACAGACTGATCATCAATTTCTCCGCTTTGTACATAACTCGTTCCTGATCCGTGAACTCAGATAACTCCTTTAAAACCTGGAAATCTGTTCGAGGCAACACGTATTTCTTCAGAATACATTCCCATGATCTAAGATGGTTTGCCTGAACCCAGTTCTCGAATCGATCTTTCCACCCGTAATATTCTTTGATACTCATCAATTTTGGGGGTTTTTAGGTGGTTCCCGTCTCGTTTTCTATAATCATGGCTTGAACAATTGCGGCTGGACCAGACGGTGTTGCGAACGCGTTATAGAACTCAGTATCCATGATGACTTGACACGTTTTTCAAACGAAACTTGGTGTTTGTACACAAAAGCGAAACCAGATAGTCCACAAAAGCGAAACTAGGAATTTGTCTGTAAAAGCGAAACCCCAGATGTTCTTTGGAGCGAAACCTGTTGATGTGTACTTGGAGCGAAACCTCTGATGTTCAAATAAGCGAAACTAAAGTTTGTCTGAATAAGCGAAACCCTGTTATACACTTGGAGCGAAAACACACTTAATGTGACACAAGAGCGAAACTACTACGTAATTTGGAGCGGAACCTCTCAATAATATGACACACGAGCGAAACTGAATGATCAAATAAGCGAAACTATCAGATGTCTGAATAAGCGAAACCAAGTCCGAAGGTAATTTCATCCATTTTTAGTCCGTATTTTGGTCCGAAACTTTCCAGGGTTTGTTAATGTCCAGTAACACACAGTCTATGAAATTTTGAGCAAATTTCGACCGGTAAAACTTTCTGAAATGATGAAAGAAGATGTAGAAGTAAGAAATCTTGACAAAATCCAGCTATTCTCTGCAGAACTCCTCCTCCTGTGCTCTGATACCACTTGTAGGATCGTGATCTGACCCGATTGAGTCGTTCAGAGGAGTTATACTTCGTTTCAGGTGCGGAATAACAAGAAACGAAGGTAGAACCAACTGGTTCTTCACTAAATATGCTGATTTTATTGATCTGACAACGTTTACAGCTCAAACCTCACACCAGCAGCACTTCGGCTTGGAATACCAGATCTTTAATATGGTTTCGCTCGAATGGACTGCTATATACAGGCCTGGAGGTTTCGCTTATATGGACATGTCCATATAAGCGAAACTACATGTGTACGAATAAGCGAAACCTATAGCCTATGACCATATGAGCGAAACTAACTTCCAAAACACATATAATTTCTAGTTTTCTCGTATAACGTGCCCTAATCTATACAATACAATGTATGACTCGATCCAAGACGAAGTCGACAGATGTAGTGCACCAACAGTTTTTTCGTTAGAATCTCTTCTCTGGTTTTCTCTTTGATTTCAACTATGCCTTTTTCTTCTTTAATTTCAGCAACAAGAACATAATGTTTGCTCTCTGTTATAGCTCTGCCATGAGCTGTTTTTCGAATATTCTCCAAACGATCTTCTTCTAGAAGAACTTGACTCCAATCATATCCTTCATCATCGTAGATTACTGCACAAGCTCTTGACTTGGGTTTATCTTCAATCATTTTCGGCTCTTCTTTGCTTCGGTGGTAGATTGCCTTCCGATGATAATCATTGTTGAAAGGACGTTCATTTCCACCAACTGCAGAATTAGTGCATTCTCTCTTGAAATGACCTTTTTGCTTACATTTGAAGCAGGTCACTTTGGATTTGTCAAATCCAAGCGTCGTTGACGGACCACCCAAAGATTGCTTCCCGGTAATCTCCATGTATCTTTGAGCTCTGCGAATGCAACTTGCCAAACACCAACGGATGTCAATGAGCTCCATCTCTTCCGGATCAATCTGGTCATAGTCTTCTTTGGTCAATTTGGAGTTTCCAATTTTGCCAGCTACCAGACCTTCATACGATTACAGAACAGATGCAAGGAAACTCATTTGCTGTTTAGCAGCATTGATGCTCATTGCAGGAGAATTTTTCAACTTGAGAGCAATGTTGCACAATATCTCCTCTGCTTCTTCAGAACTAGCTTTTGAAGCCGATGAATGATAACCCGGATCATAACTTGATGAGCTCTTCTGTGGCTCTTTTGTCCTGTCACCACTGAATGCTGTCTTTGGTGAACTATCAGCTTTTACCGAAGGTAAACTTCCTTTGTAGTACAGACCAACATTCTGTTGATACGAAGAACTACTCATCTTGTTCTGTTTCTGCAATTCAAGCTCATGAGTTTCAATCTTTTCAAATAATGTATCAAGAGAAATTGTTTCATACAAAGCATCATTTTTCAAAATAAAAACAAACGTTTGCCACTGGTCAGCTCGTGGCAACACTTCTATGACTTTATCAATAATTTCCTCTCTTGTTTTCACAATCTCAAAACGTTCAAGTTCAATTTTTAGGTGACAGAATCTCTCTATCATTTGCCTCACAGACTCTCCTTTAATGCTATCAAATAGATCGAATTCTTTCTTTAGCAAAGCAATTTTATTCTTTTTAATCTGTTTACCCCCCTCAGCTTTAACTCGTAAAGCTTCCCAAACAGATTTCGATGACCCATCATGGTTAAGGAATGCAAAAATGTCATTTCTAATTGCCGACTGGATCAAAGCAATCATTCTCTGTTCAGACGAGAATTCCTTTTTGTCCTCAATGCCTAGTTTCTTCATAGGAATTTCCTCTCCTTTGTCATTTTTTGGTCTCTCATATCCAAATTCTAAACAGAACCAGCTCTCGTGTGCATATGCCTTTGTCCAGTTGAGAAACCATTCTTTCCACCAAGTATAATCTTCAATATTATCCAGCTTGGGTGGTTTGGAATAAGTTCCATAAAAGTTGTCGTGATTAATGTTTTCATTGACCACTTTTGTAATTGACTTTGGTGTGACCGTTGATGTTTCAGAAGATTCGGATGTGAACACATTGAAAAACGTATTGTAGAATTCTTCAGCCATGGTTTGAACTTCTTGAATAACCTGGAGACAAAGACAAACAAACAAACACAATCAGTTTAAACAATATCGAATAACCTGAAACAGACTGACACTCGGTTGACGTGAAATGATCTCAACACAAAATTTCACTTTCAAACGGAATCACTTGTTTTAAACGAAATCTTCAAGCGGAATACTGGATTCAAGCGGAATTAACACTGTTTTCAAGCGGAATTACGACTTGAAGCGAAATCAGGTGGATTTTTCAAGCGAAATAGCTTATTCAAGCGAGATCAGGTGCTACTTTCAAGCGGAATTACGATTTGAAGCGAAATCAGCTAGACTTTTCAAGCGAAATCAAGATGTTCGTTCAAGCGGAATTAAGTTTTAGGTCCAATTTAGTCACTTTTAAGCCGAATTTAGGTATGATATTCTCAAGGCTTTGTTAAAACACTGTTTCGCATGTACTGTGAAAAATTTAGTCCATTTTGTCTGTGAAATCTTGTCCAATTTGAAAAAGAAGGTGTAGAAGTCAGAAAACTAATGATATCAATCTTAACTCTTCCTCCTGTGCTCTGATACCACTTGTAGGGTCGTTGTACGACCTGACTGAGTCTATCAAAAGAGTTGTTTATCCGAATCAGAGGCGGAATCAATGAAACGGACGCTCGATGTAATTATAAATGTCTCTTATATTAATCTGATAGAATTACAGCACCTGGAGACAATTCGGTAGCACCTCGTTAGCGAATACAAGACCTTATTCTGCTCCAAATGAAACGGACATGCCCCTTATTTATAGTGGTGTGATTCCGCTTGAAATGAACCAAGACACATTCAAGCGGAATTAACAATGTTGATTTCGCTTGAACATGCACTTGACAATTTCAAGCGGAATTACCAACAAATCCAGTAAATTCAGTTTCTAACAACCCGAGCACTGATTGTTCTATCCTATTACATTACATGACTCGATACAAGACGAAGTCAATAGACATACTGCACCAACAGTAGTTTCACAATTAAAATGAAAACGATTTTGGGACGAATTAAACGATTTGAAACGACTTAAACGAGATAAACGATTTAATTAAACGATTGATTTTGGGTTGTGATTAGATAATGGGACGGGTGTAGCATGATAAAAGCATGGTAGATACGCCGCTAGTACATCTTATATATAAGTGCTTTTATCATATATATTTCGTGGCATTATTTAGTTCACTTGGGAAACGATTTGAAACGATGTCACACAACAAGGTTTTCAAAACGATATAAACCATACGAGTTTTATTAACAAGTTTTATAACGAGAACAATTGACGATTTGGTTTACTAAAACAAATGTTTTGGAGTTAAGAATCATGGCTACGAGATTTTATAAACTATAACCAACTTGTTTTTGAGTTGGTTAATTATGTTGCAATACACTTTTCAAAACGAGGTTTGTACTTTTGACTCTTGTAGTCTAATAAGGTGCTGCAACATATAAACGAGCCATGAATCCGATACTCTCGTAAAACCTATGTGCTCGCCAGCATTTCTTTGCTGACTTTGTTTTTACATATGTTTCAGGTGGTGTTGCATGATGTTGATTGCTAGGAAGTGTGTTCACTTAGGATTTGGACGTGGCCTTAGTGACATAAAAACAATGATAGATGATTTGTAACTTGTTTGTTTGGTTCAAAGACAATGTAAATTATTTAATAAATTAATAAAACGAAACTTTTGTATCCATGGTTGTGAAACAATCATTCTGTTACAACACTCCCTGACGTTTCCGCCGCGGTTTCATTGTTTTAATGCGGTCGGGGGTGTGACAGAAGAGTTGGTATCAAAGCCAATGGTTATAGGGAATTAGGTTATTAGCAATGCTTTGAACTAGACTATAACTTTCTGGGACCCCAATGCGAGTACACTTACGTTTAGATTTTAAAACAATACCGTCACCTATCCTTAGGTGATAACCATAACGAGAAAAAAATAACAAATACGCTTCAACAATTAATCATCTATTCTTGGATGATTGATTATAAGGTTTTGAACCCTCTGATTTTACAGAATCTCGTCAAAGTTTGGGTCTAAATAATGTGAACACGTGCAAACTAGAAGAGTAAATGCCTGTACCCTGAGTTTTCTGTCTAAGGCTAGAGTGTTCATACAAATCCGCAGTATCAGACCAGTCACTCTTACCTGGGAACTCTTGGGGTGAGTGTTCACTTATAGGCGAGCATGTCTTCAGTGATACATTATATTGACCAATTTACTTTGATTAGTCACTGCGTGTGTGACATCTGTGTCACTTCAGCCATCAAACAAATACCAAAACAATGAAATATTGTATTTCATACTTGGGATTTGTATAAATATGTGTATCGTTTGCACATATTAATTCTTGTTCGATTTCGGGCTTTAAATCGGTTTCTAGAAGGTTATACGCGATCTGATTCGTAAATATAACCAGTTTAAATGCAACAAACACTCCGGAATAGTGACATAGGCTTAACATACCTTAAATAACCCTTACATAACTTAGAAATAAGTTTTGGATGGTTTTGGTATGCCGAAATCAAGTTTATTCGCTTACAGGGACTAAATTCGACAAACTGCGAAAGTATGTCAATTTGTACTGTAACAGACCTTCCGGAACTTGATCATAAGTTAAACACACCTTAAATATCCTTTACAAAGCTTAGAAATAGGCTTTGAGGTGTTTTGTGTGCTAAAACAAACTTTATGCTCATTCAGGGACTAAAAGCGTCAAAAAGCGCACAAGTTTGCATTATCGCGCATATTGTACGTTCTGAATACTTCCGGACATCCAAAAAATTATTCAAGCATTAAAATAATTTATTTTAGTGTTTGGCATGAGAAAAATCCATTCGTCGCGTAATTTGGATCGTCTTTCGCGCTTATGCGCATTCCGTCGTAATTAAGCGAACATCGCGATCGTACGACCAAACGAACCGACATCCGGAATATTTTTGAGCATATTTTGAGTCCCCTATACTTTAACATCATTTTAGAGTCTTGAAATGAGGTTAACGGGGCTTAAACGTGCCAAAAATGGGCCGAAATGCATGTTTCCCAAGTTCAGGGACTAAACTGCAAATTCTGGAAACTATGCCCAGGCGGCCCGCGTGAGAGTTTGTGTAATCCTTACGCGGAGCGCGTGAGGGTCCCAGATCAGCAAAAATCTAATCCAGCTGTTACCAGCTGTTCCACACCCTTGAATCTGGTTTTTAAGCATCCTAGGGGCCAAATTTGATGGTTTTTAAGAGCCCATGGTGTCCAAATACCATGTGCCCACTTGGACGGCCGAGATCGAAGCACGTTTCGCAATGAACGATCCTAACGGTTGTGCCTTTCCTATAAATACCCAACCCCAACTTCATTCAAACCCACTTGATTCTGAGATTTTCTCTAAGTTGGAGTTATAAACACTTCATACCTGAGAAATACTCGGAAATCAATCTTGCGGGGACCTTCTGTATGTATTCTTTCGCGTTTTTCGTTCGTTTTAGCGTTAAAGTCAAACTGTGTTTGACTTTCTGCATTAACCAGTTTATGGTCAATGCGAAGTTCGTTTGAACTTCATAACGTGAGCTTAATCACGATGGTTATAGTTCCTAGTAACTATACCTACTGATTACCACGTTATCTAGGCTCGGTGACGAGTCGTAGTTTTGGCCAAAATGCGTTTTCTCGCGTATTTTGTAACCAAGCTACTCTAGGGTATTAAAACCGTTTGTTTTAATACCAAACCTGTTTTCTAACATTACTAAACATGTTCTAGCATGTTTAGCTCGTCGCTTTTAGATTTGTGCTTGTTTAGGGTTGTAAAGGTAAGCGATCTAATCAATCGCTTATGCTTACGAACCCGACCCATTTGGTCGATCATTAGGATCCGACCAAACATTTTAGGTGACCATAGTTGTATAGGGAATAACCTTCCGAGGTTATACCTTATGGTCATGACGTTTAAGTAGTGATATGATAAGTAGTTCTTATGCCTTAGGTAAATTACCATAATGCCCTTTTGTCGTCAAAATTCATTTTAAGCCTATGTAACGTAACTTTTGACATCTAAACTGATTTAGCAACAATATTAAACATGTTAAGGCATATTTCACTTGTCATAGGGTTACTTAGGCGTTCCGAACGCGTTTTACGCGAACGACGCGTTAAAGTAGCATAAGCTACCTAAACGGGTCGTAATGGGTCATAAGCACTAAGGTTAGGTTTCATTTTAGTATGTAGGCTTTGTTTAACCATATCATATGAGTTCCAATACTCATTTGGTTTATGAAACCTCATACTATCCAATCTCCCGATTTAGGTCCGGTTATTTATGTAGTTATCTATATAGGGTGCCGTTTGATTCCGTGATCCCTCTAGCTTCGCTTGGTTGTTGTTCAAGACTTCTAAGCACCCTCAAGTGAGTACATAGACCTCTCTTTTACTGTTTTCCAAACATTTTGGGGTGAAACACATGTGCCTACTTGATACTTTCGTGCTTTCTTGTTTTCACATCATATGCTTGCTATGTTCTTTAGTACACTTATAGTACATGATTTCATTACATTGTTTTGCTATATATGTTTACATGGCATATTAGCACATTGTTTTACATGACTTTTCTGCTTTGTATGTTTACTTAGCATACTTAGTACATTGTTTTCACATAATTTGTTTACATTTGGTATGACATTTGGTTTGTATAAACGGTTCTTTACTACATTCATTAACATTAGCTACGCCGCTCGGTAGTAAGTAATGGTACCATAGGACTTGACAAATCCCGTTCCTGACACCCTAGGTTTGTTTGGGTGATAGGAATGACTGAATCCGTGAACATTTTTACTTTGATAACCTTTACTCTAATGTTATCCTGCTGTCTCAAGGCTTGAATGTAATGCGTTATCTTACCACATAAATGTTTGTATCAATAAAACAAGATTTCTACTTGGCAAAACATAAGTTTTTGATTTATTCAAAATACTTTGTTTTGTTCCTTTTTACTTATGGTTAAGTATTCTCATTTTGTTACTTACCATATATAACTTTTGTTTACACATAACTACATGACTATATTTTGAGTTTTAAACATTGACAATGGTTTAGACAAGAACATTTGATGATTGGTTTGAACATGAACTATATGCTTTGGTGGTTTGTTTAAGTGACTTAAGTAACGATATGTGTGTAGTATGCTACAAGCATGGTGGATACGCCGCTGGTACTTCCTATATATAAGTGCTTGTATTATATTACATGGCGTAGCGTTATTTAAATCATTCATTTGGACTTATACATTTTTACACAAATAACATACTTTTCACAAGACATTGTTTTACAAAACAGTTTGATTTGTACAAACTCCTTTTTACTTGGTTATTCACTTAACCTTACATCATTCTTTTTAACTATACCTCTCTATCATCGATTTTCAAATGTTTTATAAAAGCAAACACTTAAACTGGATTCATGACAAGTTTTTGTTAAACATTTTCTTAAACCTAAGTCATGAATCCTATTTTTCATAAAACCTATGTACTCGCCGGCATTTTTATGCTGACGTACTTTCACATGTGTTTCAGGTACAATAGTTGATGATATTTGATGATGATATTGATGTCTGCTCACATAGGATTGGACGAGGCCTTAGTGACATTAAAAGATACAAGACTAGTAAATTTTGTTATGTTTCTTTATTGTTAAGACATTGTAACTCATTTAATTCAATAAAACGAAATTTGTTTAAATCCATGGTTGTGAAACAATGATTCTGTTACAACACTCCCCGACGATTCCGCCACGTTTTGTTGTTTTACGTGGTCGGGGTGTGACAGCGTGTCATCTGTTTGTTCGAGGTAACAAACGAATGATCGCCCTCCTTGTGTTTTGTCGATGTTTTCAATACCTCTTTCATTTTTCCAATTGTCGACCTCACTCGTTTCCCCTGTTTCCTTGTTCTTTTTAGACAATGCCTCCTCAACGAGATGCACAACCTTTAACTAATGAAGAAGTCACAGCCCTTGTCGCTCAGCAAATGGCTGCAATGCTTCCGGGCGTAGTAGCCTAGATCCATCAGTTTTACAACAACAATAACAACAATAATGCACAATATAGTTTCAAGAATTACAATTCGGCTAAACCATTGAAGTTTTCTAGGTCGCAAGGAGCAACCGCGCTCCTGTAATGGTTCGAAATTTTGGAAAGCACATTCAGACATGTGCAATGTCCGAATGAGCGTAAGGTTGAGTTTGCATCAAGTGTGTTCGAGAAGCGTGCTCTTACCTGGTGGAACGGTGTGATGCGTGATAGGGGTGCCGATGTGTCACACCCCGACCACATAAAACAACAAATCGTGGCGGAAACGTCGGGGAGTGTTGTAACAGAATCATTGTTTCACAACCATGGAATAAATAGTTTCGTTTTATTAAATCAAATGTATTACATTACATTAGAAATTGAAACAAAACATAAACAAATAGTCTTTCGTTGTTATTAAGTCACTAAGGCCTCGTCCATTCCTATGTGAGCATACACCAATATCATCATCAAATATCTTCAACTATTGTACCTGAAACACATGTGAAAATACGTCAGCATAAAAATGTCGGCGAGTACATAGGTTTTATGTGAGTGTCAGATTCATAGCTCGTTTTACTTGTTGCAATGCTTATTTAAAAACCTTATTTTGAAAAGTATAGCATTGCGACATAATTAACCAAATCACATCAAGTTGATTATAATTTATAAAATCTTGTAGCCATGCTTCTAAACTCCAAAAACATTTGTTTAATTAAACCCAGATTGGAAATCATTTATGAAATAAAAACTCGAATAGTATATATATATTGTTAGAAAAACCTTGTAGTATAACTTTGTTTTTGATAACCTTGCCCAAGTGATCCAGATAACACAACGATATATAATGTGTTAAAAGCACTTATATATAGGAAGTACCAGCGGCGTATCCACCATGATTTTAGCACATTACACCCGCCCTGTTACCTAATCACTTCCCTAACCCAACGGTTCAAACAGATTTCAAACGGTTCATGTCAATCAACAGATACAAATGGTTCACACGATTCAACAGTTACAAACGGTTCACATAATTCAATGGTTACAAACGGTTAACATAATCAAATGGTTACAACGGTTCACATAGTCTAATAGTTACAACGGTTCAAAATGTAATTCAATGTGCATATGCTGGATGAGCATATGAAGCAAAATGTAATGTAAAACAATGTACTAAGTATGCACACAATGGACACACATAGCATAAAAACATAATGAATCATGTACTAATAGTGTACTAATGAACATAGCAAGTATATGATATAAAAACATGAAAACATGAAAGTAACAAGTAGGCACATGTGTTTCACCCCAAAACGTTTGAAAAACAGTAAAAGAGGGGTCTATGTACTCACTTGAGGGTGCTTAGAAGTCTTGAACAACAACCAAGCAAAGCTAGAGGGATCACGGAAATCAAACGGCACCTAATATATGTAACTACATTAATAACCGGACCTAACTCGGAAGATCGGATAGTATGAGGTTTCGTAAACCAAATGAGTATTGGAACTCATATGATATGGTCTAACAAAGCCTACATACTAAAATGAAACCTAACCTAAGTGCTTACGACCCGATATGACCCGTTTAGGTAGCTTACGCTACTTTAATGCGTCGTTCGTGTAAAACGCGTTCGGAACGCCTAACTAGTCCTATGACAAGTAATATATGCCTTAACATGTCTAACATTATTGTCTAATCAGTTTAGATGTCAAAATTTAGGTTACATATGCTTAAAATGAATTTATGCGTAAAAAAGGTATTTTGGTAATTTTCCTAAGGCATATAAACTACCTATCATACGATTAATTAAACCTAGGTGACCATAAGGTATAATCTCGGAAGGTTATTCCCTATGCTACTATGATCACTAAACATGTTTGGTCGGATCCTAATGATCGACCAAACGGGTCGTGTTCGAAAGTCTAAGCGGGTGTTTAGTCCGCTTGACTTACGACTCTACACAAGCACTAAACTAAAAAGTGACGAGCTAAACATGCTAAAACATGTTTACTTAAGTTGGAAAACAACTTTGGTATCAAAACAAACGGTTTTGATACCTATAAGTAGCTTGGTTACAAAATATGCGAGAAAACGCATTTTGACCGAAACTACGACTCGTCGCTGAGCCTAGATAACGTGGTAATCAGTAGGTATAGTCATTAGGGACCATAACCATCGTGATTACGCTCACGTTATGAAGTTTAAACGAACTTCGCATTGACCATAAACTGGTCAAAGCAGAAAGTCAAACGCAGTTTGACTTTAACGATAAAAACGAATGAAAAGAACGAAAGAATACTTACAAAAGGTCCCCGCAAGCTATGATCCGATTTACTCTCAGGTATGAAGCATAAACTTCAACTTAGAGAGCCAAAATCAGATCATTGTGGGTTTTGCAAGTGAAAGGAGGTGGGTATATATAGGAAATCTAGAACCGTTAGGATCGTTCATCGTAAAACGAGCTTCGATCTCATCCGTACACATGTGCTCAAGGTTTTGTGAAACCATGGGAGCCCATAGTTTCATTAAAACCATGTGCGAATGAGGGGAACAGCTGGAACAAGCTAGAATTTAGATTTTTCATTTTGGTCCCTTCCTAAGATAACTATGGCAGAATGTCAATTTTGGTCCCTAAACTTCAGAATCTTGCATTTCGGCTCATTTTTGACACGTTTAAGCCCCGTTAACCTCATTTCAAGGATCTAAAATGAAGTTAAAGTATAGGGAACTCAAAACATGTTCAAAAATATGTCGGATGTCAGTTCATTTGGTCGTACGGTTGCGTTGTTCGATTAATTACGATGGAAGTCGTAACGAACGCAAAAACGATCCAAATCAAGCGACGAATGGAATTTTCTTATGCCAAACACTAAAATAAAATATTTTAATGCTTACAGAAAGTTTTTGGATGTCCGGATGTATTCAGAACGTATCATATGCGCGAAAATGCAAACTTATGCACTTTTTGGCGCTTTTAGTCCCTAAATGAACATAAAGTTTATTTTTGTGCACAAAACACCTCAAAGCCTATTTCTAAGCTGTGTAAAGGATATTTAGGGCATATTTAACTTATGATCAAGTTCCGGATTGTTCGTTACAGTTCATATCGGCATACTTTCGCAGTTTGTCAATTTTAGTCCCTGTAAGCGAACAAACTTGATTTCGGCATACCAAACCATCCAAAACTTATTTCTAAGTTATGTAAAGGTTATTTAAGGTATGTTAAGCCTATGTCACTATTCCGGAGTGTTTGTTGCATTAAACTAGTTATATTTACGCATCAGATCGCGTATAACCTTCCAGAAAGCGATTTAAGGCCCGAAATCGAACAACAATTGACATGTGCAAACGATACACATGTTTACACAAATCCCAAGCATGAAACCCAATATTTCATTGATTTGGTTCTTGTTTGATGGTCGTAGAGGCACAGGTGTCACAGTCTCCCCTACTTTAGGAAATTTCGTCCCGAAATTTATTCGTAGGAGTCTGTCTATGACTTTGTGTCAAATAACCACCAGAGATATGCAAGGCATAATCCTGTCATTTCCTTAACAAACATTCTTCAGAAACGAAAATGAACGGACGGGGTCATTTTCCTCAACGAGTATTCTTCAGAAGCAGAAATGAAGGAATAAACAAACAGAGATTCATTTCCTCAACGGACAATCTTCAGAAATGAAAATGAACAGACGGAGTCATTTTCAACGGGTGCTTCATCAGAAACAGAAATGAAAAGGATGAACAAACGGATATTCATTTCCTTAACGGACAATCTTCTGAAACGAAAATGAACGGACGGAGTCATTTTCAACGGTTGCTTCCTCAGAAACAGAAATGAAGGAATAAACAAACGGATATTCATTTCCTCAACGGACAATCTTCAGAAACGAAAATGAACGGACGGAGTTATTTTCAACGGTTGCTTCCTCGGAAACGGAATGAAGGAATAAACAAACGGATATTCATTTCCTCAACGGACAACCTTCAGAAACGAAAATGAACGGACGTAGTTATTTTCAACGGTTCCTTCCTCAGAAACGGAAATGAAAAGGATAAACAAACGGATATTCATTTCCTCAACGGACAATCTTCAGAAACGAAAATGAACGGACGGAGTCATTTTCAACGGTTGCTTCCTCAGAAACGGAAATGATGGAATAAACAAACGGATATTCATTTCCTTAACGGACAATCTTCAGAAACGAAGATGAACGGACAGAGTCATTTTCAATGGTTGCTTCCTCAGAAACGGAAATGAAGGAATAAACAAACGGATATTCATTTCCTCAACAGACAATCTTCAGAAACGAAAATGAACGGACGGAGTTATTTTCAACGGTTGCTTCCTCAGAAACGGAAATGAAAAGGATAAACAAATGGATATTCAGTTCCTGAACGGACAATCTTCAGAAATGAAAATGAACGAACGAAGTCATTTTCAACGGTTGCTTCATCAGAAATTGAAATGAATAGGGTCAACTCTAGACACATGACAAAACTTGTCGTGGTTTCTGTGCACTAAATTCATAATTATGTACGCGTCCATAATTACGTGATTCCTTGCATAATCCGCACAGTGCGTTTCATAATGTGTAGGGGAATAAAATCAAACCTGTGATGAGTGTGACTAAACCACCATAGGGTCCTTTTAATTAGATCGATAAATGATCTCTTTAATTAGACCACCTATGGAGTCCTTTTAGCTATATCATCACATGATATTCCTAACCAGATTTTTGGATCAATATGTTTAACTAGACCACTCAAGGGGTCTAATTATGGAATAGTACTTTATAATCCAAGGGACTTAACTACAACATAGAAGCCCATTAAGGATTTAAGGTAGTATCTTTGGTTATCCTACTATGCATTTCCTTATATGAAGATATGGAAGATTCTACGAGGATTTGGATAACAAAAATTTGGATCACACAAAAACATACATAAGCACATAATCACATAATTGTTTAACTTGACCTTTAACTTGTTATTCTCTTGTCATTGATTGCTATTAACTTGACGACGATTTGAACATGTGTATTCAAGGTATACCAGGAACCCAGTCGATGGACTTCAACGTCCTCAAGCATCTATCTGAAAGATAGAATAATCTTCCAAAATTCGATTTTTTGGGGGGTAGTCTGTTCTTCAAAGAATACGATTCCTTGATTGTCGGTATTGTAGGGGATATGTTGTTTATACATGCAACCACATCAATATATATATTGCGATGAAAAATAAAAGATTTATTTATGTCACACCCCGATCGCGTAAAACAACAAATCGCGGCGGAATTGTCGGGGAGTGTTGTAACAGAATCATTGTTTCAAAACACACGGAAATTTGAAGTTTCGTTTTATTAAACATTAAATATTTACATCGTCTGGAAATCTAAATAAACAAGTTTATTAAGTTACTAAGGCCTCGTCAAGTCCTAAGTGAGTATGCATCCTAGCAATCAACATCATTCAACAACACCAGAAACATATGTGAAAACAAAGTCAGCAAAGAAATGCTGGCGAGTACATAGGTTTTGTGAGAGTGTCAGATTCATGGCTCGTTTATACGTTGGAATAAATTGTGCAACCTCGTTAATTGTCATTAGAAAACCTTGTTTTGTAAAATGTTTGTATCGTAAAATGAATAACCGAATCAAAATAGTTTGGTTATAATTTATAAATCTCGAAGCCATGAATCTTTACCAAAAACATTTGTTTTTCGTAAACCAAATCGTAAATCATTCTCGTAATAAAATTCGTGTAGTTTATAGCGTTTCGAAAACCTCGTTTGTGTGACATCGCTTCTAATTGTTTACCCAAATTGTTTAATTCGTTAAACATCGCTTTAGTCGTTTAAATCATTCTCGTTTTATATCGTGAAACTACTTTTGGTCGTCTCGCTAATAACATTCAAACCTGTGTGACTCGTTTATTGTTCAACTCGTTTTCGCATTAACAAACCTCCAAAGGGTAAGTTAACAATCATCAGATTCGGTCGTTACCCACCTAACCCACACATAACCATGGGTCCAGTCTGATAACGGGATTTGTCGGATCCTATGGTACCATAACCTAATACTGGTCGGTTTGGCCGAAATTAATGAATGTCATTTGTTATGTAATTACAACCAACAAGCTCGTTCACATTATTGAAATCGTTATTAGTTTAATATAAACCATCTTACTCGTTGTGAAACCATCGTTAAAACGTCAAAATCGTTTTGATACATATGAATCACCCCAAAACAATTGAAAACAGTAAAATAGGGGAACTATGTACTCACCTTCGGGTGCGTTTTTAAATGTTAACACAATCCCTTAATTGTTTATCTGCCCTAAATTAAATAAGAATGGTTTTTAATAATCAAGAACCACACTTTGGCATGCAATTACTACTTATGTCACTTCTGTTTTAATGTATATGAAACTGGACTGTTTCCGTACATTTAAATAAAATGGTTAACTTATTCCAAAAATTCCCAAATTTTTACAGAACGTATTACATGAACCAAATATTATTGTATAAAAATATCGAGGTCTAGTTCATTATCAATATTTAAAAAAATACATTTTCCCGACTGCAATCAGATTTGTTACATTCTGATCGCAGTCTACGGAATAATTCACTAAAAATTAATCGTAAGTCCGTTTAACGTAATTCTAGTTAGAGAATCACGGCGACAACAGTGACCATCTACAGCATAAGTTTTATGATCTAATCCTACACATAATTCAGGTTATGACTGAAAACAGGACGCACATTTTCAGCAGAAAAATTTCAGCTTGAGCTGCTGTTACGGAAAGGCACTTTAAAAATAGTAAACGGAGTCCAAAAATTATGATTCTGGTGTCATTGGAACCGTATTTTATAATAACACACTATAGACTTAAGAAAGTCAAGTTTTTGTTATGTTACGATGCAGTTACATTCAGTTAAAGGCGGCTGGAAAAGCTGATCAGCATGCTGGTTTCAGTCTTTTATCATCATAAAGTGCGTTCGATTGATTCCGTTAACATGTTTAGCGATCACAACAATACTTACAACAGATTATTACTTATATATATCAGATTTATCAAGCAATATCATATTTCATTCATCATTTTAACACTACTTTAACCATACTTCATCTTTAGTTAGTTACACTTCAAGACTTGTTTATGTTCATTAGGCTTTCTATCTTTTTGATCTTTAAACATCATTAACCACATAAAAACATGAACAAGATGAAGATCTAAGGAACTTACTACTAGCACAAGGCTAGGGGAGTTCGAGTGTAGAAAATTGGTGGATAAAAGAAAACGAGAGCGGTCCTTCGACTTCCGAACGCACCAAGCTTCGTTGTTGACCTTCTTGCACCTTAGAGTATATGAAAAATGGCTTGAAGGGAACTTGATGGTGGGTGTATGATGGTGGTATGTGGCTGCCGAAATGAAGAAGAGGGAGAGAAGGGAGTTTGCAAATGTTGTGATGTTGTGAATGAGAAAGATGATTAACCTCTATGCTTATTTATAAACCATACTTCCTTATTATCCACCATACACTATGTCTCATTAACCACAACATGTACAAATAAAATAATAAAAGAAATGTGGGGATGTCCCCTCATCCCATGATCGATTTGAAGAGGGGGGGGGGGGATCTAGATGTAGGATGTAACCTTATGTTTAGTTTGTAATTGAATTGTAAGTATATAGTTAGTTGATATTTATATGGGGTGTTATAAGGTTCGGGGATCATAACTAACTCAGAAAAGGTGAAATAATGTTTCCAACATTATTTTGTTGTTCCGGGTAAAGTCCGGTTGTTCGGCTAAACAATGTTCCGTTAAAGTGTTAAACTATATACCAGGTATTTTATTTAGCGTTCAAATCCCGATTTATGGCGTTCTAATTTATTTTTATTATTCTACAAAGATAAATTCGCCAAAATATTATTGATATAAATTTCAGTTGCCAAGATTGGCTGCGTTGTCCGCGTTTCGCAGTAAAAACACTGTGTCGCGCAGAAACACGCGGTACGTGCTTAGACTTGGAAAATAACGTTTTTAAGCGTTTTGATTTATTTTTCAACATGAACCTGATTAAAATAAGATTTTAATCATAATAGAATATTTGTGGGATTTAAATATTATCCGGGCGGCCACTAACGTTCGTTTCGCAGTTTTGTCGTAATTAGTTCTTTAGTTCAAATAAACATGTTTTCGCCATACCGAATCCTTCGAAACTTATTTCTAAGTTATGTGAGGGATGTTTAGGGTATGTTTGGCTTACGTCACAGTTCCGAGTGTATGTCGCGTTAAACTGATTGCGTTTAAGCACCAGTTTGCGGATAACCTTCCAGAAAGTGATTTAAAGCTTGAAATCGGTATCGAATCAAATTGTAAAATTAATAAACACAATTGCACACATAGTAACACCAAAGTACACATAATAACACCAAAGCATATTGTTTTATTGATAACTGACATTGTTTTACATTATACGATGTTTACAGAACACAGTTGTCACAGTCTCCCCTACTTTAGGAAATTTCGTCCCGAAATTTTATTTAGAGGAAACTTGTAAAAGCTTGAAACATGAAGTCGAAAAGATAAAACAACACCGGTTAGGGTTCCGAACTTCTAGTAACTTTAAATAACATTATGCTTGCAAGGTAAGAGGGGCACTTATATACAAGTATATGAAGCGTCATTGGTGCGTCCACCGTACCTTCGTTACATTGTTCACGTTTCGTTATTGTTGTCACTATTGGTTCTTACACATGATAAATCTTACTGTGGTTTCTGTGCACTGAATTTTTATAATTATGTACGCGTCCATAATTACGTAATTCCTTGCATAGTCCACACAGTGCATTTAATAATGTGTAGGGGGAAAACCAAATGAATGAACCTGTGATGAGTGTGACTGGGCCACCATAGGGTCCTTTTAGCTGTATCATCACATGCCACTCTTAACCAGATTCTGAATCAATCTTTAACTAGACCACTCAAGGGTCTATTTTCGAATCATGGAATGGTACTATATAATCCAAGGGTCTTATCTACCACGTAGGAACCCATTAAGGATTTAAGATAGTACCTTTTTAATATATACTATTATGATTCCCTCATATGAGGACATGGAAGATTCTATGAGGATTTGGATAACGAAAATCGGATCTCATAATAAAAGAGAACACCTAAACACATAATCGCATTAATCGTTTAACTTGACCTTTTATTTGTTATCTTTGGACACGGGTATTTAAAGCATTCCAGGAACCCAATCCGTGGATTTCATTTGGCACTTTAAATATCAAGAATCTAACTATGAAGATAGGAAGATCATAATAGGAATTTGGTTGGTCCTTATGGAGTTGTAATGTACATATTAAGGTATACAAGGAATCCAATCAGGGCTCCGATTTGAAATTTCATGGGCTTGCATCCCAAATCTGCATAACTCTTTTGACGGCTTCTAGCGGTCACAAGATTATCGCGGACTTTCTTGATTTTGTCTGTTGTTTCCAGAATGAGCTCAGGTCCAGTAAGCTGAGCTTCACCGTTCTCATTTCAACAGACAGGTGAACGACGTATTCTACCGTAGAGAGCTTCGAATGGTGCCATCTTAATGCTAGTATGATAACTATTATTGTATGAGAACTCGATCAATGGCAGATGAGAATCCCAATTACCACCAAAGTTTATCACGCATGCTCTAAGCATATCCTTCAAAGTTTTAATCGTCCTCTCAGATTGACCATTTGTTTGGGGATGATAAACAGTGCTTAGATTCAGTTGGGTTCCCAAAGCAGATTGCATGGTCTTCCAAAAATGAGATGAAAATCGAGCATCACGATTGGAAATGATATCTAAAGGAATACCATGTCGTGATACAATCTCGACTACATAGATCTTGGCAAGCTTTTCAGCAGAGAAACCCTCACGGATTGGTAAAAAGTGAGCAGATTTTGTCAAACGATCAACTACAACCCAGATAGCATCGTGACCTTTAGACGTATGCGGTAACTTAGTAATGAGATCCATTGCAATGTTCTCCCACTTCCAAACCGGTATCTCTGGTTGTACAAGCAAGCCAGAAGGTCGTTGATGTTCTGTCTTGACTTTGAGACAAGTTAGGCATTTTGATACCTACAAGGCAACATCCTTCTTCATACCAAACCACCAATACCTGGTATGAAGATCCTTGTACATTTTATCAGCCCCATGATGGATAGAATATCGAGACTTGTGAGATTCTTCCATTACCAAGGTGCGAAGATCGTCCTGATTTGGAATCCACAAACGATTCTCAAAATAGAGTAAACCATCGTCTTTCCTTTCTAGTTTAAGCTCGAGTTGAAGCGGTAGTTCGTATTTCAATAAGTCTTTGATCACACAAGATCGTTGAGTTTGAAGAACACGAGATTGAATATCCGATAGAGTTTGAACAGAATGAAGCTTGACTCGTTCCTTTTGACTAAGCGCATCGGCTACGACATTCGCCTTACCAGGGTGGTAGCGGATCTCGCAATCATAATCGTTTAAGAGTTCAACCCAATGTTGTTTCCTCATGTTCAGTTCCTTCTTATTGAGGATATGCTGGAGACTTTTGTGGTCTGTGAAAATCACACACTTCGTTCCATAGAGGTAGTGTCTCCAGATTTTAAGCGCAAAAACCACAGCCCCTAACTCAAGATCATGATTCGTATAGTTCTTCTCGTGAATTTTTAATTGTCTAGAAGCATAAGCTATGACTTTACCACGTTACATAAGAACGCAACCAAGTCCTAGATTCGACGCGTCACAATAGACAACAAAATCATCGTTTCCCTCAGGCAGAGATAAAACAGGAGCATCACAGAGCTTTCGTTTCAGCGTTTGGAACGCTTCTTCTTACTTAGGTCCCCACTCAAAAGGCCTATTCTTCTGAGTCAAAGCAGTAAGTGGAACCACGATCCTCGAGAAATTAGAAATAAACCGTCAATAATAACCAGCTAGTCCAAGAAAAGAACGAACTTCTATAGGTGTCGTTGGTGTATTCCAATCCTTAATTGCAGCAATCTTGGATGGATCTACATGAATACCTTGCTCATTGATAACATGAACCAAGAACTGAACTTCTTTAAGCCAGAATTCATACTTGGAGAATTTGGCCAAAAAGTTGTTCCTTCTTTAGGAGTTCCAACGTCAAACGAAGTTGTTATTTGTGATCGGCTCGAGACTTTGAATAAATAAGAATATCGTCGATGAACACAATGATGAACTTATCTAAATAAGGTTTACGAACCCTATTCATTAAGTCCATGAAAATAGCTGGGGCATTCGTCAAACCGAAAGGCATGACAGTGAACTCGTAATGCCCATATCTTGTACGAAAAGCAGTTTTGGGAATATCTTCTTCGAAAATACGAAGTTGATGATACCCAGAACGCAGATCGATCTTGGAAAAACATGAAGCACCTTGCAACTGGTCGAAGAGATCATCAATTCTAGGTAGGGGATATCGATTCTTGATGGTAAGCTTATTAAGCTCACGATAATCGATACACATTCGAAACGATCCATCTTTCCTTTTCACAAAGAGAACAGGAGCTCCCCAAGGCGAAAAGCTCGGACGGATGAATCCTTTATCAGACAACTCTTGAAGATGTTTCGATAACTCTTGCATCTCCGATGGTGCAAGACGATAAGGTGCTTTCGCAACCGGGTTGGCATTGGGTACAAGGTCAATATGAAACTTGACTTGACGAACTGGAGGCAAACCAGGCAGTTCATCAGGAAACACCTCTGGATAATCCCTAATAAGCGGAATATCCTGAGTACTCTTGCTCTTGTCTTTCTCCTCGGTGACATGTGCCAGGAAAGCAACATATCCTTTTCGCAAATAACTTTGGGCCTTTGTACATGACATAAGCTTCAATCCACCAGATGGTTTCTCGCCACGAACTACCAGAATATCGCCAGACGGAAGAGGAATACGAACAATCTTATCGAAACAAACCACCTTAGCATGATGTTTGGTTAACCAATCCATCCCCACGATAATATTGAAACTCCCAAGTTGCATCGGCGTGAGGTTGATGGGAAAAAGATGGTTATCAAGGTTTAACTGACATTCACGAATAACAGAATCGAAAACAAGAGGTTTACCAGTAGCAACTATGACAGATAAGGGTCTCCTTAGTTATCTAACCAAGGAATTAAAGTGATTACTCAGATTGCCAATTTCGTTTCTTAGAATGAAACGAGCACTTAGCATCTTCGAGGAAATCATGAGCGATCATATGAACAAGAGAACTACAAATACGGTTCTTTTGGTGTAGGTATCATAGGGTATGCCATATACACATGCAACTATATTTGTACATCGGAGTTGCAAATAAAGATTTATTTATAAACCAAAAATCGACTGTTTCCGAGTTCAAAGGTAAACACTAGAAACATAACATAAGATTCGGATTATTCAAAGCAGCAGCTTCTTCTAATCGGCCAAATGCTCATCCATGGGTCGGATTTGCATTGACAAACTTTGGGCATTTGTTCCTAAAATGACCCATTTCGCCACAGTTGTAGCAAGTACCAGGCGGAAAACGAGCTCGTGCTGGATTTGCTTGAACAACAGTAGGATTTGCAACAGTTTTATTTTGGATCGCATAACGACATGTTTTGACCAAATGTCCCCATCGTCCACAGTGGGTACATTTGAAACATGGTGTTTGATCTGGATGATGACCATTGCATTGATTGCACAAGGGAGCAGTTCCCAAGTACGGCTTCTTGGCTGGTTGTGCTGCCACTTGGCTAGGTTTTGCTTGATTTGGTGTAACGGCTATGGGCTTCTTTGGAGCCTTACGCTTCTTTGACTTTTTCGGAGGCTCGGCTTTTGCTTTCTTTGATGCTTCTTGGGTGGCTTCGTTATTGAGACGAGACATGGCGACATCTAATTCAACAGTCTTCAGGATAACTTCGCCTATTTGCTGGGCAAATTTGGAAGTTTGCTCGGACATTTGAATGTCGTTGCGACGATGAGACATTCTAGAGGAAGTGAAAGACATAGGAGAAACCAAATGAAACGTTATCGGATAATTAAAACAGAACAACAACGCATAAAAGGTACGATCATATGTTTGTTACTTAAGGCAAACAAACATGATGACGTTTAATCAAAGTAAACGGGTCACATTAATGTATCACCGAAGACATGCTCGCCTATAAGTGAACACTCACCCCAAGAGTTCCCAGGTAAGAGTGACTGGTCCGATACTGCGGATTTGTACGAACACTCCAGCCTTAGACAGAAAATTCAGGGTATAGGCATTCACTCTTCCAGATTGCACGTGTTCACATTATTTAGATCCAAACTTTGACGAGATTTGAAAACTTAAAGGGTTCAAAACCTTACAATAAATCATCCTAGAACAGATGATTGGTTTTCAAAACGGATTCGAAATTTGTGTTCTTGTTGTGGTTATCACCTAAGGATAGGTGACGGTATTGTTTTAAGATCTAACACAAGAAAACTCGCGTTAGGGTCCTAGGAAGGTTATAGACTAGGTCAAAGTATTACTAATAACCTAATTCCCTATAACCATGAGCTCTGATACTAACTTTTCTATCACACCCCGACCGCGTAAAACAACAAATCGCGGCGGAATTGTCAGGGAGTGTTGTAACAGAATCATTGTTTCAAAACACACGGAAATTTGAAGTTTCGTTTTATTAAACATTAAATATTTACATCGTCTGGAAATCTAAATAAACAAGTTTATTAAGTTACTAAGGCCTTGTCCAGTCCTAAGTGAGTATGTATCCTAGCAATCAACATCATTCAACAACACTTGAAACATATGTGAAAACAAAGTCAGCAAAGAAATGCTGGCGAGTACATAGGTTTTGTGAGAGTGTCAGATTCATGGCTCGTTTATACGTTGGAATAAATTGTGCAACCTCGTTAATTGTCATTAGAAAACCTTGTTTTGTAAAATGTTTGTATCGTAAAATGAATAACCGAATCAAAATAGTTTGGTTATAATTTATAAATCTCGAAGCCATGAATCTTTACCCAAAACATTTGTTTTTCGTAAATCATTCTCGTAATAAAATTCGTGTAGTTTATATCGTTTCGAAAACCTCGTTTGTGTGACATCGCTTCCAATTGTTTACCCAAATCGTTTAATTCGTTAAACATCGCTTTAGTCGTTTAAATCATTCTCGTTTAAGATCGTGAAACTACTTTTGGTCGTCTCGCTAATAACATTCAAACCTGTGTGACTCGTTTATTGTTCAACTCGTTTTCGGATTAACAAACCTCCAAAGGGTAAGTTAACAATCATCAGATTCGGAACTTACCCACCTAACCCACACATAACCATGGGTCCGGTCTGATAACGGGATTTGTCGGATCCTATGGTACCATAACCTAATACTGGTCGGTTTGGCCGAAATTAATGAATGTCATTTGTTATGTAATTACAACCAACAAGCTCGTTCAAATTATCGAAATCGTTATTAGTTTAATATAAACCATCTTACTCGTTGTGAAACCATCGTTAAAACATCGAAATCGTTTTGATACATATGAATCACCCCAAAACAATTGAAAACAGTAAAATAGGGGAACTATTACTCACCTTCGGGTGCGTTTTTAAATGTTAACACAATCCCTTAATTGTTTATCTGCCCTAAATTAAATAAGAATGGTTTTTAATAATCAAGAACCACACTTTAGCATGCAATTACTACTTATGTCACTTCTGTTTTAATGTATATGAAACTGGACTGTTTTCGGACATTTAAATAAAATGGTTAACTTATTCCAAAAATTCCCAAATTTTTACAGAACGTCTTACAGGAACCAAATATTATTGTATAAAAATATCGAGGTCTAGTTCATTATCAATATTTAAAAAAAATACATTTTCCCGACTGCAATCAGATTTGTTACATTCTGATCGCAGTCTAGGGAATAATTCACTGAAAATTAATCGTAAGTCCGTTTAACGTAATTCCAGTTAGAGGATCACGGCGACAACAGTGACCATCTACAGTATAAGTTTTATGATCTAATCCTACACATAATTCAGGTTATGACTGAAAACATGACGCACATTTTCAGCAGAAAAATTTCAGCTAAAGCTGCTGTTATGGAAAGGCGCTTTAAAAATAGTAAACGGAGTCCAAAAATTATGATTCCAGTGTCATTAGAACCGTATTTTATAATAACACACTATAGACTTAAGAAAATCAAGTTTTTGTTAAGTTACGATACAGTTACAGCCAGTTAAAGGCGGCTGGAAAACCGTGTGCAAATGAGGGGAACAGTTGGAACAAGCTGGAATTTGGATTTTTAATTTTGGTCCCTTCCTAAGATAACTATGGCAGAATGTCAATTTTGGTCCCTGAACTTCAGAATCTTGCATTTGGGCTCATTTTTGACACGTTTAAGCCCCGTTAACCTCATATCAAGGCTCTAAAATGAATTTAAAGTATAGGGAACTCGAAACATGTTCAAAAATATGTCGGATGTCGGTTTGTTTGGTCGCACGGTTGCGTTGTTCCGTTAATTACGACGGAAGTCGTAACGAACGCAAAAACGATCCAAATCAAGCGACGAATGGAATTTTCTTATGCCAAACACTTAAATAAAATATTTTAATGCTTACATAAATTTTTTGGATGTCCGGACGTATTCAGAACGTAAGATATGCGCGAAAATGCAAACTTATGCACTTTTTGACGCTTTTAGTCCCTGAATGAACATAAAATTTATTTTTGCGCACAAAACACCTCAAAGCCTATTTCTAAGCTATGTAAAGGATATTTAGGGCATATTTAACTTATGATCAAGTTCTGGATTGTTCGTTACAGTTCAAATCGGCATACTTTCGCAGTTTGTCAATTTTAGTCCCTGTAAGCGAACAAACTTGATTTCGGCATACCAAACCATCAAAAACTTATTTCTAAGTTATGTAAAGGTTATTTAAGGTATGTTAAGCCTATGTCACTATTCCGGAGTGTTTGTTGCATTAAACTGGTTATATTTACGCATCAGATCGCGTATAACCTTCCAGAAAGCGATTTAAGGCACGAAATCGAACAAGAATTGACAGGTGCAAACGATACACATGTTTACACAAATCCCAAGTATGAAACCCAATATTTCGTTGATTTGGTTCTTCTTTGATGGTCGCAGAGGCACAGGTGTCACACGATGTGGCTATGGCATAAACATGGGAAGAGCTCCGAGCTCTCATGATGAGAGAGTTCTGTCCCCGTCATGAGATTCAAGCTTTGGAACGAGAATTCGACGATCTGAAACAAGATGGGGGAGAACACCGTGCATATACGGATCGTTATGAGGAGCTCAGTTTGTTGTGTCCTACGATGGTTACCCCATTGGAGAAGGCCTTTGAGAGGTATATCGATGGTTTACCCGATTCTATCCAAGACATTGTGACTGGCAGTAATCCTACTAATGTCCGTCAAGCGATCGAATTGGCTACTATTCTGACTGAGTCTCAGGTCAGAAAAGGTAAACTGACCCGAAAGGGTGACAAAAAGAAGTCAGTTGATTCTGCACAAGAAATGGGTAAGGGTAAGAAGAAGGGTGAGTCTTCTAAGAAGTCAAGGAAGCGCAAGGCTTCCCAGAACTTTGTAGTCACTGCACAGAACCCTCAGAACCCACCAGCACAACCTCCTGCGAAGAAGCAATATGCCGGTACTGCAACTTACTGTGCTCGATGCAACGGTCATCATGTTGCCCAACAAGCTTGCAAACAGTGCACTACGTGTGGTAAACTTGGGCATCTGGCCAACATTTATCGTTTGGGTCAGAATCGGGCTGCTCAGGTTCCAGCACAAGTTCAGGGGAATGCTGTGAGATTCCCACCTGGTTCGGGTTTTAATTGCGGAGAAATGGGTTATTTCCGCAACAACTGCCCGAGGTTGGTGAATGCGAATGCGAATCCAAACACGAACGCGAATGCAAACCCCGCTCATGGACGAGCATACAATCTGAATGCGAACTAGGCTCGAGCTGACAACGATGTTGTTAACGGTACGTTCCTTGTTAACAATCAACTTGCATCTGTTCTTTTCGATTCTGGTGCCGATAGGAGTTTTGTTTCGTTATCTTTTGAGCCTTTACTTGCGATACCTAGAACTAAACTAAGGAAACCCTTATCTGTCGAAGTTGCTACTGGTAAACCTCTTGTTCTCGATTCTATTATTCGTGGTTGTCAATTGAACCTCGATAACCATCTTTTTCCTATTGACCTCACACCGATGCAACTTGGGAGTTTCGACATTATCGTTGGGATGGATTGGTTAACCAAACATCATGCTGAGGTGGTTTGTTTCGATAAGATCGTTCGTATTCCTCTTTCGTCTGGCGATGTCCTAGAGATTCGTGGCGAGAAACCATCTGTTGGTTTGAAACTCATGTCTTGTACGAAAGCCCAAAGTTATTTACGAAAAGGATATGTTGCTTTTCTGGCACATGTCACCGAGGAGAAGGGCAAGAGCAAGAGTATTCAGGATATTCCGATTGTTCAAGATTATCCAGAGGTGTTTCGTGATGAACTGCCTGGTTTGCCTCCAGTTTGCCAAGTCGAGTTTCATATTGACCTTGTACCCAATGCCAACCCGATTGCGAAAGCACCTTATCATCTTGCACCATCAAAGATGCAAGAATTATCGAAACAGCTTCAAGAGTTGTCTGATAAAGGATTCATCCGACCGAGTTATTCACCTTGGGGTGTTGTCATCTTTGTGCAAAAGAAAGATGGATCTTTTCGAATGTGTATCGATTATCGTGAGCTTAACAAGCTTACCATCAAGAATCGATATCCCCTACCATGAATTGATGATCTCTTTGATCAGCTGCAACGTGCTACATGTTTTTCTAAGATCGATCTGCATTCTGGGTATCATCAACTTCGTGTTCTCGAAGAAGATATTCCCAAAACTGCTTTCCGCACGACATATGGGCACAATGAGTTCACTGTCATGCCTTTTGGTTTGACAAATGCTCCAGCTATCTTCATGGACTTAATGTATAGGGTCTGTAAACCTTATTTAGACAAGTTCATCATTGTGTTCATCGACGATATTCTCATTTATTCGAAGTCTCGAGCCGATCACGAGCAACACCTTTGTTTGACATTAGAACTCCTGAAAGAAGGAACAACTTTTTGCTAAATTCTCCAAGTGTGAATTTTGGCTTAAAGAAGTTCAGTTCTTGGGTCATATAGTCAACGAGCAGGGTATTCATGTTGATCCATCCAAAATAGCTGCTATTAAGGATTGGAATACACCAACGATGTCACACCCCGACCACGTAAAACAACAAAACGTGGCGGAAACGTCGGGGAGTGTTGTAACAGAATCATTG
Organism: Helianthus annuus; assembly: GCF_002127325.2. Classification (NCBI taxonomy): domain Eukaryota; kingdom Viridiplantae; phylum Streptophyta; class Magnoliopsida; order Asterales; family Asteraceae; genus Helianthus; species Helianthus annuus. The sequence continues at coordinate 28,411,906 of NC_035433.2, read as the reverse complement.
TTTCACAACCATGGATTAAACAAATTTCGTTTTATTGAATTAAATGAGTTACAATGTCTTAACAATAAAGAAACATAACAAAATTAACTAGTCTTGCATCTTTTAATGTCACTAAGGCTTCGTCCAATCCTATGTGAGCATGCATCAATATCATCATCAAACATCATCAACTATCGTACCTGAAACACATGTGAAAGTACGTCAGCATAAAAATGCCGACGAGTACATAGATTTTATGAAAAATAGGATTCATGACTTAGGTTTAAGAAAATGTTTAACAAAAACTTGTCATGAATCCAGTTTAAGTGTTTGCTTTTATAAAACGTTTGAAAATCGATGATAGATAGGTATAGTTAAAAAGAATGATGTAAGGTTAATTGAATAACCAAGTAAAAAGGAGTTTGTATAAAACAAACTGTTTTGTAAAACAATGTCTTGTAAAAAAAAATATGTTATTTGTGTAAAGATGTATAATTCCAAATGGATGATTTAAATAACGCTACGCAATGTAATATAATACAAGCACTTATATATAGGAAGTACCAGCGGCGTATCCACCATGCTTGTATCACATTACACACGCCTCGTTACTCAAATCACTTACCCACATAAACCACCAATGTAAATTGCCCATGTCTAACCGTTGTCAAATGTCAATCAAGTAATGTGTAAACAAAATGTCATGTATGGCAAGTGAAATATGTAATCACCAAACCATAGGTAAGAATGCACAAACAATGTACTAAGTATGCGACGGATGGACATACATAGCATGATACAAAGTATAAGATGTCTTGTAAAACGATGTACTAAGTATGCACACAATGGGCATACATAGCATGTGATGTGAAATGTACTAAGTATGATTAACATACATAGCATGTGATGTAAAATGTACTAAGTATGATGAACATACATAGCATGAAATGTAAAATGTACTAAGTATGATGAACATACATAGCATGAAATGTTATGTAAAACGATGTACTAAGTATGCACACAATGGGCATACATAGCTAAAACATAATAAAATCATGTACTAATAGTGTACTAGTGAACATAGCAAGTATATGATATAAAAGCATGAAATCATGAAAGTAACAAGTAGGCACATGTGTTTCACCCCAAAATGTTTGGAAAACAGTAAAAGAGGGGTCTATGTACTCACTTGAGGGAGCTTAGAAGTCTTGGCTAACAACCAAGCAAAGCTAGAGGGATCACGGAAATCAAACGGCACCTAATATAGGTAACTACATTAATAACCGGACCTAACTCGGAAGATCGGATAGTACGAGGGTTCGTAAACCAAATAAGTGTGGGAACTTATGTAGTATGGTTTAACAAAGCCTACATACTAAAATGAAACCTAACCTAAGTGCTTACGACCCATTACAACCTGTTTAGGTAGCTTATGCTACTTTAACGCGTCGTTTGCGTAAAACGCGTTCGGAATGCCTAACTAGTCCTATGACAAGCAAGATATGCCTTAACATGTTTAATATGGTTGCCAAAACAGTTTATATGTCAAAAGTTACGTTACATAGGCTTAAAATGAATTTTAGCGCAAAAAGGGCATTTTGGTAATTTACCTAAGGCATAAGAACTACTTATCATACAACTACTTAAATGACGTGACCATAAGGTATAACCTCGGAAGGTTATTCCCTATACAACTATGGTCACCTAAAGTGTTTGGTCAGATTCTAATGATCGACCAAATGGGTCGGGTTCGAAAGTATAAGCGATTGATTAGATCGCTTACCTTTACGACCCTAAACAAGCACAATTCTAAAAGCGACGAGCTAAACATGCTAGAACATGTTTAGTAAAGTTAGAAAACAGGTTTGGTATCAAAACAAACGGTTTTGATACCCTAGAGTAGTTTGGTTACAAAATACGCGAGGAAACGCATTTTGGCCGAAACTACGACTCGTCACTGAGCCTAGATAACGTGGTAATCAGTAGGTATAGTCACTAGGGACTATAACCATTGTGATTACGCTCACGTTATGAAGTTCAAACGAACTTCGCGTTGACCATAAACTGGTCAATGCAGAAAGTCAAACGCAGTTTGACTTTAACGCAAAAACGAATGAAAAACGCGAAAGAAAACTTATAGAAGGTCCCCGCAAGATTGAATTCCAAGTATTTCTCAGGTATGAAGTGATAATCACTCCAACTTAGAGAAAATCTCAGAATTCAAGTGAGGAGGAAATGAAATGGGTTGGGTTTATATAGGCATGGCACAACCGTTAGGATCGTTCATCACGAAACGTGCTTCGATCTCGGCCGTACACATGGGCCCATTGTTTTGGGAAACCTTGGGCACCCATAGATTCAGCCCATGGTTAAAAAATACCATTTGCAAGTGGTTTTGAAGTGTATAACAGCTGGAAACAGGCTGTTAACAACTTTTTGCACATCTGGGGAGGCCACGCGGCCCGCGTCAGGATACACACAAAACTCAGGCGGGCCGCCTGGGCTTGTCTGATCAGCACAAACTTTCAAAAATGACAGTTTTAGCCCCTGCATGCTTTTAAGTCCATTTTCGACACGTTTAAGGCCTGTTAAGCCATCCTTAAGGCCCTAAAATGATGCCTAAGTATGAGGGACATGAAACATGCTCAAAAATATGCCGGATGTCGGTTCGTTTGGTCGTACGATCGCGATGTTCGCTTAATTACGACGGAATGCGCATAAGCGCGAAAGACGATCCAAATTGAGCGACGAATGGATTTTTTTTTATGCCAAACACTAAAATAAAATATTTTAATGCTTACATAAATTTTTGGAAGTCCGCAAGTATTCAGAACGTAAAATATGCACCAAAATGAAAACTTATGCACTTTTTGACGCTTTTAGTCCCTGAGTGAGCATAAAGTTTATTTTTGCGCACCAAACACCTCAAAGCCTATTTCGAAGCTATGTAAAGGATATTTAGGGCATATTTAACTTATGATCAAGTTCCGGAAGGTCTGTTACAGTACAAATTTACATACTTTCGCAGTTTGTCGAATTTAGTCCCTGTAAGCGAATAAACTTGATTTCGGCATACCAAACCTTTCAAAAACTTATTTCTGGTTATTTAATGTATGTTAAGCCTATGTCACTATTCCGGAGTGTTTATTGCATTAAACTGGTTATATTTATGCATCAGATCGCGTATAACCTTCCAGAAAGCGATTTAAAGCCCGAAATCGAACAAGAATTGATATGTGCAAACGATACACATATTTTTACAAATCCCAAGTATGAAATGCAAAATTTCATTGGTTTGGAATTTGTTTGACGGTAACAGTGACACAGGTGTCACAGTCTCCCCTACTTTAGGAAATTTCGTCCCGAAATTTATCCGTAGGAGTCTGTCTGTGACTTTGTGTCAAATAACCACCAGAGATATGCAAGGGATAATCCTATCATTTCCTTAACGGACATTCTTCAGAAATGAAAATGAATGGACGAAGTCATTTTCAACAGATGCTTCCTCAGAAACGGAAATGAAAAGGATAATCAAACGGATATTCATTTCCTTCAACGGATATTCTTCAGAAACGAAAATGAACAAACGGAGTCATTTCCAACGGTTGCTTCTTCAGAAACGGAAATGAAGGGATAATCAAACGGATATTCATTTCCTTCAACGGATATTCTTCAGAAACGAAAATGAACAAACGGAGTCATTTCCAACGGTTGCTTCTTCAGAAACGGAAATGAAGGGATAATCAAACGGATATTCATTTCCTTCAACGGATATTCTTCAGAAACGAAAATGAACAAACGGAGTCATTTCCAACGGTTGCTTCTTCAGAAACGGAAATGAAGGGATAATCAAACGGATATTCATTTCCATCAACGGATATTCTTCAGAAGCGAAAATGAATGGATGATCCATTTTCCTCAACGGATTCTTCATCAGAACGGAAATGAAGGATTAAACAAACGGATATTCATTTCCATCAACGGATATTCTTCTGAAGCGAAAATGAATGGATGGTCCATTTTCCTCAACGGATTCTTCATCATAACGGAAATGAAGGATTAAACAAACGGATTTTCATTTCCATCAACGGATATTCTTCAGAAGCGAAAATGAATGGATGATCCATTTTCCTCAACGGATTCTTCATCAGAACGGAAATGAAGGATTAAACAAACGGATATTCATTTCCATCAACGGATATTCTTTCAGAAGTGAAAAATGAGTAGCTAGTTCATTTTTCTTCAACGGGTGTTTCATCAGAATTGGAAATGAACAGGGTTCACTCTAGATGCATGACAAAACTCGTTGTGGTTTCTGTGCACTAAATTCCATAATTATGTACGCGTCCATAATTACGTAATTCCTTGCACAGTCCGCACAGTACATTTCATAATGTGTAGGGGAAGAAAATCAAACCTGTAATGAGTGTGGTTAGACAACCATAGGGTCCTTTCAATTAGATCGACAAATGATCACTTTAATTTGACCACCAAGGAGTCTTTTCAGCTATATCATCACATGATATTCCTAACCAGATTTTTGGATCAATCTGTTTAACTAGACCACTCAAGGGGTCTAATTTATGGAATAGTACTTCACAACCCCAGGTACTTAACTACAACGTAGAAGTCCATTAAGGATTTAAGATAGTACCTTTGGATATCCTACTATGAATCCCTTATACGAAGATATGGAAGATTCTACGAGGATTTGGATAACAGAAATTTGGATCACACAAAAACATAAAAGGGAACACATAATCACATAATTGATTAACTTGACCTTTAATTTGTTATCTTTGGACACAGACATTTAAAGCACACCAGGAATCCAATCCGTGGATTTCATTTGGCACTTTAATCATTTTAAAGAATCTATCTATGAAGATAGGAAAATCTTAATAGGAATTCGGCTTTGTCCTTATTGAATTGTAATGTACGTATTGAATCATACAAAGAATTCAATTAAGGGCTCCGATGAACGGCAACCATCCATAAGGATCTAATTATGAGGATAGAAAGATCCTATATGGATTTTGGAATTTGTGTAACGAGAGGTGTTCCGACACCTTGCACTAGGCGTTCTTAAGTCGATACACAAGGTAGAAAGTTCATGAGGTTGAGGCGCTAGATATGCCAAGGCTACATATGAAGCATAAATTGAAGGTTGAGCAGCAGCAGGATTTGGTAACAGCTTTGCTTTGGATTGCAAGGCGGCACATGTTAACCAAATGTCCCCATCGTCCACCGTGGGTACATTTGAAACAGGGTATTCGATCCGGATGATGACTACCACATTCATTGCACCAAGGAGCAGTTCCCTTATACGGCTTCATCCCTGAGGCGAGTCATGGTGATAGCTAAATCAACGGTCCTCTAGAGTACGACGCCTATTTGCTGGGTAGTTGCAGCACCTGGTTCAGACATTTTTGTGTTGTTGCGATGAAGAGGCATCTTGAAGACAATGGAAGGCATAGGAGGAAACAAGCGAAAGATGACCAAAAGGGAATGACAACGCATGAAGATTGTGACCATTTGTTTGTTACCAAAGGCAAACAAATGAGACGGTGACTAATCAAAGTAAGCGGGTCAATATAATGTATCGCGAAGACATGCTCGCCTATAAGTGGACACTCACCCCAAGAGTTCCCAGGTAAAAGTGACTGGTCCGATACTGCGGATTTGTACGAACACTCTAGCCTTAGACAGAAAACTCAGGGTACAGGCACCCACTCTTCCAGTTTGCACGTGTTCACATTATTTAGACCCAAACTTTGATGAGTTTGAAAACTCAAAAGGCACTAAGCTAAATATGAGTTGAACTGGAAGGGTTCAAAACCTTATAATAAATCATCCTAGAACAGATGATTAGTTTTCAAGGCAGATCAAATTTATGTTCTCGTTGCGGTTGTCACTTAAGGATAAGTGACGGTATTGTTTTATGACTAAACGCAAGTAAACTCGCGTTAGGGTCCTAGGAAGGTTATAGACTAGGTCAAAGCATTACTAATAACCTAATTCCCTATAACCATTGGCTCTGATACCAACTTTTCTGTCACACCCCGACCACGTAAAACAACAAAACGTGGCGGAAACGTCGGGGAGTGTTGTAACAGAATCATTGTTTCACAACCATGGATTAAACAAATTTCATTTTATTGAATTAAATGAGTTACAATGTCTTAACAATAAAGAAACATAACAAAATTAACTAGTCTTGCATCTTTTAATGTCACTAAGGCTTCGTCCAATCCTATGTGAGCATGCATCAATATCATCATCAAACATCATCAACTATCGTACCTGAAACACATGTGAAAGTACGTCAGCATAAAAATGCCGGCGAGTACATAGGTTTTATGAAAAATAGGATGCGTGACTTAGGTTTAAGAAAATGTTTAACAAAATCTTGTCATGAATCCAGTTTAAGTGTTTGCTTTTATAAAACGTTTGAAAATCGATGATAGATAGGTATAGTTAAAAAGAATGATGTAAGGTTAAGTGAATAACCAAGTAAAAAGGAGTTTGTATAAAACAAACTGTTTTGTAAAACAATGTCTTGTAAAAAAAATATGTTATTTGTGTAAAGATGTATAATTCCAAATGAATGATTTAAATAACGCTACGCCATGTAATATAATACAAGCACTTATATATAGGAAGTACCAGCGGCGTATCCACCATGCTTGTATCACATTACACACGCCTCGTTACTCAAATCACTTACCCACATAAACCATCAATGTAAATTGCCCATGTCTAACCGTTGTCAAATGTCAATCAAGTAATGTGTAAACAAAATGTCATGTATGGCAAGTGAAATTGTGACAACCCTCACAAAACCAGGTATCCGTACGAATTAATTTATATTTAATTACCGCTTAATTACTGTGCTTGCTTACAACTGTGATTAAACTGCTTACTGATTTCTGATACATACATGCTCATGCATCACATTTTATACTGTCACTCTATTTTTTATACACAAACATCAGTGACAACCTTGATGCACAACAAGCACAGTGAGCACACTACGGGATACCCATTAAACATGCTGACATAACCAGCATCAGGCAGACACTGCCTCTAAGGCCAGTATGAGCCGGGAATAGATTGCTGCACTGATAGTGAGTGTAGGGAGGTGAGGATTGTAGAACTGCGTCACTAGGTAAAGTTTATAGTGACCGGATGTGCCTAAAACGTACTTTAAGTACAAAAATTCTGCACTTTAATACAAAACTCAGCATTTTAAATTACTTATAAAGTGCAAAAACATTGCAGAACGGTCCCGTATATTTTCCTAAGTACCAGGAATAATTTATGTTACAAAAATATACATAAAGGACTTTTTCGGCATAATTAAACATTTTAACGGAACGGTATTTAACTGGATACCCGGACATTACCCGGGACACTAAATTTTTGTCAGACATTTTGTTTTATTACTTATGGCTTGTCATGATCCCCGTACGTCATAACACCCGCTAAAAATAAACCAACTAACTTGCACCATCATCTTTCTTACATCTAACTATACTTGCAATTTAGTTACATTTTTATCATCAAGACCCCCCCCCCAACGATTTTTGGTCCATATGGACCCACCATATCATCAACTCAATATTTACACCATACTTGGTTGATTTGTTGGATATTATAATAGATATGTTGCTTGTGGTACTAAACATAATATTTGAGATGATGATATAAGTATGGACTTGGATTAGCTTATCATTTCACTAGATATCACACTCCATTTTCACTCTCTCTCCCTCTTGTCTCGGCTGCCCAAACCGAACACACCATCACCACCTCTAAACCTCATCATCTTCTTCATCTTATACTTTCCATTCAAGTTTAGAAGGATCAATGGAGGTTACAACTTAAAGGGGCTTCAAAGGAGCTTGTTCTTGTCCTTCTCACCATCATTTTTCTCATCACTTTCTCCACTAGATTCATCCCTAGCTAGAGGCTAGTAGTAAGTTTCTTCACCCTTGATTTCATCTTGTTCGAAATTAGGGCATGTAGTATGATGTTTTGTTGTTAAATCACTAAAGATCAAAAGACTAGTGGATGTTAAACAAAAAAATAGAGAATATAAAAGTTACATAAAAGTTTACTTATGTCTAAATTATGAAGCGGAATCTTGTTGGTTTGAGGGTTGGTTAAATCATACTTGATGTTTAAAAGTTGTTTTCTTGCTAAATCCATTGTTCGGACACTCGTTGATGCGATTTAGTAATGTTTAAACCGTGAAATAACAACATGCTGATGTACTTTTCCAGCCGCCTTCAATAGGCTGTAAACGAACTTTAAAAACTCGAAAAACGGAATTTCAAAAGCTTAAATCGTGTCTTTTCGAAAAACGAAGGAAATGGCGCTGGAATCGTATTTTTCTGATGTCGGTTACTATTTTAAAAATCTGTTTTCGTGACAGCAGCTAAGGCTGATTTTAACTGCAGTAAAATGGGTCATACGTTTTCGATCACAACTTAAAACCTGAACCGAACCAGCCCCTGAAACTTTTATCAAAGATGGTCACTGATGTACTTGTGACCCTCGAACTGGAATTTCGATAAACGGACTTACAAGGAAGTTTTGACGAATTTTTCCGTAAACTGTGATCAGAATGTAACAAATCTGATCACAGTTGGGTAAACGATTTTCTATAAATTACTGATAATGAACTAGACCCCGAAATTTTTACACAATAATTTGTGGGTCGATTATGACGTTCCACAAAAATTTGGGAATTTTTGGAATAAGTTAAGTATTTTATTTACTCGTCCGAAAACAGTCCAGTTTTCACATATTGAAACTGAAACGTCAAAAGTAGTGTTTTGAGTGTTAAAACGTAAGGGTTGATTGTTGATGATCATGGGTTGATTTCAAAAAGAAAAAGATGTGCGTATTAGCACGGACACTCCCATTTTTAGGGGAAGTTTTGGCGAATTTTTCTAAAAGTACCAAGACTTAGAAAAACTATTTTTCTAACAAGTATGTTTAACTTTATTTCTCGGAATTAAACCTCGCCATGAGTTTTGACATAAAACTTTAAAGTGTTGGATATGAAACTTGTAAATGTATTTTGTCAATACTTTAAGTCACCGAATACATAATACATGTACGAATATCCCATCCTTGGGAAGGAATCTATTTATACATTAACCAAGAAACATAAACACGGAATAGTTGTCTAACTATTTCCCCAAGAACGTTAAAACTCTAAGCTAAGGCACGGCCGTTCGTCTAATAGATATTAGCACGTTGTAGGTTGTCGTGCTACAGACCGAGTTTGAGTTGCTGTTATCGAGGACGCATTACTGTGAGTTGATGTCCCCTCTTTTCTCTTAACTGTTCATGTTACTATTTAGATCATGTGAATGGGTAGGCGGAAACTTGAGGTCATTAATCCTCAGGGTAGGACCGAGGGGCAGGAGCGATAGATCTATTTGGGTGTAGCGAGCCCAGTCCTAGGCCCAGCATAACGGACCTCGGGATGACTTTGTACCCGACGCATAAATCTGCTAGGTTTGAGCCTTCCTACTTGCATTTCACACATATCAATGGCCTTGCAAACCATTGGTGATCTCTTTTTCCTTATTTGCTACATACCAGGATTTTGATAAATACAAAGGTTTATATACTCACTTACACATGAACTCGCTCAACATTATTGTTGATTTTTCAACTTACATGTATTTCAGGGAATTAAGGGATCTGGCACGGTATGGCACGTTTTCCCGCTGCACTAGTACGAGGTTATCCGGGTTTAGGGAATGTGACTCTTTCCTGGACAAGTCACAGTCCTTAAACTGTGTTTATATTGATGTTTGTGTTTGTTGAACAATGCTATGGTTGTTAGGGTGTTTGCCCGTTAAGACAATGGTATTGTATTTGGTTTCAAAACTTAATGGATGATCTTGCATGTTTTTACTTCATATAGCTTTGTTATGATTAAGCTATGGTATTAAGAAGTCACACCAAATTAACCACGCTTTCGCAAAGCCAGGGTGTGACAGCTTGGTATTAGAGCTCTGATCATTCTCGAGTCTAGACTATGATCACTAGGGCTCTCACGAAAACATTTTTACTGCATACCACTTAAGTCCAGATCCAAAACCTTTTTATAAACACATGTTGAGCACATTTTATTTATTTATTATCCGGCTCCGTCTTGGAGACTGAGGCTCGGTCTTGGAGGCCGAGGCTCGATCTTAGAGATCGAGGTAGATGTTTATTTATTATGTTTAGGCTCAGTCTTGAAGGCTGAGGCTCGGTCTTGGAGGCCGAGGCTCGATCTTAGAGATCGAGGTAGATGGCTAGCTAGGCTAGGAAGAATAGGCTCAGTCTTGAAGGCTGAGGCTCGGTCTTGGAGGCCGAGGCTCGATCTTAGAGATCGAGGTAGATGGCTAGTTGGACTAGGGAGAATAGGCTCAGTCTTGGAGGCTGAGGCTCGCTCATGGGGACCGAGGCTCGACCTAAGAGGTCGAGGTAGATGATAGAGCAGTCTTAGAGACGGGAAAAATTTGGAATGTCAGTCTAGGAGACTGGGAGGCTAGTGGGACTAGGAGAATTATGTGATTTCTTAGTTGGTGACTTATGTGATTACCTGATTGTATGACTGATTATTTGTGCATATTTGTGTTTATGTTACAGACACATGGACTCGCCAGGCACCGGCGACTCAGACACCACATGACCTATACCTGTAGTATCAGATGACCTAGCCTCTTCAGAGCACGAGGTGCACACGTCGGACGTTTCTAGCACTGATGAGGACGACTTTCAGCCCTTCGCACTACCTGATGGTGCTGGTGAGCCTGCAGATGGCCTTCTTGTTGAGTACCTACCGTTAGTGGAGATTCCGGCTCCCATACCCTTAGCCGTTTATCCTGCGTACGATTTACTTCTTGACGCCGAGGCTGACGGCGACATTGATCTGTATGACGATGAGCCCATTGAGGATGAGATCCAGGGCGAGGCCCTTCTTCCTGCTGGCGATCTTCTGATGATCGCTGATGCTCCCGCCGAGGATTCGCCTGCGCACTCTCCGGTCCCAGACTCCTTTGAGTCTGTGGCATCCGCACCTTCCCACACTCTGAGCGCACAGCACTTTTCGCATGGTTCAGATCCTGACCAGGCATCCTCTGTTGCTCCTATTCCTAGTTTTGCGTTTGACCATGATGATGTGGAGGATTCTGATCCTATCTTTCCCCCGGGATTCGACCCGGACCATGATATAGAGTTCATACCGATGGATCAGCCTATGGATGATCCAGTCGATCCAGCTGACCCAGTTGATCCCATTGACCCCGAGTTTGACTTCGAGATGGCTTTTGCTGACCCTGAGCTTGCCATGGCTCCTAAGCAGGCAGTTTCTTTAGACCCTGCGTTTGAGCATGACCCAGTTCATGCTGACGCACCCCTTATTGAGCCTGTGTTTGCTGACCCACCTGTTGATGGTCACCCCGTAGATGTTCCGTTGTTGGAGGGCGATCATGTCGTTGCTGCTGATCCTGTTGCTCCCCCACCTGTTGTTGATATACCTGTTGACCATCCTGTTGATCACATTGCACCCGTTCACCCTTTTTTTGCTCCCCCACCTGATCCCGTTCCACTAGAGCCCGAGCATGCACTGTTCGCGGCACACATGGATCCACCAGATGAGCACGCACAGCACGGGTGGATTCCTGCTGATGAGTATGTTCCACCTATTCCCCCTCCCATCACTGATGCACGACATGTTGATTTCTCTTTTTCAGTTCCTCAGTTTACACCTCCAGCGCGACCTGGAGAGGGTTCTTCGGCCCATCCCTTTGGGCATGTGCCGACGTCTGTTACCTTCATGCCACAGTTTCCACCTGTTATACCCCCTGTTTCTCCATTTCGTATGGCTCCTTTTGATCCCACCAGTGTGCCATTCCTTTGGTCGTCACCGCCTGTCATGCCACCGACGGACCCCTACCATTCCTTCCATGTGGGGCACACTATTGAGGATGTGTTGATGTCTTTCGTTTTTCAGCATGAGTCACACACGCAGCGCATTCAGGAGCTCGAGAGAGCTCAGCCGCTGCCATGTCCGTGTCATGGTCAGACACATTCACCTTTGCAGCCTTCTCGACCTGTACCCCCAGATTATGCAGCACGCCTCTTTGCACTAGAGCAGCAGGTTGCTTCTTTCATCCGTACTCAGAGAGCCATGGAGGAGGACTGGCACCAGTTACGTCGTTTGTTTTACACACACTTTCCTCCCCCTCCGTCGCCATCTGTATAGAGCTCATCAGTACCGTTTGGGTAGACATTGGTGAGAGGACTGCGATTGCTTTTGACTACACAGCATTTTTGGAGACTACATGATGATTCTGACTTTTGTTGACATGTATTTGATGTATTTGACACTGACTTGATATAGTTTTTGGATTGGGGTGATGTAGCCCTTAGTTGATTGATGATTGTATGACACAGTGATGTACTGATACACTTACTATGTGGTCTCAATGTATGGCAATTGCAGTATTCTCATCATATTTGATGCTTGGTTGATTATTTATATATTTGTGACATGGGATGTTGTGTGATTGATATTTGTGATGTATTGATAACATGAGATGTTATGTGCTATTACTATTACTATATACGTGCGCTTTACTATGGCCTGACCGACGTAAACACATCTTTAGAAGATGCCGCCGAGACGTCAACAACCGCAGATGCCTACCACTCAAGCAGAACTCCAGCAGATCATTGCTGCTGCCATCGCACAATACGCCGCCTCTCAAGGAGGGACTAGTGGAAGCAACTCTGGCAACACTGGCAACAACAACAACCCACGTCATGGTAACCCTAAGTCATTAAGACATACCATGACCTAAATGGATTTCCTTAGCAAGATTGCTAATGCCAATCATATGTTATAATGTATGTGCAGGGTGCACCTATAAACAGTTTTTAGACTGCAAGCCCGTCAACTTTGATGGCACAGGAGGTGCTGTTGCCTTTGTCCGTTGGGCTGAGAAAACCGAATCTGTTCTTCGCATGAGCAAATGCGCGCTGGATCAACAAGTCACCTATATCTCTAGGCTATTTTTGGATGGAGCCCTATCTTGGTGGAATTTGCAAGTATAGACACTTGGCGAAGCTGCTGCCTACGCGCTGACCTGGACCGAACTGAAGGAACTTATGCGCAAAAAGTACTGTTCCCGCGCTGAAATCCAAAGATTGGAGACCGAGTTCTGGCATTTGAAAATGGAAGGTCCAAAGATCGCAGAATACGTTCAGAGATTTCACGACTTGTCGCATTTGGTACCCTACATGGTCACTCCTGAGTTCAAAAGGATTGAACGTTTCATTTGGGGATTAGCTCCTCAAATCATAAGCATGGTGACCTCCTCCAAGCCGGCGACTATTACCGAGGCGATTGATTTGAGCGTGGCTCTCACAGAGGAAGCTATTCGTCTGAACAAGTTTGATGAAGCTGACCAAAGAAGAAAGAGACTCAGGTGGAGTCATCAGGAGGTAACAAGCGGAAGTTTTCAAACTTCAAGCAGGGCACCGGGGTGGTGGTTAAGAAAGGGGAATCAAGCATGCCAGCTCAGGTTACAGCTGGTAGTGGGAAGAAAGGAAAAGGATACATGGGCACCCAGCCCAAGTGTAATACCTGCCAGCGCCACCATTCTGGCCGTTGTGGTTTGAAAGTTTGTGAAGCTTGTGGAAAGACTGGTCATATGAAGGATTCTTGTTGGGCCACTATGGGCCAGAGAGGCCAGGGAGGTTTTGGAAACAGAAACACCAACCGGGGTGGAAATGGAAATCGCCCACAAGGGAATAATGGAGGTGATGGAAATCGGGCTAACAATGCTAACCAAGCGGGCGCTGTAAATCATAATCAGAGGAATAACCAAGCTGGTGGAAATGGGCAGAGGCCCGGATGTTTCAACTGTGGTGACCTTGGGCATTACAAGAGGAATTGCCCAGAGTTGAACCAAGCCTGCGGAAGGGTTTTCAACATAGAAGCAAGGGAAGCGCGCCAGGATCCCAATGTTGTCACTGGTACGTTCCCTGTAAACCAACGCTATGCATCCGTTTTATTTGATACTGGCGCCGATTATAGCTTCGTATCATTAGAGTTTAAGAATATGCTTGGTTTAGCCGCTAGTAAATTAGATATTCCGTACTCAATTGAATTGGCTAATGGGAAGTTAGTAGAAGCCAATGAAGTCGTCAGGGGTTGTGTGATTGAATTGGGAGAGCGTGAGTTTGCTCTGGATCTACTACCAGTCAAGTTGGGAAGCTTCGACGTGGTAGTAGGAATGGATTGGTTATCAGGCAACAAGGCCGAGATAGTTTGTCATGAGAAGGTCGTTCGTATCTCGGCCGATGATGGTGAGACCATTGTTGTTCACGGAGAGAAGCGTGAGACGCCGTTAAGAATTATTAGCTACCTAAAAGCAAGAAAGTGTTTGCAGAAAGGATGTGTTGCTTTTCTGGCACACATTGTGAATAAGAAAGCTGAAGAACCAAAGATCGAAGACATCCCTGTCGTGAGGGAATACCCAGAAGTCTTCCCAGAAGATTTGCCTGGCTTGCCGCCTCAGAGGAAAGTGGAGTTCCGCATTGACTTAGTTCAAGGCGCCGCGCCTGTGGCTAAGGCACCTTACAGACTTGCTCCGTCTGAGATGCAGGAACTGTCGACACAACTTCAAGAGTTGTTAGACAATGGATTTATCCGACCGAGCTTCTCGCCTTGGGGAGCTCCAGTTTTGTTTGTCAAGAAGAAGGACGGTAGTTTTCGGATGTGCATTGACTACCGGGAGTTGAACACGCTGACGATCAAGAATAGGTCTCCTCTGCCAAGGATTGATGATCTGTTTGACAACCTGCAAGGCTCAAGCTTTTACTCTAAGATCGATCTTCGATCTGGATACCATCAGCTAAGGATACAAGAGGAGAGTATCCCAAAGACAGCCTTCAGAACTCGATATGGACACTACGAGTTCCTCGTTATGCCGTTTGGGTTGACAAACTCACCTGCAGTGTTCATGGATCTAATGAATCGTGTTTGTAAGCCGTACTTGGATAAGTTCGTGATTGTATTCATCGATGATATTTTGATTTATTCAAAGACGAAGGCTGAGCACGAGCAGCATTTAAGAGCCATTCTAGAGCTGCTAAAGAAGGAACAGTTGTACGCCAAGTTCTCTAAGTGCGAGTTTTGGCTACGAGAAGTGCAATTCCTTGGGCACGTGGTAAATGGAGATGGAATCCACGTGGATCCAACCAAGATCGAGGCGATCAAGGATTGGGAAACGCCAAAGACGCCAACCGAGATTCGGCAATTCTTGGGTTTGGCTGGCTATTACCGAAGATTCATTGAGAATTTTTCAAAGATCGCTCAACCATTAACACTCCTCACGCAGAAGGATAAGAAGTTTGATTGGGGAATCAAACAGGAAGAAGCGTTTCAGATATTGAAAGAAAAGCTTTGTAATGCGCCGATCTTAGCACTACCAGAGGGTACGGATGATTTTGTGGTATACTGCGACGCTTCGCGTCAAGGATTGGGTTGTGTGTTGATGCAATGCCAAAAGGTTATTGCTTACGCATCGCGTCAGTTGAAAGTGCACGAAAAGAACTATACCACTCACGATTTGGAGCTTGGCGCAGTGGTTTTTGCTTTAAAGATCTGGAGGCACTACCTTTATGGTACGAAATGTACGATCTTCACAGATCACAAGAGCCTACAGCATATATTCAACCAGAAGGAGTTGAATATGAGGCAAAGACGATGGGTTGAGTTGTTGAATTACTACGACTGCGAGATAAAGTATCATCCAGGGAAAGCGAATGTGGTCGCCGATGCCCTAAGTCGAAAAGAGAGGATCAAGCCCATAAGGGTTAGGGCTTTGGAGATGGTTATTCGAACCGATTTTCCTCTGCGCATTCGTGCCGCGCAGAAAGAAGCTCTCAAGGAAAGAAACCTTGAAGAAGAGTATCTCCGTGGGATGGAGAAGTTATTGGTACCAAACAAGGAAGGAACGTTGTGTTTTGAGAAGAGGATTTGGGTTCCTTTGTTTGGAGGTCTAAGGAAGGTTATTTTTGATGAAGCTCACAAGTCGCGGTACTCTATCCACCCTGGAGCAGATAAGATGTACCAGGATCTTAAAGATTATTATTGGTGGCCTAGGATGAAAGGCGATCTTGCTGTTTATGTGAGCAAGTGTTTAACATGTGCCAAGGTTAAGGCGGAATACCAGAAGCCTTCAGGACTTCTGCAACAACCAGAGATTCCCAAGTGGAAGTGGGAACAAATCTCCATGGATTTTATTACAAAGTTGCCAAGAACGCCAAGAGGCCATGACACTATCTGGGTGATAGTGGATCGATTAACGAAGTCCGCACACTTCTTACCTATCCGAGAAAAGGATAACACAAGCAAATTGGCCGAAATTTACATGAGAGAGATTGTTACACGCCATGGAGTACCCCTCTCGATCATCTCTGATAGAGACGGAAGGTTCGTATCAAGGATATGGCAATCCTTCCAAGAAGCTTTTGGCTCGAAGTTGAATATGAGCACTGCTTTTCATCCGCAAACCGACGGTCAAAGCGAGCGGACGATTCAGACGTTGGAGGACATGCTGAGAGCGTGTGTTATGGATTTGGGTGGTAGCTGGGATAAGCATTTGCCTCTGGTTGAGTTTTCATACAACAACAGCTACCATACCAGTATTGGTGTCGTGCCATTCGAAGCTTTATATGGGCGCAAGTGCAGATCACCGCTCTGTTGGTCTGACGCCGGTGATAGACAGTTGGTTGGTCCTGATGTAGTCCAGGAAACCACCGACAAGATTGCACAGATACGAGATCGCATCAGTGCGGCTCGTGACCGGCAGAAAGCCTACGCGGATCAAAGCAGGAAACCTCTAGAGTTTGAGGTAGGCGATATGGTTTTGCTAAAGGTATCACCCTGGAAGGGTGTAGCACGCTTTGGGAAGCGTGGGAAGTTGAATCCACGGTATATTGGTCCGTTCAGGATTCTGGAAAGAATTGGGAGCGTAGCATACAAGTTGGATCTACCTGCTAAACTGAATGGAGTTCACGATACATTTCATGTATCCAACCTGAAGAGAAGTCCAACGCAAGATACCGTTGTCATTCCTACCGACGAAATTCATGTTGACGACACGCTCCACTTCGTTGAAGAACCTGTTGAGGTTACGGATTGGAAAGTAAATAAAACTCGCAGGAGCAGTGTCAAACTCGTCAAAGTTCGTTGGAATGCTAGGCATGGACCTGAATTCACGTGGGAACGTGAGGATCGAATGAAAGGGAAATACCCCCATTTATTTCCTAAGAACCCTGCATCTTGTAGCAGAACTCAAATTTCGGGACGAAATTTATTTAACGGGGGGAGAATGTGACAACCCTCACCAAACCAGGTATCCGTACGAATTAATTTATATTTAATTACCGCTTAATTACTGTGCTTGCTTACAACTGTGATTAAACTGCTTACTGATTTCTGATACATACATGCTCATGCATCACATTTTATACTGTCACTCTATTATTTATACACAAACATCAATGACAACCTTGATGCACAACAAGCACAGTGAGCACACTACGGGATACCCATTAAACATGCTGACATAACCAGCATCAGGCAGACACTGCCTCTAAGGCCAGTATGAGCCGGGAATAGATTGCTACACTGATAGTGAGTGTAGGGAGGTGAGGATTGTAGAACTGCGTCACTAGGTAAAGTTTATAGTGACCGGATGTGCCTAAAACGTACTTTAAGTACAAAAATTCTGCACTTTAATACAAAACTTAGCATTTTAAATTACTAATAAAGTGCAAAAACATTGCAGAACGGTCCCGTATATTTTCCTAAGTACCGGGAATAATTTATGTTACAAAAATATACATAAAGGACTTTTTCGGCATAATTAAACATTTTAACGGAACGGTATTTAACTGGATACCCGGACATTACCCGGGACACTAAATTTTTGTCAAACATTTTGTTTTATTACTTATGGCTTGTCATGATCCCCGTACGTCATAACACCCGCTAAAAATAAACCAACTAACTTGCACCATCATCTTTCTTACATCTAACTATACTTGCAATTTAGTTACATTTTTACCATCAAGACCCCCCCCCCCCCAACGATTTTTGGTCCATATGGACCCACCATATCATCAACTCAATATTTACACCATACTTGGTTGATTTGTTGGATATTATAATAGATATGTTGCTTGTGGTACTAAGCATAATATTTGAGATGATGATATAAGTATGGACTTGGATTAGCTTATCATTTCACTAGATATCACACTCCATTTTCACTCTCTCTCCCTCTTGTCTTGGCTGCCCAAACCGAACACACCATCACCACCTCTAAACCTCATCATCTTCTTCATCTTATACTTTCCATTCAAGTTTAGAAGGATCAATGGAGGTTACAACTTAAAGGGGCTTCAAAGGAGCTTGTTCTTGTCCTTCTCACCATCATTTTTCTCATCACTTTCTCCACTAGATTCATCCCTAGCTAGAGGCTAGTAGTAAGTTTCTTCACCCTTGATTTCATCTTGTTCGAAATTAGGGCATGTAGTATGATGTTTTGTTGTTAAATCACTAAAGATCAAAAGACTAGTGGATGTTAAACAAAAAAATAGAGAATATAAAAGTTACATAAAAGTTTACTTATGTCTAAATTATGAAGCGGAATCTTGTTGGTTTGAGGGTTGGTTATATCATACTTGATGTTTAAAAGTTGTTTTCTTGCTAAATCCATTGTTCGGACACTCGTTGATGCGATTTAGTAATGTTTAAACCGTGAAATAACAACATGCTGATGTACTTTTCCAGCCGCCTTCAATAGGCTGTAAACGAACTTTAAAAACTCGAAAAACGGAATTTCAAAAGCCTAAATCGTGTCTTTTCGAAAAACGAAGGAAATGGCGCTGGAATCGTATTTTTCTGATGTCGGTTACTATTTTAAAAATCTGTTTTCATGACAGCAGCTAAGGCTGATTTTAACTGCAGTAAAATGGGTCATACGTTTTCGATCACAACTTAAAACCTGAACCGAACCAGCCCCTGAAACTTTTATCAAAGATGGTCACTGATGTACTTGTGACCCTCGAACTGGAATTTCGATAAACGGACTTACAAGGAAGTTTTGACGAATTTTTCCGTAAACTGTGATCAGAATGTAACAAATCTGATCACAGTTCGGTAAAAGATTTTCTATAAATTACTGATAATGAACTAGACCCCGAAATTTTACACAATAATTTGTGGGTCGATTATGACGTTCCACAAAAATTTGGGAATTTTTGGAATAAGTTAAGTATTTTATTTACTCGTCCGAAAACAGTCCAGTTTTCACATATTGAAACTGAAACGTCATAAGTAGTGTTTTGAGTGTTAAAACGTAAGGGTTGATTGTTGATGATCATGGGTTGATTTCAAAAAGAAAAAGATGTGCGTATTAGCACGGACACTCCCGTTTTTAGGGGAAGTTTTGGCGAATTTTTCTAAAAGTACCAAGACTTAGAAAAACTATTTTTCTAACAAGTATGTTTAACTTTATTTCTCGGAATTAAACCTCGCCATGAGTTTTGACATAAAACTTTAAAGTGTTGGATATGAAACTTGTAAATGTATTTTGTCAATACTTTAAGTCACCGAATACATAATACATGTACGAATATCCCATCCTTGGGAAGGAATCTATTTATACGTTACCAAGAAACAAAAACACGGAATAGTTGTCTAACTATTTCCCCAAGAACGTTAAAACTCTAAGCTAAGGCACGGCCGTTCGTCTAATAGATATTAGCACGTTGTAGGTTGTCGTGCTACAGACCGAGTTTGAGTTGCTGTTATCGAGGACGCATTACTGTGAGTTCATGTCCCCCCTTTTCTCTTAACTATTTTCAGTTTTCTAAACTGCGGGGGTGAAATACATGTTTCAATGTTTATGAATACTTTATACATGGTATGGTTAGCGTAAGGAGGGTTACTATTTAGATCATGTGAATGGGTAGGCGGAAACTTGAGGTCATTAATCCTCAGGGTAGGACCGAGAGGCAGGAGCGATAGATCTATTTGGGTGTAGCGAGCCCAGTCCCAGGCCCAGCATAACGGACCTCGGGATGACTTTGTACCCGACGCATAAATCTGCTAGGTTTGATCCTTCCTACTTGCATTTCACACATATCAATGGCCTTGCAAACCATTGGTGATCTCTTTTTCCTTATTTCTACATACCAGGATTTTGATAAATACAAAGGTTTATATACTCACTTACACATGAACTCGCTCAACATTATTGTTGATTTTTCAACTTACATGTATTTCAGGGAATTAAGGGATCTGGCACGGTATGGCACGTTTTCCCGCTGCACTAGTACGAGGTCATCCGGGTTTAGGGAATGTGACTCTTTCCTGGACAAGTCACAGTCCTTAAACTGTGTTTATATTGATGTTTGTGTTTGTTGAACAATGTTATGGTTGTTAGGGTGTTTGCCCGTTAAGACAATGGTATTGTATTTGGTTTTCAAAACTTAATGGATGATCATGCATGTTTTTACTTCATATAGCTTTGTTATGATTAAGCTATGGTATTAACAAGTCACACCAAATTAACCACGCTTCCGCAAAGCCAGGGTGTGACAGAAATATGTAATCACCAAACCATAGGTAAGAATGCACAAACAATGTACTAAGTATGCGACGGATGGACATACATAGCATGATACAAAGTATAAGATGTCTTGTAAAACGATGTACTAAGTATGCACACAATGGGCATACATAGCATGTGATGTGAAATGTACTAAGTATGATTAACATACATAGCATGTGATGTAAAATGTACTAAGTATGATGAACATACATAGCATGAAATGTAAAATGTACTAAGTATGATGAACATACATAGCATGAAATGTTATGTAAAACGATGTACTAAGTATGCACACAATGGGCATACATAGCTAAAACATAATAAAATCATGTACTAATAGTGTACTAGTGAACATAGCAAGTATATGATATATAAGCATGAAATCATGAAAGTAACAAGTAGGCACATGTGTTTCACCCCAAAATGTTTGGAAAACAGTAAAAGAGGGGTCTATGTACTCACTTGAGGGAGCTTAGAAGTCTTGGCTAACAACCAAGCAAAGCTAGAGGGATCACGGAAATCAAACGGCACCTAATATAGGTAACTACATTAATAACCGGACCTAACTCGGAAGATCGGATAGTACGAGGGTTCGTAAACCAAATAAGTGTGGGAACTTATGTAGTATGGTTTAACAAAGCCTACATACTAAAATGAAACCTAACCTAAGTGCTCACGACCCATTACGACCCGTTTAGGTAGCTTATGCTACTTTAACGCGTCGTTTGCGTAAAACGCGTTCGAAATGCCTAACAAGTCCTATGACAAGCAAGATATGCCTTAACATGTTTAATATGGTTGCCAAAACAGTTTATATGTCAAAAGTTACGTTACATAGGCTTAAAATGAATTTTAGCGCAAAAAGGGCATTTTGGTAATTTACCTAAGGCATAAGAACTACTTATCATGCAACTACTTAAACGACATGACCATAAGGTATAACCTCGGAAGGTTATTCCCTATACAACTATGGTCACCTAAAGTGTTTGGTCGGATTCTAATGATCGACCAAATGGGTCGGGTTCGAAAGTATAAGCGATTGCTTAGATCGCTTACCTTTACGACCCTAAACAAGCACAATTCTAAAAGCGACGAGCTAAACATGCTAGAACATGTTTAGTAAAGTTAGAAAACAGGTTTGGTATCAAAACAAACGGTTTTGATATCCTAGAGTGGTTTGGTTACAAAATACGCGAGGAAACGCATTTTGGCCGAAACTACGACTCGTCACTGAGCCTAGATAACGTGGTAATCAGTAGGTATAGTCACTAGGGACTATAACCATTGTGATTACGCTCACGTTATGAAGTTCAAACGAACTTCGCGTTGACCATAAACTGGTCAATGCAGAAAGTCAAACGCAGTTTGACTTTAACGCAAAAACGAATGAAAAACGCGAAAGAAAACTTACAGAAGGTCCCCGCAAGATTGAATTCCAAGTATTTCTCGGGTATGAAGTGATAATCACTCCAACTTAGAGAAAATCTCAGAATTCAAGTGAGGAGGAAAAGAAATGGGTTGGGTTTATATAGGCATGGCACAACCGTTAGCATCGTTCATCGCGAAACGTGCTTCGATCTCGGCCGTACACATGGGCCCATTGTTTTGAGAAACCTTGGGCACCCATAGATTCAGCCCATGGTTGAAAAATACCATTTGCAAGTGGTTTTGAAGTGTATAACAGCTGGAAACAGGCTGTTAACAACTTTTTGCACATCTGGGGAGGCCACGCGGCCCGCGTCAGGATACACACAAAACTCAGGCAGGCCGCCTGGGCTTGTCTGATCAGCACAAACTTTCAGAAATGACAGTTTTAGCCCCTGCATGCTTTTAAGTCCATTTTCGACACGTTTAAGGCCTGTTAAGCCATCCTTAAGGCCCTAAAATGATGCCTAAGTATGAGGTACATGAAACATGCTCAAAAATATGCCGGATGTCGGTTCGTTTGGTCGTACGATCGCGATGTTCGCTTAATTACGACGGAATGCGCATAAGCGCGAAAGACGATCCAAATTGAGCGATGAATGGATTTTTTTTATGCCAAACACTAAAATAAAATATTTTAATGCTTACATAAATTTTTGGAGGTCCGGAAGTATTCAGAACGTAAAATATGCGCCAAAATGCAAACTTATGCACTTTTTGACGCTTTTAGTCCCTGAATGAGCATAAAGTTTATTTTTGCGCACCAAACACCTCAAAGCCTATTTCTAAGCTATGTAAAGGATATTTAGGGAATATTTAACTTATGATCAAGTTCCGGAAGGTCTGTTACAGTACAAATTGACATACTTTCGCAGTTTGTCGAATTTAGTCCCTTTAAGCGAATAAACTTGATTTCGGCATACCAAACCTTTCAAAAACTTATTTCTAAGTTATGTAAAGGTTATTTAAGGTATGTTAAGCCTATGTCACTATTCCGGAGTGTTTATTGCATTAAACTGGATATATTTACGCATCAGATCGCTTCTAACCTTCTAGAAAGCGATTTAAAGCCCGAAATCGAACAAGAATTGATATGTGCAAACGATACACATATTTTTACAAATCCCAAGTATGAAATGCAAAATTTCATTGGTTTGGAATTTGTTTGACGGTCACAGTGACACAGGGGTCACAAACGACACCTACAGAAATTCATTCTTTTCTTGGTCTCGCTGGTTATTATGGTCGTTTTATTTCAAACTTCTCGAAGATCGCGGTTCCACTCACTGCTTTGACTCAAAAGAATAAGCCTTTTGAGTGGGGACCTAAACAAGAAGATGCGTTCCAAATGCTAAAACAGAAGTTATGTGATGCACCTGTTCTATCTCTGCCCGATGGGAACGATGATTTCGTTGTCTATTGTGACGCATCGAATCTTGGCCTTGGTTGTATTCTCATGCAACAAGGCAAAGTTATAGCTTATGCGTCTAGACAATTGAAAGTTCACGAGAAGAACTACACGAGTCATGATCTTGAGTTAGGAGCTGTAGTTTTTGCTCTTAAAATCTCGAGACACTATCTCTATGGCACGAAGTGTGTGGTTTTCACAGACCACAAAAGTCTCCAACACATTCTTAATGTAAGACCCATTCTTATAAATCAAGGCTTAACGTATATTTTGCGAAAATAATCATGTAATTAATGATTATATATACATCGGAAATACGGGTTTGTTAAAAACTTTTACAATTTAAGTGATATACATAATGTGATTTAAATCGCCGTTTAGAATACTGACAAAACAACGTTGCGGAAGCTTTATTTAATGTGTGTTCGGTTCTTGCTCGATGCTCGATCTTCATCCGGGACCCTCAACATTCACCTGTGATCAAAACCAACTTAAAGGTCAGTTTTGATAAATAATTAAAGTAATACAACGGGGAAATTAGGAAAATCCCACATGGATATCTTAAACCCAAAATAAAAACTCATTTCTGACCTCCACCGTAACTTACGGTGGCACCGTAAGTTACGGTGGTCTCTGTGTTTCAATTATTCAACCGTACAACAGTAGGCATTTACCGTAACCAAATCATGTCCACCGTAACTTACGGTGGCACCGTAAGTTACGGTGGCCCCTGCATCATTCCTTTCCTTTTTGCCGTTTTTGACACGAAAACTTTCGTATCTTTCAAACCGCTCGTCTGTTTAACCTACCGTTTCTTCCTACGTGTTTGTAATTTGATTCTCCATCATATGGAGTTAAAATCTAACATCCAGTTTAACAAAATTTCAGACTTTTAAATCTTTGGCTTATTACCCTTTTTGTCAACTTTTGACCCGTTCGTGATTTCATCACAAACTTGTGTATTTGACCTTTATATCTCGTGTACTTCTTCAACTTGATGTTATCTATCATACTAGATTATAATCCCCGGTTTATTACACAAATTAAACCCGTTTTCGTTTGTATGCTTATTTTGACCCGTTAAGGGTATTTATGCACTAAGGTCCCATAACATCCCTTTTATACTTATCTTAAGGATTTAATCTACCAAAACACTTATTTCCAACAACTTTTAAAGGTTGTTTGCCCGGTTTACCCAACAAGGGCATTTTAGTCAACTTTAGCCCCTCATTTACGACGAAGGGCATTTGCTACTTATTTGACCCAAAAAAGAATGTATGTTTAACCACAATCGTATTTATACGTACCTGGCTCGAGTCACCCTAGTGACCCATTTCAACACCTTGCTTTTATTACCGATATTCTATGGCCACGCAATTATCCAAATTACTATTCGCTCCTGTAACACATGACTTGACCACCACATTAGTTGATTTTGTCAAATGACGTTATTCCCACCATTTGACCCGTTCGGTCTATATAACCCAACGTTTTCATATGTAACAAAAACATGGTTTTTAATTACCAATCACACATCCGAACCATTTCGGATTTTCTCACTAGATCCCTTTCTTTCTAAAGTCAATTTCCTATATTTTTAACCCATTCGGCTTATGCTATGGGTGTCCTTTGAAACTTATTTTAACTTAGTCAATACTTGACTAAATTTCCATTCTTACTCATTTTCCATTAATAGTTACGCTATAAGGTAACTTTAAGAAAACTCTTAAACTATTAACCAATTCATGACTAGTTTACCGTTTTGCCTGGTTTAAAACGTTTCTATTCGTTCCAACCCAATTCGTTTTGTGTTGGAACCCATAATTCGAACCAAATCCTTTGTTGTATTTATCGCCTATAAAATAAACACGTATACTA
The DNA here is from genome assembly GCF_002127325.2 of Helianthus annuus. Taxonomy (NCBI): domain Eukaryota; kingdom Viridiplantae; phylum Streptophyta; class Magnoliopsida; order Asterales; family Asteraceae; genus Helianthus; species Helianthus annuus. The sequence continues at coordinate 28,386,508 of NC_035433.2, read as the reverse complement.
CAATTAGGTGTAAGTTTTACTTACCTCGCGTCCAAATTACGCTTTCCTTTTCGTACTTGCTCTGTTTGACCCGCTTCATTCCCAAGCCTCCATCTAGCTTGTCAAGAGTCAAACTATCATCATAATTCACAAGGTGGTTAGATTAGTCATTATAACCACGACTATTCCACCTTACGTATTTTCTATGTCAAAACTACTATTCGACTCCGTCCATGGTTAGTTTAACTTTTCAAAAGTTAACTACCGTTAATTATATGATATGTGCATATAAGCTAAATCGACTTCATAATTAAAATTTGTATTACCCCACATCACATGTAATTAGTCGAACTAGGAAATTGCGCGTTTGATTCATAATTTCAACATATGAACATTGTGGGCATAATTTATAACATCAACAATCAAGTTTCGTATCACTGAAAATAGGCTGTTTTTGGTGACCTGTTTAACCTGTTTACAAGTCTTCAAAAATTATGATTTTTTTATGTGGCGTACCTATCGGAGGGTTAGCCCTTGTGTTAAAATTTCAAGATCTAATTCTTTATCAAAAATTCGTAAAAATTCATCTACTAAGCTGCAATCAAATTCGTCACTTCTGACTGCAGCTTACGGAAAAATTCATTAAAAATTCCTCGTTTATACGATTGACGAAATTCCAATTGGTGATTCTTCTAATCACTTAATACTTTCTACAGTAAGAATTTTAGATCATAACTCAATTCCTAAATTGAGTTATGATATTCGTAATGGGCTGCAGATTCTGCCAGAAAACGCAGCTTGAACCTTTGACACGGAAAAATTCATAAAACGCTCAATTTTCGTCGAAAAAATGCGATTCCAGTGGGGTTTTAAAGATATTTTCTGGAATTACATTTTAGCCTCAAGAAACACATGTTTTTATCAAGTTTTGTCCAGGTTACAGCCAATACAAGTTGGCTGTAAATTCTGATTAAGAACCGTTTAAATTCAGCTTTCAAATTAAGCATGTTCTTGACATCATAACATTTTTTTAGCGATCAAAACCCTAAAAACATCTCATACGTCAATTTAGCATCAAGAAAATCTGTATTTACTTGAGCTAAGCATGATTTCAATCTCTACTTGTCTAGGGTTTACTCCTAAGCATATAAATGTTCCTATTTCATCTACATATCATACATGCATCATCAAATTTCAGATTTCCCAATTTCATAAGAATTTCAAACAGAGAATTAACATCAAATTTTACATACCTTACAACCCTCTTGCCATGGGGATCAATAATCTATGCTTGATTTTCGATTTTGACTTGGATTGAGCCTTCAATTTGCAAGTTTGGTGAAGATTTAGGGTTTTGATGTGTGGGGATCGCCCCCCTGTTCTTCTTGTACGACCAGACACCTCCTTGTGGGGTGTTTGGTGTGTTTTATTTAATTAATTAAAGTTAAGTTTCAATTTTAACAATATTGGCCCCTCTAACTTGGTTAGTTAATTAAGTAAGGCACAACCTACTTATTTCTAACAATATTCCCCACTTATTAACTAGATTTAATATTCCTAGTTAACTTTGCGGGTTCGAGAATATTTATGACTAAGTTTATTTCGTGTCCCGTTAACCCTGGCCTTCTATCACTTTATTTCTTAAAAGCTTTTTATTCACTTCAAATAAATATTAGGATTATTAAATAAATTCCTAATATTTGCCAGTTTACTTTTACCACTAACGGTACTTTCCCCGTCTTTAGTATTAACGGGGTTTAATTACCAAACCCGTTTATACCAACTTGTAACACCCTTAAATTTTTTTCACTTATTTTTAATAATAAACAACACTATCTCTAGTAAAATTATGATTAAATAACATGTCATATGTTAACAAAGTTCATAAGTAACAAGACCTTAGTCAACTAATGACCAAGGCAAATCGTTTTATAATTCGTTCAACCCGTGTTCAACACCCATACACAAAACTACAAAAGATTTAAGACAATGCGGAAGCTTCAAAATGGAGTGTTCGGTTCTTCATTTAATCACTTGATCGCCATCCATGAGACCCACCTAGTTACCTATGATCAACCATTAAATCATTAGCTTGATGTTAATAAATAATAGGATTACAAGGTTTAACATCACATTGGAAATAACAAAAATAAGAAAGTTTTCCAGGCTCCACCGTAACTTACGGTGTCACCGTAAGTTACGGTGAGTGCTGGGAATCCTTGAACCCACCGTAAATCAGTAGTAATCCACCGTAAATCCTTAACCTCTACCGTAAATTACGGTAACACCGTAATTTACGGTAGCACCTGGGAATTTATGTTTTTGTTTGGTTTAAGCATTACGCCCCAAATCCCAGCCCTCGGATTTCAATATTCTGTAGTATCAATGTATTAAAAGTCTGGTATTTCTAGCACGTTATATAATAACCAACTACATACAAAAATCCATCATATTCCGGAATGTAAATCATGTTTTACTTGATTATTTGACCCGTTTGGCTTGTCTATGGAATTCCTTCCTTTATGACAACTACCAACGAGTTCAATTCCTCATTCAACCGAGTATTCAATATAACAACATCATCGCTTTTATTTCATAACAACTAGTAATTTGATATTCAACTATACCAACTACAATGATCTAATTTCTCTTAATGTAACGGGTCGTGTTACATACATATCGCACAATCGTCACACTTCATAATCATGCGTTTAAAACTTAACAATTCAGTTTTTAAGCCTTCTTTGAGGCATTTCAGCAAACATTATGAGGGCAGAATTTCTACATCATTCGTATTCATATTTATGGCTTGCTAATTTGTTAACTTAACTTCAATAAAGCCATCATATATCATGTAAACATCATATCTTTCTGAAACTATCTTCTAAGGTCGAATTATACTAGAATAACCACTCAAAACCCTAGAGTTCATCATCATCATTATGTAAAACCCACAACCCACCTTCAAGGTGTTCATGGAGTTTCCCTGAATTTGGTCATGATTTCACACTCAAGAAACACATGTTTTTATCACGTTTTGTCCAGGTTACAGCCAATACAAGTTGGCTGTAAATTCTGATCAAGAACCGTTTAAATTCAGCTTTCAAATTAAGCATGTTCTTGACATCATAACATTTTTTTTAGCGATCAAAACCCTAAAAACATCTCATACATCAATTTAGCATCAAGAAAATCTGAATTTGCTTGAGCTAAGCATGATTTCAATCTCTACTTGTCTAGGGTTTACTCCTAAGCATATAAATGTTCCTATTTCATCTACATATCATACATGCATCATCAAATTTCAGATTTCCCAATTTCATAAGAATTTCAAACAGAGAATTAACATCAAATTTTACATACCTTACAACCCTCTTGCCATGGGGATCAATAATCTATGCTTGATTTTCGATTTTGACTTGGATTGAGCCTTCAATTTGCAAGTTTGGTGAAGATTTAGGGTTTTGATGTGTGGGGATCGCCCCCCTGTTCTTCTTGTACGACCAGACACCTCCTTGTGGGGTGTTTGGTGTGTTTTATTTAATTAATTAAAGTTAAGTTTCAATTTTAACAATATTGGCCCCTCTAATTTGGTTAGTTAATTAAGTAAGGCACAACCTACTTATTTCTAACAATATTCCCCACTTATTAACAAGATTTAATATTCCTAGTTAACTTTGCGGGTTCGAGAATATTTATGACTAAGTTTATTTCGTGTCCCGTTAACTCGGGCCTTCTATCACTTTATTTCTTAAAAGCTTTTTATTCACTTCAAATAAATATTAGGATTATTAAATAAATTCCTAATATTTGCCAGTTTACTTTTACCACTAACGGTACTTTCCACGTCTTTAGTATTAACGGGGTTTAATTACCAAACCCGTTTTCGGGGTGTTACAAGTCTACCCCCCTTAAAGAGGTTTCGTCCCCGAAACCTTTTCTTACTTAATTTATCGTGTTCCACTCCATGCATTTGCTCTCGATAATCAATTAAGCATTTCTCATATCTTAACCGATTGTTAGTATTACCAGAAAAGTATGGTAATATCCTTTTGGTTATTAATCATCTACGTATCTTATATGACATGATGCGACTTGAAATAACGTAATCTCGTTATTTCCACTAGTTTAATCAACTTAGCGATATTCAGTGCTTTCATATACTATCGGATTTCTTTATGAACCCGTTACTTTGACCCGTTTAAAGGTCTTTAGTGAAATCTTTCACTTTTAGCAACAAATCTTTTTATTTTCAAATTTATTTATTCGGTTCAGTTATACCGAATTTACCACTTACAAGCAAACCAAATTTCTTAACTTGAATTACTGACCTTAACCGGTTTCACTAACTAGACTTATTAGTCTGGTTTCTTTTTACCGCTCGCTTGGTTATAATGTGATTCTTCCTCACATTGTACCTCTTGACCGTGATCATGTCACGTCATGTTTAATTTATATCAACCTTTTCATCTTCGAAAATATCACTTTTCGAATATATTGTCTTGCACCTATCAGTGTCAAGATTTGTATATTTCATACTTCTTATTTAAATTCCTATCAGAGTCTATGTTTGTAAAAACATTATTTCTTACTAAAACCGAAGTTTTAGTTTTAGGATCTTCTCTTTAACTTTTGTCAATTATCCCTACCAGGATATTGACAGTCCATAATTTATTCTTATTTGGTTATATCCCATTACCGGGCTCATTATTCTCTTGCATTTAACGCTACCCTTATCTGGCTAGCGCTCATTTGTGCCATTCGACGTTATATTGTATTCAACCTGTTTGACTTATTTATGTGAAATCCATCACTTATAAACAATCAACTTTATTCTTTATTCAACCCATTCGACTTCGAATAGTTGAACATATTTACTCACAATTTCTATATACGAGATTTTATAGTCATAACTTGTAATCCAAGTCCTTTGATTTTTCAACCCGCGTTCACGTCTCTTGGTTTACGCATGCGTTTAATTCTTACCCATCAACCGGGTGTTTTACCGAAGTCGTTATTATTGCAACCCTCCCGGTATGCATTAAGACCTCGCTTCATTTTTTTTTATATTCCGACTTTGTCTTTAAGTTTGACGTTTTACAAAAACGACCCGTTAAGGGACATATTTGCATTTTCCGGGTTCGAGTGTAAGTACACTCCCTCCCAATGTTTGTCTAAATCATTTTACATGTTTGCGTTTTCTGGGTTCGAGGGTAAGTACACTCCCTCCCAATACTTGTCTAAATCATTTTACATGCTTGCGTTTTCTGGGTTCGAGTGTAAGTACACTCCCTCCCAATACTTGTCTAAATCATTTTACATGCTTGCGTTTTCTGGGTTCGAGTGTAAGTACACTCCCTCCCAATACTTGTCTAAATCATTTTACATGCTTGCGTTTTCTGGGTTCGAGTGTAAGTACACTCCCTCCCAATACTTGTCTAAATCATTTTACATGCTTGCGTTTTCTGGGTTCGAGTGTAAGTACACTCCTCCCAATACTTGTCTAAATCATTTTACATGCTTCTTTGTCCCTTCACTCGGGCTCATTATCCTGATGTAATACGCTTCCGTCACTCGGTTGTGCGTTTACATTATTATCAAATATTTTGCTTATCTGATTCATTTGGGTACTTTTTAATTAGTCCCATTCACCCCGCCCTTACAACATCGGATGTAAACGCATCCGCCATAAGAAGTTCATGGTATCATATGCCACTACTTACTTGGCCAGAGTAAGCGATTAACACATGACGCACATGACCTTTTTATAGTTTTCACATCACGCCCTATGTAAATAACGCCTCTATTTGTTTCTCTTGGAAACAATATCCCGAATACATTTTCTACTCGGGTTTTTTTTTCCAAGTTTTTAATCTACATATGCAACTTTCAATTTCTACTTATTTGTTGCATATTACTATTTGTGCGATTATTTAAAATGTGCACCTGGTAATGTTTGCCCCGACGGGCGTTCCTTGCCATTAACCTTGTTCGCGGTCTTTACGCGATTTAGTCCTCGGTGAGCATGCTCCTCTTGTCATACTTCGGATCGTTCCATCATCGTATCCACAATTCGTTTGACTCTCGTCGTCTTCAACGCGAGTGTCCTTTAATTAAAACATTCACAAGAGTTAGTAATATCAACTTTAATAATCGCCCGTATTATAATACGTGGCTTTTTCTACTATACGCGTCAACGCACGTATTTTCGTCAACTATATCAATCATTTTAATTGGGGTAACGTGTATCACACGATAACCCTATGTGTTGTTCACAACATTTCAACACATACCAAACCGTTAATATACATGTACTTACTGGATTTGCGATCAAGCCTCGAACCGAACACATTTTGTCAACAACCTTGAGCTCTGATTACCAACTTCTTAGACCCATTCTTATAAATCAAGGCTTAACGTATATTTTGCGAAAATAATCATGTAATTAATGATTATATATACATCGGAAATACGGGTTTGTTAAAAACTTTTACAATTTAAGTGATATACATAATGTGATTTAAATCGCCGTTTTGAATAACGACAAAACAACGTTGCGGAAGCTTTATTTAATGTGTGTTCGGTTCTTGCTCGATGCTCGATCTTCATCCGGGACCCTCAACATTCACCTGTGATCAAAACCAACTTAAAGGTCAGTTTTGATAAATAATTAAAGTAATACAACGGGGAAATTAGGAAAATCCCACATGGATATCTTAAACCCAAAATAAAAACTCATTTCTGACCTCCACCATAACTTACGGTGGCACCGTAAGTTACGGTGGTCTCTGTGTTTCAATTATTCAACCGTACAACAGTAGGCATTTACCGTAACCAAATCATGTCCACCGTAACTTACGGTGGCACCGTAAGTTACGGTGGCCCCTGCATCATTCCTTTCCTTTTTGCCGTTTTTGACACGAAAACTTTCGTATCTTTCAAACCGCTCGTCTGTTTAACCTACCGTTTCTTCCTACGTGTTTGTAATTTGATTCTCCATCATATGGAGTTAAAATCTAACATCCGGTTTAACAAAATTTCAGACTTTTAAATCTTTGGCTTATTACCCTTTTTGTCAACTTTTGACCCGTTCGTGATTTCATCACAAACTTGTGTATTTGACCTTTATATCTCGTGTACTTCTTCAACTTAATGTTATCTATCATACTAGATTATAATCCCCGGTTTATTACACAAATTAAACCCGTTTTCGTTTGTATGCTTATTTTGACCCGTTAAGGGTATTTATGCACTAAGGTCCCATAACATCCCTTTTATACTTATCTTAAGGATTTAATCTACCAAAACACTTATTTCCAACAACTTTTAAAGGTTGTTTGCCCGGTTTACCCAACAAGGGCATTTTAGTCAACTTTAGCCCCTCATTTACGACGAAGGGCATTTGCTACTTATTTGACCCAAAAAAGAATGTATGTTTAACCACAATCGTATTTATACGTACCTGGCTCGAGTCACCCTAGTGACCCATTTCAACACCTTGCTTTTATTACCGATATTCTATGGCGACGCAATTATCCAAATTACTATTCTCTCCTGTAACGCATGACTTGACCACCACATTAGTTGATTTTGTCAAATGACGTTATTCCCACCATTTGACCCGTTCGGTCTATATAACCCAACGTTTTCATATGTAACAAAAACATGGTTTTTAATTACCAATCACATATCCGAACCATTTCGGATTTTCTCACTAGATCCCTTTCTTTCTAAAGTCAATTTCCTATATTTTTAACCCATTCGGCTTATGCTATGGGTGTCCTTTGAAACTTATTTTACTTTAGTCAATACTTGACTAAATTTCCATTCTTACTCATTTTCCATTACTAGTTACGCTATAAGGTAACCTTAAGAAAACTCTTCAACTATTAACCAATTCATGACTAGTTTACCGTTTTGCCTTTTTCACCATTAATCATGGTTTAAAACGTTTCTATTCGTTCCAACCCAATTCGTTTTGTGTTGGAACCCATAATTCGAACCAAATCCTTTGTTGTATTTATCGCCTACAAAATAAACACGTATACTACAATTAGGTGTAAGTTTTACTTACCTCACGTCCAAATTACGCTTTCCTTTTCGTACTTGCTCCGTTTGACCCGCTTCATTCCCAAGCCTCCATCTAGCTTGTCAAGAGTCAAACTATCATCATAATTCACAAGGTGGTTAGATTAGTCATTATAACCACGACTATTCCACCTTACGTATTTTCTATGTCAAAACTACTATTCGACTCCGTCCATGGTTAGTTTAACTTTTCAAAAGTTAACTACCCTTAATTATATGATATGTGCATATAAGCTAAATCGACTTCATAATTAAAATTTGTGTTACCCCACATCACATGTAATTAGTCGAACTAGGAAATTACGCGTTTGATTCATAATTTCAACATATGAACATTGTGGGCATAATTTATAACATCAACAATCAAGTTTCGTATCACTGAAAATAGGCTGTTTTTGGTGACCTGTTTAACCTGTTTACGAGTCTTCAAAAATTATGATTTTTTTATGTGGCGTACCTATCAGAGGGTTAGCCCTTGTGTTAAAATTTCAAGATCTAACTCTTTACCAAAAATTCATAAAAATTCATCTACTAAGCTGCAATCAGATTCGTCACTTCTGACTGCAGCTTACGGAAAAATTCATTAAAAATTCCTCGTTTATCCGATTGACGAAATTCCAATTGGTGATTCTTCTAATCACTTAATACTTTCTACAGTAAGAATTTTAGATCATAACTCAATTCCTAAATTGAGTTATGATATTCGTAATGGGCTGCAGATTCTGCCAGAAAACGCAGCTTGAACCTTTGACACGGAAAAATTCATAAAACGCTCAATTTTTGCCGAAAAAATGCGATTCCAGTGGGGTTTTAAAGATATTTCCTGGAATTACATTTTAGGCTCAAGAAACACATGTTTTTATCACGTTTTGTCCAGGTTACAGCCAATACAAGTTGGCTGTAAATTCTGATCAAGAACCGTTTAAATTCAGCTTTCAAATTAAGCATGTTCTTGACATCATAAAATTTTTTTTTAGCGATCAAAACCCTAAAAACATCTCATACATCAATTTAGCATCAAGAAAATCTGAATTTACTTGAGCTAAGCATGATTTCAATCTCTACTTGTCTAGGGTTTACTCCTAAGCATATAAATGTTCCTATTTCATCTACATATCATACATGCATCATCAAATTTCAGATTTCCCAATTTCATAAGAATTTCAAACAGAGAATTAACATCAAATTTTACATACCTTACAACCCTCTTGCCATGGGGATCAATAATCTATGCTTGATTTTCGATTTTGACTTGGATTGAGCCTTCAATTTGCAAGTTTGGTGAAGATTTAGGGTTTTGATGTGTGGGGATCGCCCCCTGTTCTTCTTGTACGACCAGACACCTCCTTGTGGGGTGTTTGGTGTGTTTTATTTAATTAATTAAAGTTAAGTTTCAATTTTAACAATATTGGCCCCTCTAATTTGGTTAGTTAATTAAGTAAGGCACAACCTACTTAGTTCTAACAATATTCCCCACTTATTAACTAGATTTAATATTCCTAGTTAACTTTGCGGGTTCGAGAATATTTATGACTAAGTTTATTTCGTGTCCCGTTAACTCGGGCCTTCTATCACTTTATTTCTTAAAAGCTTTTTATTCACTTCAAATAAATATTAGGATTATTAAATAAATTCCTAATATTTGCCAGTTTACTTTTACCACTAACGGTACTTTCCCCGTCTTTAGTATTAACGGGTTTTAATTACCAAACCCGTTTTCGGGGTGTTACACTTAATCAGAAAGAGCTGAACATGAGGGAATGACGTTGGGTTGAACTCTTGAACGACTACGATTGCGAGATTCGCTACCATCCTGGTAAGGCGAATGTCGTAGCCGATGCGCTTAGTCGAAAGGAGCGAGTCAAGCTTCATTCTGTTTGAACTCTCTCTGATATTCAAACTCGTGTTCTTCAAGCTCAACAATCTTGTGTTTCACAAAATTTGATGGGTAAGGAATTACCACGTCAACTTGAGCTTAAACTCGAAACGAAGGACGATGGGTTGCTCTACTTCAAGGATCGTTTGTTGATTCCGAAACAAGACGATCTCCGAACATTAGTGATGGACGAATCTCACAAGTCTCGTTATTCTATCCATCCTAGTGCTGATAAAATGTACAAGAATCTTCGTACTCAGTATTGGTGGCCTGGTATGAAGAAAGATATTGCCTTGTATGTATCGAAATACCTAACTTGTCTCAAAGTCAAGGCTGAAATCAACGACCATCTAGTTTGCTTGTACAACAGAGATACCGGTTTGGAAGTGGGAGAACATTGCTATGGATCTCATCACTAAATTACCACGTACATCTAAAGATCACGATGCTATTTGGGTTGTTATCGATCGATTAACGAAGTCAGCTCATTTTATTCCGATTCACGAGGATCTATCTGCTGATAAACTTGCAAAGATTTATGTTGATGAGATTGTATCTCGACATGGTGTTCCTTTGGACATCATATCTGATCATGATGCTCGATTTTCATCTCATTTTTGGATGACCATGCAATCTGCTATGGGAACCCAACTAAATCTAAGCACTGCTTATCATCCCCAAACATATGGACAATTTGAGAGGACGATTCAAACTTTGGAGGATATGCTTAGAGCATGCGTGATAGGCTTTGGTGGTAATTGGGATTCTCATCTTCCATTGATCGAGTTCTCTTACGACAATAGTTATCATGCTAGCATCAATATGGCACCGTTCGAAGCTCTTTACGGTCGAAAATGTCGTTCACCGGTCTGTTGGAATGAGATCGGTGAAGCTCAACTTACTAGACCTAAGCTCATTATGGAAACGACAGACAAAATCAAGAAAATTCGCGATAATCTTGTGACAGCTAGAAGCCGTCAAAAGAGTTATGCGGATATGCGACGCAAGCCCTTAGAATTTCAAGTCGGAGACCATGTCCTACTCAAGGTGTCACTTTGGAAGGGAGTGGTGAGATTTGGAAAGAAAGGAAAACTTGCACCTCGATATGTTGGACAATTTAAGATAGTTGAAAGAGTTGGAAAGGTTGCTTATCGACTAGAGCTACCTCCCGAGCTTGGAAATATTCATCCGACTTTTCACGTGTCCAATTTGCGAAAGTGTTTAGCTGATGCTAATCTTCACATTCCACTCGACGAAATTCAAGTTGATGAAACGATGCACTTTGTCGAGAAACCTGCGGAGATAGTGGACCGTGCAGTCAAACAGTTGAAGAACAAACGGATTCGATTTGTCAAGACTTGCTGGGAATCCAAACGTGGCCCAGAGTTTACTTGGGAACATGAGGACCAAATGAAGGCGAAATATCCGCAATTGTTCTCACAAGTTTCCTCTAGTTAAAATTTCGGGACGAAATTTCCTAAAGTAGGGGAGACTGTGACAAATGTGCTCTGTAATCTATGTACAATGTAAAAAATGTTAATTATTAATAAAAAAATGTGCTTTGGTGTTATTATGTGTGTATCTGTGTTTGATGATTTTACGATTTGATTTAATTCCGATTTCAAGCTTTAAATCGCTTTCTGGAAAGTTATACGCAAACTGGTGCGTAAACGCAGTCAGTTTTAACGCGACAAACACTCCGAAATAGTGACATAGGATTAACATACCTTAAATAACCTTCACATAACTTAGAAATAACTTTTGGATGGTTTGGTGTGTCGAAAACAAGTTTGTTCGATCGCAGGGACCATTTGTGCCAAACTGCGAAACTATACCAATTTGTATAGTAACGAACATTTTGGAACTTGATCATAAGTAAAACATACCCTAAATATCCTTTACATAGCTTAGAAATAGGCTTTGAGGGGTTCGGTATGCTAAAATAAACTTATTTGATCAATAGGGACTAAAAGCGTCAAAAAGTGCATAAGTTTGCATTTTCGCGCATATCTTACGTTCTGAAAATATCCGGACACCCAAAAATTTATGTAATCATTAAAATATTTTATTTTAGTGATTGGCATGATAAAATTCCATTTGTCGCTTAATTTGGATCGTTTTTGCGTTCGTTACGACTTCCGTCGTAATTAACCGAATAACGCAACTGTACGACCAAACGAACCGACATCTGAGATGTTTTTGAGCATGTTTTGAGTTCCCTATACTTTAACTTCATTTTTTAGCCTTGGAATGAGGTTAACGGGGCTTAAAAGTGTCAAAAATGCATCAAAACACAAGTTTCTAAGCTGCAGGGACTAGTTTTGACAATCTGCCAAAGATGTCCAGGCGGGCCGCGTAAGCCCATGTCCTATCTTATGCGGGCCGCGAGGTCTTGCCAGACAGAAATATTGAATCTGGACTTGGGACTTGATTTTGATGGTTTTAAACACTTGTTTTGGATACCATCTGCTGATTTTTGCTAGTTTTACAAGTCCCCATGGTTTCTAAAACATTAACCCACATGTATGGCCAAGATCATTGCCTCTTTAGCAAGAAACGATCTTAACGGTGAGCCGAAAAGTATATATAGCCATGCCCTCTTTCATTTTTCTGCACCCTTGATCTGATTTCTCTAAGTTGAAGTTGTTAATACTTCATACCTGAGATTTTAAGATCAAGTTTTCCCTAGCAAGGACCCTTTGTAAGCTTCTTTCGTTCTTTTATCGCTTTTCGAGCGTGAAAGTCAAACAGTGTTTGACTTTCTGCTTTGACCACGAGTTGGTCAACACGAAGTTCGTTGGAACTTCGCAACGTGAGCGTAATCACGATGGTTATAGTCCCTTGTGACTATACCTACGGATTACCACGTTGACTAGGCGTAGTGTCGAGTCGTAGTTTCGGTCAAAATGAACATTTAAGCGTATTTTGCAACCAAACTACTCTTGGTACCAAAACACTTTGCTTTGATATCAAAACCTGTAGTGCTTGTGTAAAGTCGTAAGTCAAGCGGTCTAAACCATTGCTTAGACTTCCGAACTTGACCCGTTTGGTCGATCATTAGGATCCGACCTAGCATGTTTAGTGACCATGGATGTATAGGGAATAACCTTTCGAGGTTATACCTTATGGTCACATAGCTTAAGTAGTTGTATGATAGGTAGTTTATATGCCTTAGGTAAATGACTAAAATGCCCTTTTCATGCATAATTTAATGTTATTAGCGAGATGACCAAAAGTAGTTTCACAATTAAAACGAAAACGATTTTGGGACGAGTTAAACGATTTGAAACGACTTAAACGAGATAAACGATTTGATTAAATGATTGGTTTTGGGTTGTGATTAGATAATGGGACGGGTGTAGCATGATAAAAGCATGGTAGATATGCCGCTGGTACATCTTATATATAAGTGCTTTTATCATATTATATTCCGTGGCATTATTTAGTTCACTTGGGAAACGACTTGAAACGATGTCACACAACGAGGTTTTCGAAACGATATAAACCATACGAGTTTTATTAACAAGTTTTATAACGAGAACAATTTACGATTTGGTTTACTAAAACAAATGTTTTGGGGTTAAGAATCATGGCTACGAGATTTTATAAGCTATAACCAGCTTGTTTTTGAGTTGGTTAATTATGTTGCAATACACTTTTCAAAACGAGGTTTGTACTTTTGACTCTTGTAGTCTAATAAGGTACTACAACATATAAACGAGCCATGAATCTGATACTCTCCTAAAACATATGTGCTCGCTAGCATTTCTTTGCTGACTTTGTTTTTACATATGTTTCAGGTGGTGTTGCATGATGTTAATTGCTAGGAAGCGTTTTCCACTTAGGATCTGGACGTGGCCTTAGTGACATAAAAACAATGATAGACGATATGTAACTTGTTTGTTTGGTTCAAAAACAATGGAAATTATTTAATCAATTAATAAAACAAAACTTTTGCATCCATGGTTGTGAAACAATCATTCTGTTACAACACTCCCCGACGTTTCCGCTGCGGTTTCATTGTTTTAACGCGGTTGGTGTCACACCCCGGCCGCGTATAACATGCAACCGCGGCGGAAACGCCGGGGAGTGTTGTGGACAGAATTAAATTGTTTCATAACCATGGCATACAAGTTGTATTTTATTTATAAACAAAGGTGTTACATTGTCTTGGAAAGAGAGTACGGAAATCAAAAACATAATTAAGCTAGTTCAAACTTCATTTTTAGGCTCTAAGGCACAGGTCCGCCCTAGAATCATGATCATCATCCTATGGAATAGCTCCTGAAAACACATGTGAAAGTAGGTACGTCAGCATAAAAATGCCTGTGAGATACATAGGTTTTGTGAAAATGGGGTTCATGACTTGAGTTTAAAGAATGTTTAATAACAGTCAGTCATGAACCTTGTAATTTGTCTTGCTTTGTAAACCATTTGAAAAACGATAACATCAAATGATATGTATAGATAAGTGCAAGGTTAGACGAATAACCAAGTAAAATGAGTTGAATAAGATAAGTTGTTTGTGAAAATAATGTCTTGTGAAGAATATGTTATTTATGTAAAATGTAATGTGTCTAAACTGAAATGACTTAAATAACGCCACAATATGTAATATTATACAAACATTTATATATAGGAAGTACCAGCGGCGTATCCACCATGTTTGTATCATATTACATACGCCACGTTACTTAAATCATTTACCCAAATCAATCCACCATGTAAATTGTTCATGTGTAAACCAAATGTCAAGTGTTATTGTAAATCATGTCAAATGTTTATGTTCAAATGTAAACCACCAAATGTGTATGTCAATGTCGACGTGTTTATGTTCAATGTAAATCATGTATTGTGCATCCCAAAATGTATCATGTATGGTAAGCGAAATGTATCAACTTAAACCATATGCACAAAACAAGTCGTTGAAGTAAAACGTGGTTTAAATCAACGTTATATTCTGCGGAAAATGCATGCTCTATTGATATTAACATTTATGCGGTATTGTAAACTATGCATACATCCAAGCCTTGAGACTGCGGCGATAAACCCTTAAACAAATTAAAGGTTTATCTAAGTTATGTATATCGAATTCGGTCATTCCTTCCAGTCCTATCAAACCCAGGACTTCAGGAATGGGAGTTGTCAATTCCTATGGTACCACTACCTACTAACGAACGGCGTAGCTAATGTTAATGAATGTATTGTCCCATGTTAAACAAACCAAATGTCATAACAAAATGAAGGCATGTGATGTAAACAATTGTACTAAGTATGCTAAGTAAACATACAAAGCAGAAATGTTTATGTAAATCAATGTGTCCATATGCTGAGTAAACAAATGTTCATGTAAATCGATGTGTCCATATGCTGAGTAAACATATGCAACAGAAATGTTCATGTAAATCGATGTGTCCATATGCTGAGTAAACATATGCAACAGAAATGTAATGTAATCGATGTGTCCATATGCTGAGTAAACATATGCAAAAGAAATGTAATGTAAATCAATGTACTAAGTACGCACACAATGGGCATACATAGCATAAAATGTAATGAAATCATGTACTATAATGTACTAATGAGCATAGCAGATATACGATGTGAAAACATGGAAAACATGAAAGTAACAGATAGGCACATGTGTTTCACCCCAAAACAGTTTAGAAAACAGTAAAAGATGGGGTTCTATGTACTCACCTGAGATTGCTTTGAGTTCCTTGTATAATAACCAGATAATGCTAAAGATCACGGAATATCAACGGCACCTAATAGGTAGCTTATGTTAATATACCGGACCAAATCGGAAGGATCGGACAGTACGCGGGTTCGAAAACCAAACGAGTATGGAGACTCGTGTAATATGGTTTAACAAAGCCTACATACTAAAATGAAACTTAACCTAAGTGCTTACGGTCCATCACGACCCGTTTAGGTAGCTTATGCCACCTTAAGCGTCGTTCGCGTAGAACGCGTCTGGAACGCCTAACATAGTGACCACAAGGTATAACCTCGGAAGGTTATAGCTATGGTCACCTAATGTGTTTGGTCAGGTCCTAATGACCGACAAAATGGGTCGGGTTCGAAAGCATAAGCGATGGTTTAGATCGCCTTCCTTACTGTAGGATCGGATTTCGACCTAAACGAGTCGTTCGGAAGAGCTCAACTCCGTTTCAGAGGCGGAAACAAAGAAACGGATGCGTACACAGCTTGATTCACACTCTAAACCTCTTGTAGATTGATTTTACACTGTTTACGTTTACAAGGAAAACCGGCAATACCTCGGTATCAAATTCTGAACTCTTACAAATGAATTGACAACATGCCTATTTATACTAAATCTAGTTCGCTCCAATGACAGTCATAAAAGCGGTCCAGACAAAACCGTAAGAGCGATCCACGCATGTCCTTAAAAGCGGTTCACCCTGTTTATAAAAGCGGTCCACACGCTTCTCTATAAGCGATCCACAAATGAAACCAGATAAGCGGACCACCTCCTTGACTTTAAACAATCTGACATCATTTGACAAAATAGCGATTCATAATGACTTCAGTATACACGATCCTCATCATTTGACCTATCATCCTTTTGTCTTCACATAACCTCACATCTCATTGGTTGTTGTTTGGTGAGGTCTAATTGGACCCTCATTTGGTTGAAGCTCATTGGACCAAACTTTGGTCCACTCACCATACATCATAATAATCAAATTCCATTTTGATGAACTTTTGTCGTTTGTTGTCTTTTTGATATGTGATGACATGTGATGACATCACATGTGATGTCATCAAGATGATGTCACATGTGATGTCATGTCTGACCGGATCTGCAACGAGAACGATACTCGACATTAGACGTAGTCGACAGATGACTGCACCAACAGACTCCCCCTCAGATGTTGACGAGTCTTAAGTGTCGAGTCTTCAACGACTTCAGTCTTTAACAGTGAAAGCATCCTCAACTCTTAAACTTCTCTTCTCATTATCATCAACAGACTTTCCATGATCAATTTCTACTCTGATGTGTTCAGACTCCCCCTTCCGATATGCTGGGATCGCAGTCTGGCTTGTTGTAATCACAAGATCTTCAGGTATCGGAACCTGGTTCTCTATCTCTTTGAAACCTGCACATCCTCTACCCAAAAATAAATCTCCCGATAATAATATGAAAATATCTAATGAATCATTCGCAGAAATTATACAATCACAAAATGATTTTACAATTTGAAGAACCACATGGAGATATATATCATTTTTGTTTTCAAAAACCAACACACTCTCCCAAACCATTTGTTCGTCATGTTTAGCACTCGGAATTTTGAACATCAACTTTTCAATACCAGTTGTCGAAAATCTTTTTGATTTTTGACACAAGAGAATTTAAAATGCGGTAAAGAAATATTTACAAACATTATTTTTGTGAGTTTGTGTAAGAGGATCATATCAGCTTATGAGACAAATCATCAACACCGTTAAGCTTTATTTCATTTTAAGTTTTAAACAATTTACCTAGATTGTCAGTATACTGGTCCACTTAAATTTTCACACAAAGTTCAACTGTTCAGAGATACGATATTAATGACTTAGAAACTAAAACTTATCCGTGTGTCCCACTACTTGAATATACTCCCGTATCCAGATCCCAATATTCAGTCTTACAGGTGAGTATACCACAGCTGATATCTGTAAGGGGTTAGGTGCGAAACCGTGAGAGCTCAGGTCAGAACTTCCGTTCAGCAGAGAGATGACGGCTCGACTTTTGGTGGGTCCCCTTTAGAGGATCTTTTTTACAACAGCAATGACTATCAATTTTATTGTTTCATCGATTTGCTGAGGGCGGCGCTTTTTCAAGCATTTGCAGAAAGTATTATCCGGGGACTAGGTCAGTACTTCCATACAGCAGAAGTCCCGGGATAATACCCCAGATATCACTGAGCATAAAGACCTAGTATCTCAGAATAAGGGACCTTTCAAACAAGATTTCAGGGGTTACCTATATATCCAAGTTTGTGTTAACCCACCGAACAAGCAAGTTTGAAATTTAGGTTTATATCTCGTCACAGTTTATTAAATGTGCAAAAATCTACTGACATATCCACAGTAAGATTGTTTAACACTTTTAATCTTTCCAATTCTTTAGCATGTTGTGATAGTCCACTGATGTACTATCATTTCCTCTTTTTCACAACAAACTCATTTTTGGATTTTATCATGTTTTTGTCTTTTTCAAATTTTCTAATGTTTTTGGATTTTCTGAAATTTCTACTCCCCCTAAAATGCAAACACATTAACGAAAATTGAAAACAAACTGTACAGAAACATGACAACTGATATCAAATCGCATCAATTCGCCATTCACTTTGGCATAAACAATCAGAACTCCCCCTATCAACAAACTATTTTCTCATTTAGATTTCAAAACACTTAAGTTTGTTTTAATCAAAATGATTTTTCCGGAAAATAAGTTTGGTTGATTTTACCACTTGTAAGTATATCAATACTAAAATCGGGGATGTGGTTCATCATCTTGTCTATCTTTTACCCATATGTAGTAAATCAAGTACAACTTAATGTCCCTGATTTACCATTTGCAATCAAGCAATCTCTAAACCAATTGTAAAAATAACCACTTGCAAAAGCACACAATACCACTTGTAGGAATGTTACGTCTACATCACCATTTTACCAATCAGGATGCCGATTCCTGCTTCGCACTTACCAACCTGGAAGCTCCGGCGTAGTCCTTTCACCTGTAAACATTCAAACACTATTCAAAATCTTTCAAACAAACTTTTCAAACATTAGAAAGATGCCGATTCCTGATCCACGATTACCAACTTGGGATCTCCGGCAAGTCAGGTTTTTCATTTAAACAGTTTCACCCAAGCCTGACTGTTCTTGGGTGATTTTGAATTCTTGTTCAACAATGGTGGAAAATTTGCATCATCCATTGCTAAACCTGAATTCTCCTTTTTTACTTCAACCAAAGGCTCCTCTGGTTTTAACGAACCAGAATCATTGCCTGAATGTGGCTTGTCCGACTTTGATCTGTCAGATTCATCGCCGACATTTGGCTCCTTTGTTTCCGAAGAAACAGATTCATCGCCAGGAAGTAAAAACTTCACTTTCTTCTTTTTCTTCTCCTCTTTTGTCCCCAGATTTGTATCTGATGAATTCTTTTTGCTTGTCTTTGCAACTGAGGGAGTAGATTCATCAGAACTGTTATTCTGTGTGTCTCGAGAACCCGAGGACAAAATCTTCTCGAGATACTCTCTCGCTTTCTTTCTTTTCTTCCTCAGTCTGTCTTTCTGCCCCTGTGAAAGCTTGACTTTCTTTTCTTGAATTTTCTGTTCTTGAACTTTAGGTTTTAGAACCTTCTGTTCCTGGGGCTTGACTTTGACTGGAATCTTTGCCAATTTCTGAGAATTAACCCTCAATCTGTCATTCGATTTCCTTGGGCATTCTCTGGAAATGTGACCTTTGATGTTGCAATTAAAGCACCTTCTGGTCTCATAACTCCAATACCGGCAGTTAACAGCAATGTGTCCGTGATATCCGCAGCTGTAACACACTCTGTTATCGTACCGTATACCACCTTCACACCAAACGCTCAGATCATAGCATTGTCTGGCTTGGTGATATTCCTTCCTCAAGTTTGCTGGATTTGTCTTTTGAGCACTGTGGTCCGACCTGCACCACTTATTACCAACAATTTTTGAATTTTCATTTTTTACTTTTTTTAATTTTTTCTTTTGATTGGATGATCGATCTGATGAACTTTTATTATCTTTTTGTTTCTGTTCCACGTTCTTCTTCAAAGGTTTCTGTTTAGAACATTCACCTTTTTCAGTTGATTGTAGAACAGTTTTCTGAAATTTTTCTTTTAAATTTAAAAACAATTTTTGTTTTTCAATTTTAACATGTTCATCATCAGATTTTACATCACAATCTTCAACTTTGACAGAGTCAAAGTTTGTGACATCGTCACTTATTGGAACAGAATTGATTGGTTTTGGACAGGGAAAATTCAAACTGTCTGATTTAGTCACAAAACCTATCAATTTCTTCTCAAGTTCATCAATTTTGTTCCTTGAATTCTCAGCTTCACTTTCAAGCTGAGATATTCTCCCAAAATGAGACTTGATTGTTTTCTCATTATCATTCTTCAAATTTTCAAGAACAGATTTTTCATTCATCAAAACTTTTATCTGTTCCTGAAATTTTGATTCATTCGCTTTCAGATTCTTGTTTTCCAGCTTAATCCAGAAATCCTCATCTTCTGAAGATTTCTTTTTGCTTTCAAACTCTTTTTCCAACACTTCAATTTTCTTTCTAGCACATTCACATTCTTTCTCCAAATTTATAATTTTCTGAAGATGTGAATTGATCAATTTTTGCTTTTCAATGTTGTTTTGGCTAAAAACCTTTCTCCCATCTTCAAGAATTTTCAGTTGATTTTGAAATTCTTTTTCACTTTTTGATTTTTCAATTTCAAAATCCTTAATTTTCTCTTCAAAAACCTTTTCTTTTTCTTTCAACTTCTTGTTTTCAAATGTCAAACTGTTCAAATTACTTAACAGTTTGTCATTTTCAGCTTTCAACTTCTCACAATTTTCTTTCAAAATAAGAATCTGCTTATCATCAGCATGCTTCACATCTTCCAACTTATTGACTTTCGATGTCAAACTTTCCGCATCCATCAAGAGTTTGTCATTTTCAGTCTTGAAGCTGTCACATTTTGAGCACACTGAAGCAGAATTTGAAGAGTCATTCTTCACAGATTCTTTTTCAGTTTTCTGTCCTTCAGCTTCCTTTGTTGAACTTTCTTCAACTTTTGCTTTTTTCTGGATATCCAACTCATGCTTTTCAATTTTCTGAATAAACTGTGCCAGATTCATAACTTGAGACTTCCTCATTTGTTTTACAATCAACAGATAAGTTCCCCACTTCTGTTGGGGTAAAGCCTCAGCTAGCTTATCGATCCACTCATCATCCTCTTTCTTAATGTTCAATCTATCCATTTCCAATACCAGATGACAATATCTATCAATTGTCTGCATTGTTGTTTCATCTTCAAAAGCCACAAACGTATCAAATGATTTCTTCAATAACGCAGCTGAAACTGTATCAACCGGTGTAGCAAGAGCATTGTAAAAGTTCTCTTCCATGTTTCAAAAATCAGATGATACTTCGGGAAATACCTGACAACGCACAATCAAAACACAATCAGTTTATATTCTTATCAATTAATAGAAACGAACTGATACTCGAATTGGTGAAACTTCTGTGCGGACTGAACGTTGACCAACTGTGCGAACTGAAAGTTGACACACTGAGCGGACAGAAGATTGACACAGTGTACGAACAGCTTTGAACTTTTCAATATACACACTTATCACCTAGACTTTGATAAATGAACACCACTTCCTTGTTAAGAATAAATGACCAACCACTCTTTCTTGTCACACTGATAATGAATGAATGACAGTGTATGGTAGCTTCTTCAAACGGTCAAACTCCAAACACTTGGACCATTCAACCTATCACCTCATTGAGTCGCTGATTTGAATGATGAAAAATGATAAGGCCAAAAATTCCACTACACAATTAATGATAGGACCACACAATTTTAAGCAAACCAGCTGCAGTCAAATGGATATTAAAAAAAATCACAATTCAAGGTTATCTAGTGAAGTGATGATGACCACCTTTTTTATTCTATACCGACAAGAAAAATGATGACATTCACTTTTGTTTTCACTTACATT
Organism: Helianthus annuus; assembly: GCF_002127325.2. NCBI lineage: Eukaryota > Viridiplantae > Streptophyta > Magnoliopsida > Asterales > Asteraceae > Helianthus > Helianthus annuus. The sequence goes on along the minus strand of NC_035433.2, from coordinate 28,364,797 downwards.
TGATTTGACCAAATAATCCACTAGTCAACATTTCAATTAAAAAAAAAAAAAACCTGATTTGGCCGTTTGTTTTAATGATGATTTTTTTTTTTTTTATAAAAATGTTCAATTGTGATTAGACCAACACTTGATAGTGGGCGGTGGGCGGTTCTTTTTGTTGATTGGGCCGACAAGTATATAAGATGAGTGGGCTGATTGGGCGGTGCAAAGCTGCTATTGGGTCAATTTTATACAAACGGTGGGCCTTTTAACAAGTGTAATGGTGCAACTCATATGATAACCTAATTAATGAACTGTCACAACATATTCATCGATCAGTCTGTTATGCACATTATTCAACTAACAATCATAGACATAATTTTCAAGCGGTGCACGTTATCACAAAAGCAATTCAGATGATTTGACTTATAAGCGGTTCAGAGGTTTCTATGAGCGGTCCAGATTTGTATCTACGAGCGATTCACATGAAGTTTTATGAGCGGTCCTGGAAGTGATGTCAGCAACGAACGAACATCTTTTTTAAAAAAAATTCAATTTTAATCAATTTTATGCCGATTTAAGGTCTGAAAATTTCCAGGTTTTGTTAAATCATCATTCCGCACATAATATGTAAATTTGAAGCAAATTTGACCGTAAAAAGTTGCGTTTTTCGAAAAAGAAGGGTGTAGAAGCAGAAAAATGATGAGAAACGAGCTGTATATGCGAGATCTCCTCCTCCTTGGCTCTGATACCAATTGTAGGATCGAATTTCGACCTAAACGAGTCGTTCGGAAGAGCTCAACTCCGTTTCAGAGGCGGAAACAAAGAAACGGATGCGTACACAGCTTGATTCACACTCTAAACCTCTTGTATATTGATTTTACACTGTTTTGATTACAAGGAACAACCGGCAATACCTCGGTACAATTCTGAACAACTGTTACAAATGAAATATATGACAAGCCTATATATACTAGTTCTGAACCGCTTGAAATGTATTGCCTCAAAAGCGGTTCACACATGATGCCATATAAGCGATTCCCATGATTACCTAAAAGCGATCCTCCACATGTTCTGTATAAGCGATCCGAAATGTCTGACAAATAAGCGATTCCAATCATCTCATAAAAACGATCTGCTTCAATTGACTTTCTTCATGTCTCCATGTTTGTCTTCTAGTGAACATTTATATAATTTGAACTTCACTAAAACCTTCATGTATTGGACCATAATTTGGAAGAAGCCCATTGGACCTTTATGTTGGTCCTATCAAACCAAAACAACCACTTCCAATACAATATGATTTTGTCGATTGCTAGCTTTAAATGTATAGACATGTGATGACATCACATGTGATGTCACAAGATGATGTCACATGCGATGTCATGTCTGACCAGATCCGCAACGAGAACGATACTCGACATTAGACGTAGTCGACAGATGACTGCACCAACACTTACGACCCTATATAAGCACTAAACTAAAAGTGACGAGCTAAGCATGTTAGAACATGCTTACCTAAGTTTGAAAACAGGTTTGACATCAAAACAAACGGCTTTGATGCTCACGAGTAGTTTGGTTACAAAATATGCAAGAATGCATATTTTGGCCGAAACTACGACTCGTCACTGAGCCTAGATAACGTGGTGATCAGTAGGTATGGTCACTATGGACCATAACCATCGTGATCACACTCACGTTATGAAGTTCCATGAACTTCGCATCGACCATAAGCTGGTCAATGCAGAAAGTCAACAAAACGTTGACTTTCGGACTCGAAAAGCGAATAAAAGAGCGAAAGAAGACTTACGGAGGGTCCCCGAGTGCAAATCAAGATCAAACAGCTCAGGTATGAAACAATGGTTTCAACTTAGAGCTTTAGGATCTGATTTTGTGATTTTTACACTAAAGGGGGGGGGGGTATTTATAGGAAAAGTGGAACCGTTAGGATCGTTTTATCGAATATCGAGCCTTGATCACGTGCGTACATGTGTCCAGTGGATAAGTTCAGTGAACTTGACTCTTGGCTCTTCATTGGGTGAAAAGGCATTGCCCCTTGATCGAACGAAAGGCCAGATTCTGCATTAAATGCAAAATCTTTCTGTCAGACATCCCCACGCGGCCCGCCTCACATTTGGGCAAAACTCACGCGGGCCGCCTGGCCCTCTCTGATCTGCACCACTTGCAGAATTTACACATTTGGTCCCTGTTGTGTGTTTAAGCTATTTCCAGCCCTTCTAAGACCTGTAAAGCCATCTTTAAGGCCCTAAAGTGATGCCTAAACATTGTGGACATGAAACATGCCCAAAAATATGTCGGATGTCGGTTCGTTTGGCCGTACGATCGCGATGTTCGCTTAATTACGACGGAATGCGCATAAGTGTGAAAGACGATCCAAATGACGCGACGAATGGATTTTTCTCATGCCAAACACTAAGGCATAATATAAGGATGCTTACATAAATTTTTGGATGTCCGGATGTATTCAGAACGTAAGTTATGCGCGAAAGTGCAAACTTATGCACTTTTTGACACTTTTAGTCCCTGAAAGACCCAGAAGTTTATTTTAGCATACCAAACCCCTCAAAGCCTATTTCTAAGCCATGTAAAGGATATTTATGGTATGTTTAACTTATGGACATGTTCCGGAATGTTCGTTACAGTTCAAATTGGCATACTTTCGCAGTTTGTCAAGTTTAGTCCCTGTAAGCGAATTAACTTGTTTTTGCTATACCAAAGCCTTCAAAACTTATTTCTAAGTTATGTAAAGGTTATTTAAGGTACGTTGAGTATATGTTGATGTTCCGGAGTATTTGTCGCATTAAACTGAGTACGTTTACGCACCAGTTTGCGTATAATTCTCTAGAAAGCGATGTAGAGTTTGAAATTGAGCAAAAGTTAAAACATGAAAAATGTAAAACATAATCAAACAATCATTGGGATAAAATAACATTGTTTTATTGATAATTGAACTGTTCACAATGATTACAAGCACAAATGTTACAGTCTCCCCTACTTGTGGAAATTTCGTCCCGAAATTTATTTAGAGGAAACTGATTGAAAAAGATGCGGATATTTTGCCTTCATTTGGTCTTCACGTTCCCAAGTAAACTCGGGTCCACGTTTAGATTCCCAACGAACCTTGACCAAAGGAATGCGCTTGCGTTTGAGCCACTTGACTTCACGTTCCATGATTTCTACCGGTTTCTCAACAAATTTCAGTGTTTTATCAACACGAATTTCATCAAGCGGTATGTGGAGGTTTTCATCAGCTAAACACCTCTTGAGATTGGACACGTGAAAGGTTGGGTGAACATTTCCAAGTTCAGGAGGTAACTCAAGTCTGTAGGCTACCTTACCGATTCTTTCGACGATCTTGAATGGTCCAACATATCTAGGTGCAAGTTTTCCTTTCTTTCCAAATCTGATCACACCTTTCCAAGGTGAGACCTTAAGTAATACACGATCACCGACTTGAAAATCCAAGGGTTTGCGTTTTAGTTCCGCGTAATTCTTCTGACGGCTTCTAGCTGTCTGAAGGTTATCACGAACTTTCTTTACCTTTTCTGTTGTCTCCAAAATGAGGGCAGGTCCAGTAAGTTGAGCCTCGCCAATCTCATTCCAGCAGACTGGTGAACGACATTTTCGACCATAGAGGGCCTCGAAAGGAGCCATGTTGATGCTGGAGTGATAACTGTTGTTGTAGGAGAATTCAATCAATGGAAGATGTGAATCCCAACTACCACCAAAGTCTATCACACAAGCTCTAAGCATATCCTCCAGTGTCTGGATTGTTCTTTCAGATTGACCATCCGTTTGCGGATGATAAGCTGTGCTCAGATTAAGTTGAGACCCCATAGCAGATTGCATGGTTCTCCAAAAATGAGAAGTGAAACGAGCATCTCTGTCAGAAATGATGCTCAAAGGAACACCATGTCGAGCTACAATTTCATCTACGTAGATTTGAGCAAGTTTGTCAGCCGAAAAATCCTCACGGATTGGTAAGAAATGCGCTGACTTTGTAAGACGATCCACGACTACCCAGATGGCATCGTGACCTTTCTTTGTGCGCGGAAGTTTAGTAATGAGATCCATAGTAATGTTTTCCCATTTCCAAACTGGGATCTCCGGTTGTTCCAATAAACCAGAAGGACGCTGATGTTCTGCCTTAACCTTAAGACAAGTAAGGCATTTGGATACGTATAAGGCAATGTCTTTCTTCATACCAGGCCACCAATACTGAATACGAAGATCCTTATACATCTTATCTGAGCCAGGATGAATGGAATAACGAGACTTATGGGCTTCATCCATAAGCAAGGTACGAAGATCATCTTGGCTTGGGACCCACAAACGGTCCATGAAATAGTACGATCCATTGTCTTTTAATTCAAGAGCAGGTGTTATGTGATAAGGAAATTCCTTATCCATCAAGCCTTGTGAAACACAAGCTTGTTGAGCCTGAGAAATACGGGCTTGGATATCGGTTTGAATAACAGATTGGACACGTACACAATGAAGCTTAGTACGTTCCTTGCGACTTAATGCATCGGCTACGACATTCGCCTTACCAGGATGGTAGCGAATCTCGCAGTCGTAGTCGTTTAGAAGTTCAACCCAACGTCGTTGTCTCATGTTGAGCTCTTTTTGATTGAAGATATGCTGAAGACTTTTGTGGTCTGTGAAAACCACACATTTTGTACCATACAAGTAGTGTCTCCAGATTTTGAGAGCGAAGACAACTGCACCCAACTCAAGATCATGAGTGGTGTAGTTCTTCTCATGTATCTTCAACTGCCTTGATGCGTATGCTATGACTTTGTTTCTTTGCATCAGGACGCAGCCAAGTCCTAATTTAGATGCGTCGCAATAAACGACGAAATCATCGTTGCCCTCAGGCAATGTTAGGACAGGCGCGTCGCAAAGCTTTTGTTTCAAAGTCTGAAACGCTTCCTCTTGTTTGACTCCCCAATCAAATGGCTTGTTCTTCTGAGTTAGAGCAGTTAGAGGAGGTGCAATCTTCGAGAAATTTTCTATGAAGCGGCGGTAATAACCCGCTAGACCAAGAAAAGAACGAACTTCAGTAGGGGTAGTAGGTGTATCCCAATCCTTAATCGCGCTGATCTTGGAGGGATCTACATGAATACCTTGTTCGTTGACAATATGTCCTAAGAATTGAACCTCTTTAAGCCAGAATTCACACTTGGAGAATTTGGCGAAAAGTTGTTCTTTCTTTAGGAGTTCCAAAGTAAGACGGAGATGTTGCTCATGATCAGCTCGCGTCTTAGAATATATCAAAATGTCGTCAATGAAAACAATGATGAACTTATCTAAATAAGGCTTGCAGACCCTATTCATTAAGTCCATGAAAACAGCAGGAGCATTAGTCAAACCGAATGGCATGACTGTGAACTCGTAATGTCCATAACGAGTACGGAACGCTGTCTTGGGAATGTCTTCTTCATGTACACGAAGCTGATGATATCCAGATCGTAGATCAATCTTTGAAAAGTAAGATGCGCCTTGTAATTGATCGAAGAGATCATCAATGCGAGGTAGGGGATATCGATTCTTGATGGTAAGCTTGTTAAGCTCACGATAATCGATACACATCCTAAAAGATCCATCCTTCTTCTTTACAAAGAGAACGGGAGCACCCCAAGGTGAAAAGCTAGGACGGATAAAACCTTTGTCGGAGAGTTCCTGCAGCTGTTTACACAACTCTTGCATCTCGGACGGTGCAAGACGATATGGAGCTCTGGCAACGGGATTTGCACCAGGTACGAGATCAATACGGAACTCGACTTGGCGTGCTGGAGGTAGACCAGGTAAGTCTTCAGGGAATACTTTGGAATAATCCCGAACGACAGGAATATCTGAAATAGACTTACCCTTGCCTTTATCTGCTGTAACATGTGCTAAGAAAGCCACATAGTGCTTTCGCAGATACTTCCGTGCTTTAAAACAAGACATGAGTTTGAGACCACCGGCAGGCTTCTCACCACGAACTTGTAGGATCTCGCCTATCGACAGCGGTATACGAACAATCTTCTCAGAACATACTATCTCTGCGCGATGCTTAGATAACCAATCCATTCCCACAATAACATCGAAGCTTCCAAGTTGCATTGGCGTGAGGTCAATAGGAAAAATATGGTCGTTAAGGTTCAACTGGCAGTTGCGCAGAACAGAATTTAGAACAATGGGTTCACCACTGGCAACCTCTACTGTCAAAGGTTTACCTAGTTTCGTTCTAGACACGCGAAGCATTGTCTCAAAAGACAATGACACAAAGCTCTTGTCGGCACCCGAATCAAAAAGAACAGATGCTGGCTGATTATTAATAAAGAACGTACCGTTCACCACCTCGTTGTCTGCTTGTGCTTCTTGTGCATTCATGTTAAAGACTCGACCTCGAGCCGGTGCCGGATTCTGGTTTGCATTCTGGTTCTGGTTGACTAGTCTTGGACACCGATTTCTGTAGTGGGTCAGATCCCCACAGTTATAACAAGCACCTGGTGGGTAGTTTGGTCGTGCGACCTGACCCTGTTGTTGAGCGACTTGTGGAGCAGGGTTCTGTACTACGCGGTTCTGAGCAAACCGACAAACATCGGCAAGATGACCCGACTTCCCACAGTTAGTACAGAAACGGCACTGATATTGTGGTTGGTGGTGACTGTTGCATCGATTGCACAAAGGTGCATTTCCTGAATAGGGTTTCTTGGCTGGAGGCTGTGCGGCTTGGTTGGGAGCTGCCTGGTTAGCTTGGGCAGTCACAGCAAAATTTTGGGAAGCCTTACGCTTCCTTGACCCCCTTGAGGAACCAGAGTCCTTTCCCTTCTTGTTTTGACCTTTCTTGCTATCTTCCTTGTCAGCCGACTGTTTCTTGCCCTTGTCGCACTTCCTGTGTAGTTTATTCTTTCGGATCTACGACTCAGTCAACGTCGCCGATAACTCGATTGCCTGACGGAGTGTGGTAGGGTTGCTACCAGTAAGGATATCTTGTACTGAGTCAGGTAGGCCGTCGATGTATCTTTCGATGGCCTTATCGAGTGGGGTAACCATAGTCGGGCAAAGAAGACTCAGCTCCTCAAACCTATCTGTATAAGCCCTGTGCTCGCACTATCTTGCTTCAACACATCAAATTCTTTCTCCAACGCTCGTTGCTCATGACGAGGACAAAACTCCCTCATCATAAGAGCTCTCAGTTCAGCCCATGTTCGAGCTAGAGCAACTTCTGCACCTTGATCTCTCATAACCCCATTCCACCATGTAAGAGCCCTCTTCTGAAACACGCTCGAAGAAAACTCGACCTTGCGATTATCCGGACACTGCACATGGCGAAAAGTGTTCTCGATGCTCTCGAACCACTGAAGAAGCCCAGTTGCTCCTTCAGAACCACTAAACTTGAGTGGCTTAGCCTGGTTAAAATCCTTGTATTTGCATGTACCATTGTTGTTGTTGGCCTGGTTCCATTGAGCAAAGAGATTCGGAAATTGAGCAGCCATCTGCTGCGCAATAATCTCCGCCAGCTCGGCAGTAGCTATCTGGTTTTCGCATCGAGGAGGCATTCTAGAAGAGAAAAACATGAAATGAAACGAGTGAGATGATTGGATGAAGAGAATGAGATGAAGCAAAAGCAATCAAAAGCAACGATGGCGGTTATGCATCGCAAAGCAAATAAGCGACGTGAAATGTCTAGTCAAAGTAAATGGGTTAGAATTAGTGTATCGCGAAGACATGCTCGCCTATAAGTGAACACTCACCCCAAGAGTTCCCAGGTAAGAGTGACTGGTCCGATTATGTGGATTTGTACGAACACTCTAGCCTTAGACAGAAAACTCAGGGTACAGGCATTCACCCTTCCAGTTCGCACGTGTTCACACTATTAACCCAACACTTTGACGGGATTTTTGAAAATCCAAAGGGGTTCAAAACCTTATAATAGAGGGTTCAAAACCTAGTAATCAATCATCCTAGAACAGATGATTAATTTTCAAAGCGGATTCGGAACCGAAGTTCCCGTTGTGGTTATCACCTAAGGATAGGTGATGTGCATGTTTTAAACTCTAAACACAAGATAACTTGTGTTAGGGTCCTAAAGTTATAGTTTAGGTCAAAGCATTACTAATAACCTAGTTCCCTATAACCATTGGCTCTGATACCAACTCTTCTGTCACACCCCGGCCGCGTATAACATGCAACCGCGGTGGAAACGCAGGGGAGTGTTGTGGACAGAATTAAATTGTTTCATAACCATGGCATACAAGTTGTATTTTATTTATAAACAAAGGTGTTACATTGTCTTGGAAAGAGAGTACGGAAATCAAAAACATAATTAAGCTAGTTCAAACTTCATTTTTAGGCTCTAAGGCACAGGTCCGCCCTAGAATCATGATCATCGTCCTATGGAATAGCTCCTGAAAACACATGTGAAAGTAGGTACGTCAGCATAAAAATGCCTGTGAGATACATAGGTTTTGTGAAAATGGGGTTCATGACTTGAGTTTAAAGAATGTTTAATAACAGTCAGTCATGAACCTTGTAATTTGTCTTGCTTTGTAAACCATTTGAAAAACGATAACATCAAATGATATGTATAGATAAGTGCAAGGTTAGACGAATAACCAAGTAAAATGAGTTGAATAAGATAAGTTGTTTGTGAAAATAATGTCTTGTGAAGAATATGTTATTTATGTAAAATGTAATGTGTCTAAACTGAAATGACTTAAATAACGCCACAATATGTAATATTATACAAACATTTATATATAGGAAGTACCAGCGGCGTATCCACCATGTTTGTATCATATTACATACGCCACGTTACTTAAATCATTTACCCAAATCAATCCACCATGTAAATTGTTCATGTGTAAACCAAATGTCAAGTGTTATTGTAAATCATGTCAAATGTTTATGTTCAAATGTAAACCACCAAATGTGTATGTCAATGTCGACGTGTTTATGTTCAATGTAAATCATGTATTGTGCATCCCAAAATGTATCATGTATGGTAAGCGAAATGTATCAACTTAAACCATATGCACAAAACAAGTCGTTGAAGTAAAACGTGGTTTAAATCAACGTTATGTTCTGCGGAAAATGCATGCTCTATTGATATTAACATTTATGCGGTATTGTAAACTATGCATACATCCAAGCCTTGAGACTGCGGCGATAAACCCTTAAACAAATTAAAGGTTTATCTAAGTTATGTATATCGAATTCGGTCATTCCTTCTAGTCCTATCAAACCCAGGACTTCAGGAATGGGAGTTGTCAATTCCTATGGTACCACTACCTACTAACGAACGGCGTAGCTAATGTTAATGAATGTATTGTCCCATGTTAAACAAACCAAATGTCATAACAAAATGAAGGCATGTGATGTAAACAATTGTACTAAGTATGCTAAGTAAACATACAAAGCAGAAATGTTTATGTAAATCAATGTGTCCATATGCTGAGTAAACATATGCAACAGAAATGTTCATGTAAATCGATGTGTCCATATGCTGAGTAAACATATGCAACAGAAATGTTCATGTAAATCGATGTGTCCATATGCTGAGTAAACATATGCAACAGAAATGTAATGTAAATCGATGTGTCCATATGCTGAGTAAACATATGCAACAGAAATGTAATGTAAATCAATGTACTAAGTACGCACACAATGGGCATACATAGCATAAAATGTAATGAAATCATGTACTATAATGTACTAATGAGCATAGCAGATATACGATGTGAAAACATGGAAAACATGAAAGTAACAGATAGGCACATGTGTTTCACCCCAAAACAGTTTAGAAAACAGTAAAAGATGGGGTTCTATGTACTCACCTGAGATTGCTTTGAGTTCCTTGTATAATAACCAGATAATGCTAAAGATCACGGAATATCAACGGCACCTAATAGGTAGCTTATGTTAATATACCGGACCAAATCGGAAGGATCGGACAGTACGCGGGTTCGAAAACCAAACGAGTATGGAGACTCGTGTAATATGGTTTAACAAAGCCTACATACTAAAATGAAACTTAACCTAAGTGCTTACGGTCCATCACGACCCGTTTAGGTAGCTTATGCCACCTTAAGCGTCGTTCGCGTAGAACGCGTCTGGAACGCCTAACATAGTGACCACAAGGTATAACCTCGGAAGGTTATAGCTATGGTCACCTAATGTGTTTGGTCAGGTCCTAATGACCGACAAAATGGGTCGGGTTCGAAAGCATAAGCGATGGTTTAGATCGCCTTCCTTACGACCCTATATAAGCACTAAACTAAAAGTGACGAGCTAAGCATGTTAGAACATGCTTAACTAAGTTTGAAAACAGGTTTGACATCAAAACAAACGGCTTTGATGCTCACGAGTAGTTTGGTTACAAAATATGCAAGAATGCATATTTTGGCCGAAACTACGACTCGTCACTGAGCCTAGATAACGTGGTGATCAGTAGGTATGGTCACTATGGACCATAACCATCGTGATCACGCTCACGTTATGAAGTTCCATGAACTTCGCATCGACCATAAGCTGGTCAATGCAGAAAGTCAACAAAACGTTGACTTTCGGACTCGAAAAGCGAATAAAAGAGCGAAAGATGACTTACGGAGGGTCCCCGAGTGCAAATCAAGATCAAACAGCTCAGGTATGAAACAATGGTTTCAACTTAGAGCTTTAGGATCTGATTTTGTGATTTTTACACTAAGGGGGGGGGGGTATTTATAGGAAAAGTGGAACCGTTAGGATCGTTTTATCGAATATCAAGCCTTGATCACGTGCGTACATGTGTCCAGTGGATAAGTTCAGTAAACTTGACTCTTGGCTCTTCATTGGGTGAAAAGGCATTGCCCCTTGATCGAACGAAAGGCCAGATTCTGCATTAAATGCAAAATCTTTCTGTCAGACATCCCCACGAGGCCCGCCTCACATTTGGGTAAAACTCACGCGGGCCGCCTGGCCCTCTCTGATCTGCACCACTTGCAGAATTTACACATTTGGTCCCTGTTGCGTGTTTAAGCTATTTCCAGCCCTTCTAAGACCTGTAAAGCCATCTTTAAGGCCCTAAAATGATGCCTAAACATTGTGGACATGAAACATGCCCAAAAATATGTCGGATGTCGGTTCGTTTGGCCGTACGATCGCGATGTTCGCTTAATTACGACGGAATGCGCATAAGTGTGAAAAACGATCCAAATGACGCGACGAATGGATTTTTCTCATGCCAAACACTAAGGCATAATATAAGGATGCTTACATAAATTTTTGGATGTCCGGATGTATTCAGAACGTAAGTTATGCGCGAAAGTGCAAACTTGTGCACTTTTTGACACTTTTAATCCCTGAAAGACCCAGAAGTTTATTTTAGCATACCAAACCCCTCAAAGCCTATTTCTAAGCCATGTAAAGGATATTTATGGTATGTTTAACTTATGGACATGTTCCGGAATGTTCGTTACAGTTCAAATTGGCATACTTTCGCAGTTTGTCAAGTTTAGTCCCTGTAAGCGAATTAACTTGTTTTTGCTATACCAAAGCCTTCAAAACTTATTTCTAAGTTATGTAAAGGTTATTTAAGGTACGTTGAGTATATGTTGATGTTCCGGAGTATTTGTCGCATTAAACTGAGTACGTTTACGCACCAGTTTGCGTATAATTCTCTAGAAAGCGATGTAGAGTTTGAAATTGAGCAAAAGTTAAAACATGAAAAATGTAAAACATAATCAAACAATCATTGGGATAAAATAACATTGTTTTATTGATAATTGAACTGTTCACAATGATTACAAGCACAAATGTTACAGTTGGGGTGTGACAAATGGAAACCGCAGAGGGAATAGTAATAACAATCAAGGTGAAAATGGGAATGGACGCGGCCAAGGCTGTTTTGGTTGCGGTGATGTAGGGCACTTCAAGCGGGAATGCCCAAAGAATAACCAAGCCCAGGGAAGAGTCTTCAACATTGGAACTAGGGAAGCTCGTCAGGATCCGAACGTAGTCACTGGTATGTTCCCTATTAATAACATTTTGCATCTGTGTTAATTGATACCGGTGCCGACTATAGCTTCGTATCCCTAGAGTTTAAGAATATACTTGGTTTAGTGGTGTAGGTCCCCTATTCGTTTTCAATAACAGTTGTTTCGTTTTTCATGGCACTTCCTTGAACAAAATAAATCTTTTTAACAAAAGTTGGAATGTTATTCTTAGGGGATGTGAAGTTTTCTTTTTCAAAACAGATTTGCTGTTATTATCCTTCTTAGCATTATCACTCTCAGACACGTATCCTTGACTTGATGTGGAACTACTTGGTGTTGTTGACATAAAATTTGTTAGCTCATCTTCATCAGGTAAGAATGAATAATCATGACTAAGAGGAGGTGGGACTTCATTAAAGCCCTTGTATCCCAAACTAGTCTTGTCATTACTCTTGTTTAACCCACCCATCATGTGTTTCATAACAAAAGTAGAGTCCCTGAATTGAATTAATTTCTTTTCAAGTTCAACAATTTTGAGTTGTGCATCTGACAACTCTTTGCATTTTTCAGAAATCTCTTTTGTTTTCTCAGCCATCATGTCATGAGCTAAGTCTATGACTTGAAGTTTTTCGTTTAGTTTGCAGGTTAAAGCTTCAATTTCACTATCATAACCTTTTATTTTCTTCAAGTATAAAGATTGGTTTCCTTTAGCAAAAAAGTTTGATTCTTTAAAGTTAGACATCTCGCTTACCAAACTTTGGTTTTGTGTGGACAACCTGTCAACCTCACCCTGTAATTCACAACATTTTAAACACACAGAATTAGACTTTACCTCTCTTGTTTGTTTGTCAAGGTTGGCCATTAGAGCTGCAAGTTGAGCTTCCGTTCTTTTGTATTTAGCATCCTTTTCTTCAGCTTCCCATTCATGGTCAGACTTTTGCTTTTCCTCTTCAGCATCTATTGTCTGATCACCCTTCTCTTCTTCAGCTTTACTCTCTATCTTCACCTCAGCATCCACTTTCGCTTCAGCATCTCCCAAAGTAGCTTCAACATCATCAACTAGCACTATCTCTGCCATGAATGCCTGAGTGTCATTTTCATTACCTTCTAGATGAATACTCCAATCATATGAACCTTCTCGTGCTGTAGAGATCAAAGCCTTTGAGCTAGAATTGTTTGATGCATTCCTGTTGTTTGAACTCTGACTCGAAGTCGAAGTCTCTTGCTTTTGTTTTTGACATTCCCTAGCAAAATGCCCATAACATTGACAGTTAAAGCACCTCACTTTGGTCTTGTCGAAACCAACAGTTCTCCCTACAAACTTCCTTCCTGTTCTGTTCATGAATCTCTTCACTCATCTAGAAATCATGGCCATTTTCCATTGCAAATCCATCTCTTCAAGATCATCAGGATCAATCTAATCATAGTGTTCATCTAAAGTGGTAGGATCAGATATCTTCCCCTGAATGTAGTTCTCATAAGAAGCAACGAATGAGGCAAGTAGAGCAACATGTTCTTCAGCAGACTTCACACTCATAGGCATCGACTTAGCACTACTACTCTGCTTAGAAGCTGATGTTCTCTTGGCTCCTGTTGATCCTCCTGAAGCGGCTACAAAACGCACATCGCCATCCTCATTTACTATGACCTGCTCATTCTCATAAGATAGAAACGCAGTAGTAGAGTCGCTAGAAGCGTTGTGAGATGAAGAAGATGTAAGCCCATGTAAATCGCTGGATCTTGAACCTGATCATATCCAGTGTCTTTCTTCTTCATACTGAGCTCATAAGCTCTCAGCTTGCCAACTACTTCTCAGCTTGCCAACTACTTCTTCCAGCTCCTTTGTCTCATAATCTGCTTCTCCCTTGATCATGAGAGTGTAGATATCCCACTTAGTAGGTAAGGCATCGAGCAGTTTGTCATTCTTCTCTACGTCAGAATAGCAATCGATCTCATAATTTTCCATTTCCGACATCAGATGGTAGTAACGAGTGATGATGTCCTAAAATGACTCGTGTTTCATGTACTTGAAAACAGCGAACTGCTTCTTCAGTAGATCAACTTTGTTCTTCTTGCCATCTGCATTTCCCGCGTATCTTTTCTCTAATGTATCCCACATATCCATTGAATTTGTGTACTTCTTGAAGGTATGCTTGATGTTATCAGGTAAGGACATTTTGATTGCAGCCAAGGCTCTCTTTTCAGGCTCATACATCTTTTTATCAGCCTCTTGCATGTTCACATAGGCTGTTCTACGTGGTCTACCCTCAAAGTCATGTGTTGGGTTTGTGTACCCATCTTCAATACATATCCACATGCGTGTGTCCTGATATTCAATGAAGGATTGAAAACGATCCTTCCATGTCAAATAGTTTTCCACCTTCATCATCTTAGGCGGTTTGTGGGTAGTGCCAACCTAATGCTCCATTTTTAGAAGCTCATTCAAAGTAGACATGTTTAACATTTTAAACGTTGTAGACTGATAAAATCGTACAAACTTTATCCGAAAACAGTGGTTACCAAATTACACCGTTAGAATCGTCTAAAAAAGACGAATCCAATGATATATAATGTCGAAAACCGAATTCGGGATTTTCCAGAGTCAGATGAGCTATGGAACGTTTTTCATTTGCAAAACAGTGAAATTTTATCGACGCTTTCCTAGAAAAATTCCACCCCTTTAATTTCTCTCTTAATTTCGCTGGTTAAGCCAATTCAAATTCGCTGCACTGGTTCGCTGTTCAACTAGGTTAAGTTCGTTGGTCAACAATGTTACTTAAATTCACTGCTAAGTATGCTACTTAACTTCGTAGATTAAATTCGCTACTTAATTTCGCGAATACGACGACTGGTAAAGTCGCCGAAACCGTGATATTTTCGCTAAGGAAAATTATACGATCACCAAAGTCGCCTTTGGATTTTAAATTCACCAATCACCGAGTTATTAAGTCACAAGTTCACTGGTTTGTCAATTTCGCAAGTCCAGTAAATTCGGAAACTTAATCTTTTCGAAATTCTGAAGATTTTCCTGATTCTCCTAACTCTTTCCTGGAGAATCAAAACAACAAAATATCAGTAGTTTTCGAAACACCGCGAAGAACAGAACAAAAAACGTGAAGAACACGAAGAAAAATCTTCGAATCTTCATGCCTTTCCAGCCAAACTTCTTCAACCAATCAACAAAATCTTTCCTGAAATCCTGCAAAACAACAATCAAACAAAACAAAAGATCAAAACAGCCAAAAGTTTCGAAAATTTATATCAAACACACGAAAAATTTCGAAACCCTAATTTTTCAGGTTTCCAAATTTTTGAATAACTTCCTGTTTCTGCCAAGCACAATTCTAAACCGAGCCTTCAAGAGCCTAATGCTCTGATACCAATTGTAGGTCCCCTGGTTCGTATGGATCATCACAGAATTGTCAATCCAATCAAGATTGCGGAATAATCTTGATCAGAATTTCACAGAAACGAGTAGTAATCAGCAATTCACAATGAAACTGGGTTTCTATTGATTATCAATCTCACGAATTACAATCAATCAAAACCCTAACTCTCTCAAATTCATCCAAGCCCTAATGCTCTCACGAATTCTCACTCTAAAACTGTTTTGGCTGATTAACCTAAACCCTAAAGCAAAGCCTTGTTTATATAACACAAGGTTGCAACATTAGGCTAGGGTTTGCTACATGGGCAAAGCCCAATTCGTCCCCCATAGACCAAATGTGGGTTTTGTTTAGCCCAAACTCTATTATTTCACTAATACAAAGCTAAACCCGCTAACCGTTTATCGTTTAACTAATTACAAGATATCCAAAGACCAAATCTAACTTGTTGTCACAAATATGCACCAACAAGTTGCAAGTAAGTTAGATATCCCGTATTCGATAGAGCTAGCTAATGGGAAGCTAGTAGAAGCCAAGGAAGTGATTAGAGGCTGTGTGGTAGAGCTTGGAGAGCGTGAGTTTTTGATAGATCTTCTGCCAGTTGAGTTGGGAAGCTTCGACGTAGTAGTTGGAATGGATTGGTTGTCGAGTAATCGAGCTGAGATTGTTTGCCATGAGAAGATTATCTGCATCCTAATGGTGAATGAAGAAACCATTGTGATACATGGGGAGAAGCAAGATACGCCTCTATGGATTATCAGTTGTTTAAAGGCACGAAATTTTTTGCGTAAAGGATGTGTTGCCTTCTTGGCTCACGTTGTTGACAAAGAGGCCGAAGAACCGAAGCTCGAAGATATCCCTGTGGTAAGGGAATATCCTGAAGTCTTCCCCGAAGACTTGCCGGGATTACCTCCCCAACGAAAAGTCGAATTCCATATTGACTTGGTTCTAGGCGTCGCGCCTGTCGCTAAGGCACCTTACCGACTTGCTCCTTCAGAGATGCAAGAGTTGTCGACGCAGCTTCAGGAGCTACTAGACAAGGGATTCATTAGACCAAGCTTCTCGCCTTGGGAAGCTTCAGTACTGTTCGTCAAGAAGAAGGACGGTAGTTTTTGTATGTGCATCGACTACCGAGAGTTAAACAAGTTAACCATCAAGAATCAGTATCCCTTGCCGAGGATTGATGATTTATTCGATCAGCTTTAGGGTTCAAGTTACTACTCCAAGATCGATCTTCGATCAGGTTATCACCAGCTGCTGATTCAGGAAGAGAGTATACCGAAGACTGCCTTCAGAACTCGTTATGGACATTACGAGTTCCTAGTGATGCCGTTTGGGTTGACTACTACACCGGCAATGTTTATGGACTTGATGAATCGGGTTTGCAAACCATATCTCGATAAATTCATGATTGTATTTATCCACGATATTTTGATCTATTCGCGGACAAAGGAAGACCATGAGTGTGACACCCCAGGAAAACCAGTAAACTACACAACACAACTAGCTTCCTCAGTAACCGCATACTAAATTTCGGGACGAAATTTCTTTCAAGTTGGGGATAATGTGACAACTCGGGTTTCCAAGATTCCATATTCGCATTAATTGCATGTTAACTGTTTAGTTGTTTGATTGTTGCTTTGTAACTGTACGTTGGATTATATTTATTGAGAAGTTGTTTGATATGTTATATGTCTAATATGAGTAAAGTGTTTGATTTGCCTGTTTCCATGACCACGAACTTGTATACATGTATGTTGTTTGAAAAACTTAAATTTCTTAAACCTTGGAAAGGCCCGACGAAAAACAAGTGTTTAGCCATAACCAATCACGACGAAACAGGATTTGTTTCGCCATCCTTATCTCGAAGAAACAGGGTGTTTCGCCGGCCCATGATTCGCCAAAGCCCATTAAGGGCCCAAAATGTTACGTGACTATTTATCGTGTGTTATGGTTCCATTCGTCTCACTTTTTCAATGAAATAGAAACCCTAGAGCTCTCCTGTGCACCGACGCCAACCCCTCCCCTTTCGAAAGTCTATCCATCTCGTTCGTACTAATCGCTTAGCTCTCCGGTTAGTGTTTGCATCATTTGATTTTGATGATCTTTGTAATTGCCTTATGTATAATCTTGATGTTGTGTAACAACTAGGGTTCTGCTAGTGGATCCATTTATGATATTATGCTTGTAGAACAGATTCATGTAGTTATCAGTTATATGCCGAGTGATGTTTGTATAGATTAGGGTTTGATATTCTGTTGCTAAGACTATTGAACTTGATCTGATGAGTTACTCTATTCATTCATGATTTACCACTCCCAGCTTATGTTCCTGTTTGATATTTGCAAACCGCATTAACGTCTGCCTTTGATTGATCAATCGAATATGTGTTAAAGTTTGGTGTATGCAATAATCTGGTAACGAATGATTCCTGGATAAAGTTCTGTTGTTGATGATCATTGCGAAATAACTGTAGACGATTAGGGTTTTCTGTAACTGTAATTGATACATGACGTAACTGAATTATTCACGAAACGGAACTCAAGGCGAAACGGGGGGTGTTTCGCCGAGAATATATACGACAAAACAAGGGATGTTTCGCTGAGGGGATCACGACGAAACAGTGGATGTTTCGCCGAAGGGGTCATGACAAAACGAGGGGTGTTTCGTCAAAGGGTTACACGACGAAACAAGAATGTTTCGTCGAGAGGGAAATCAGCACATTAACTTAGTTAATTCTGTTAATAGTTAACTGGATTAGTTAACTGTCGTTAAATGTTAAGCATCACTTGTATGAGCTTGAATACGTGCTTTGTGCTATTCGTGATTGCTAATTCAATACCACGGTGATTGTATATGCATACGTGAACTTCGAGAATATAATCTGATTATGTACACATGCGTACTTTAGGACTTGACTGATTATCTGTGAGCACAAACTTTAGGATACGGAGCAAACCAAGGTGAGTTCACACTCTTACCAAGGCATGGGATTCCCGGTGGGTTGGGAATGGGATTGAATGATTACTCGTACCTTCGTGGCTACTGGTTTACGTACCACTGTCCTCGGGTTGGGAAGGACACCTATAGATACAACTAGACTAGAACACATGGGAAGCCCCCACTAATCTTCGCAAACATGTCTGGGAGGCCGCGATACGAGTACTAATCTTGGCAAACATGTCTGGGAGACCGCGATATAAATACAGATACAACTAGTCTAGGACACATGGGAAACCCCCACCAATCTTCGCACACATGTCTGGGAGACCGCGATACAAACTAATACGATATATGGTCCACCAAACGAGTATATGCTTTACAAAACGCATACTACAACTAAACAACCAACTGTGAACTCGCTCAACTTTGTTGTTGACTCTCTGTTACATGCCTTGCAGGACGTTAGGTACTCATGGAGCTTGCACTGGGAGGCGTAGTCGTTGTGGGACATGGACAGTGGATGCCATGTTAAAACAATATGACACTTTAAACTTGTTACTTATGTTTGGGTTTTCACAATTATGCTTCCGCTAAACATTTACTATACTTTGTTTTGAACACCTTTCATATTGTTTGGTTGAACTATAGTTATTACTTATTATGTTCAATATGATTGGTGGCTTGATCCTGGTCAGTCACGCCTCCAAGCGGTAGTACTCCGCGTGTGGATATTCAGGGTGTGACATATTGGTATCAGAGCCATTGGTTATAGAGAACTTGGTTTTAATAAGGAGAAAAAGTTTTTGTTAAAACCAGACTATAACCAGAACAGTGCTCAACGATCCACAACGACGCTTCGCTCCACGTGCAAGACTCAACACTATAGGTGATATGGTTTATGTTTTATTGCCTACTTGTTAGTTACATAGAACTTTGCTCATGGTATGCTTAGATTAACGTAACAACTATTGCATGAGAACACTTGTGTGCTTTCTCTCTTCTGTCATCGCACTTTTGGGAACCTTTCTCACTCATGTTTCCTTTTTGGTATGAAGATCATGAGTGGACGCGTTAACATGACTCAAGCCCAGTTGACGGCTCTGATTAACGAACAAGTTGGTGTGGCACTTGCAGCCGCACAAGCAGGAGGTATACCCTGTAGTCGTAACTCACTCTAGGACCTTCAGATTCTACACTCCTGGACCAACTCTTGTGTTTAACCTTGTCCTTTTCTTATACACAACAGGTCAACATGCTCAGCAACCTGTTTGCACCTTTAAGACTTTCATGGACTGTTGTCCTAGCACATTCAGTGGCACAGAAGGAGCCGTTGGACTCCTCCATTGGTTTGAAAAGCTCGAGTCCATCTTTGAGATGTGCGAATGCTCTGAGGCTCGCAGGGTGAAGTATGCCACTGGTACTCTCGAAGGCATTGCGCTGACTTGGTGGAACGCGCAAGTTCAGATGCTGGGGTTGGCGGCTGCTAATGCCACCCCATGGAACGAATTCAAGGAATTGATCATACGGGAATACTGCACTCGTGATGACATCCATAAGTTGGAAGTGAAGTTCTATCATTTGAAAATGACGGGGTCAGAGATAGAGGCGTATACGAAAAGGTCAAATGAGCTGGCCATCTTATGTCCAACCATGGTGGACCCTCCTATCAAGCATATTGAGTTGTATATCAAGGACTAGTACCAGGTATACATAGTCATGTGACATCGGCCAACCTTGCTACTATTCAAGATGTTACTCGCCTAGCTCATCGTCTCACAGACCAGGCAGTGGAACAGAACAGGCTGCCTAAACGTATCAGTTCTACTACTACCTACCACTACTGCTACTCCCAGTGACAGCAAGAGAAAATGGGATGGGGATTACAGCAGGGGTTCGACCATAGTTCAGTCCCAGGCACAACAGCAGCGAAAGACTGATAACTACCAGAGTCCTGGTCAGCAATCTTCTGGTAGTCAAAGATAGGGTGGATACCGAGGAAACCATCCTAAGTGCAATACATGTAACAGGCACCACAGTGGTCAGTGCAACCGGGGTCGTTGTCAAATGTGTCTCAAGATCGGTCATGAAGCTAAAGATTGCAGGAGTTCACGACCTGCGAATCAAAACCAGCAAGAACAACCACCAGCTCCACAGAACCAGCAGTAGCATCAGCAGCGAGGCAACAGGGGATGCTTTCAGTGTGGTGCTGAAGGCCACTTCAAGCGGGATTGCCCCCAGTTAAACCAGAATCGCAACAACAACAATAATCAGGGCAATGGGAATGACAACGAGGGAAACAACAATGATAACGGCGCTAGGGGTCGTGCGTTCGTGCTGGGGCAGGGTGAAGCGAGGAATGATCCTAATGTGGTGATGGGTAAGTTTCTTCTCGACGACTTTTATGTTACTGTTTTATTTGATTCGGGTGCGGATACCAGTTATATGTGTCTAAAAGTTAGTCAAATGTTAAAGCGTACACCAGCTCCTTTAAACACCAAACATGTCGTAGAATTAGCCAATGGTAAAAGTTTAGAGGCCACGCTCATAGTTAAGGGTTGTAACATCGTTTTAGCTGGTCAGACTTTCTCTATTGATCTCATTCCTATAGTTTTGGGTAGTTTCGATATTGTCATTGGGATGGATTGGTTGTCCCAACAGCAAGCATAGATCCTATGCAAAGAGAAGATGATTCGTATTCCCCGTCCGGGTAAAGAACCTCTAGAAGTTCAAGGCGACAAGAGTGGTGCTGTGGTAGGCATCATCTCCTTTCTTAAGGCCCATAAGTGTTTACGAAAGGGCCACACCGGTATTTTAGCACTTGTTACTGACGCGTCAACGAAGGAGAAGAAGATCTAGGATATTCCAGTAGTACGCGACTTCCCTCAAGTTTTTCCAGAGGATTTACCTGGGCTACCGCCTCATCGCCAGGTGGAATTTCAAATCGAGCTAGCTCCTAGAGCAGCACCCATAGCTCGAGCACCGTATCGCTTAGCTCCATCAGAACTGGAATAACTATCTTCACAACTGCAAGAACTCTTGGATAAGGGTTTCATTTGTCCTAGCACTTCGCCTTGGGGAACTCCAGTGTTATTTGTGAAAAAGAAAGACGGAACCTTCAGGATGTGCATAGACTACCGCGAACTCAACAAGGTGACAGTGAAGAATCGCTATACTCTTCCACGTATTGACGAATTATTCGACCAGTTTCAAGGGTCGAGCTACTATTCAAAGATTGATCTAAGGTCAGGCTACCATCAACTGAGAGTCCGGGACGAGGGCGTCTCCAAAACAACATTCAGAACTTGCTACGACCACTACGAGTTTCTAGTCATGCCATTCGGGTTAACAAACGCACCTGCAGTCTTCATGGATCTTATGAACAGAGTATGCAAGCCCTACCTAGACAAATTTGTTATTGTCTTCATCGACGACATTCTGATTTACTCCAAGAGTCAGGAGGAACACGAACAACATTTGCGACTTATTTTGAAACTCCTTCGAACAGAACAGTTATATGCCAAGTTTTCAAAATGCGACTTCTGGCTTCGAGAAGTCCACTTTTTAGGCCACGTGGTAAATAAGGATGGTATTCATGTTGATCCATCCAAGGTAGACTCGATTAAGAATTGGCCCGCACCTCGCACACCAACGGAAATCCGCCAATTCTTGGGTTTTGTAGGTTATTACAGAAGGTTTATCAAAGACTTCTCAAAGATCGTGCAACCTCTCACTTCACTAACGCAGAAGGGTGTCACTTATCGCTGGGGTAATACACAGGAAACCGCTTTTCAGCACTTAAAGTATAGACTTTGAAGTGCACCTATTCTTTCATTGCCAGAGGGCACAGACGACTTTGTGGTTTATTGTGACGCATCAATTCAGGGTCTTGGTTGTGTATTGATGGAACGGGATAAAGTCATTGTTTATGCTTCGCGCCAACTCAAAGTTCACGAACGGAACTACACTACACACGATCTAGAGCTGGGAGCTGTTATTTTCGCACTTAAGATATGGAGACATTACCTGTACGGTACCAAGTGCACCATCTACACCGATCACAGGAGTCTCGAGCATATCTTCAAGCAAAAGGAATTGAACATGCGACAACGACAATGGGTCGAGCTTTTAAATGATTACGAATGTTCCATCAAGTACCATCCGGGCAAAGCCAACGTTGTGGCCGTCGTCCTCAGTCGAAAAGATACTGCACCTAGACGCGTGCGAGTGCTACAACTTACCATTTAGTTTGATCTTCCTGCATAGATACGAGATGCTCAGGTAGAAGCATTAAAACCAGAAAACGTCAGTGCTGAAGCCCTACGCGGCTCCAGGCAACGGTTAGAACAAAGGGAAGACGGCGCCTACTATGTAACAGGATGCATTTGTGTCCCACATTATGGAAACCTACGCGAGCTGGTAATGGTGAAGCACATAAGTCTCGCTACTCAGTACATCCGGGTTCAGGATGTACCACGACCTCAGAACTACATATTGGTGGCCTAGCATGAAGGCCAAAATAGCTACTTACGTCGGCAAATGTTTGACTTATGCGAGAGTCAAGACAGAATATCAAAAACCATCAGGCCTACTTCAGCAACCAAGGATACCACAATGGAAATGGGAAGAAATTTCCATGGATTTTGTTACTGGCCTGCCTAGATCCCAGCATGGAAACGATACTATTTGGGTGATCGTGGATCGACTCACAAAGTCTGGACACTTCTTGGCTATCAAGGAAACATACAAGTTCTCTACATTAGCAGACATTTACTTGAAAGAAGTGGTCTCGAGGCACGGGGTGCCGACCTCTATTATTTCCGATCGGGATGCACGTTTTACTTCAGAACTATGGCAAGCGATGCACAAATCATTTGGCTCACGATTAGACATGAGCACAACTTATCACCCACAGATGGATGGGCAGTATGAGCGTACTATCCAGACTCTCGAAGACATGCTTTGGGAATATGCTCGAGACTCCTGTGGTCGGTGTAAATTGTGCACTTGGTACCGTACAGGTAGTGTCGCCATATCTTAAGCGCGAAAACAACAGCTCCCAGCTCTAAATCGTGTGTCGTGTAGTTCCGTTCATGAACCTTGAGTTGACGAGAAGCGTAGGCTATAACTTTATCTCGTTGCATCAATACACACCCAAGACCCTGTATCGACGCGTCACAATAAACCACAAAGTCGTCCGTGCCCTCTGGCAATGAGAGAATAGGTGCGCTGCAAAGCCTATCCTTTAGGTACTGGAAAGCGGTTTCCTGGGGACCTCCCCAACGGTAGGTGACACCCTTCTGTGTCAGTAGTGTAAGCGGCTGTGCGATCTTGGAGAAGTCTTTGATAAACCGTCTGTAGTAACCCGCCAAGCCCAAGAATTGGCGTATTTTCGTTGGTGTACGCGGTGCAGGCCAGTTCCTAATCGAATCTACCTTGGATGGATCGACATGAATCCCATCCCTGTTCACCACATGGCCTAAGAAGTGGACTTCACGAAGCCAGAAGTCGCATTTGGAAAACTTGACGTACAATTGCTCCTTTCGAAGAAGTTCCAAAATCAATCGTAGGTGCTGTTCGTGCTCCTCTTGACTCTTGGAGTAAATCGGAATGTCGTCGATGAAGACAATCACAAACTTGTCTAAGTACGGCTTACACACCCTGTTCATCAGATCCATAAATACGGCAGGCGCATTCGTTAACCCAAATGGCATGACAAGAAACTCGTAGTGACCGTAGCGAGTTCTGAATGCGGTTTTGGAGACGTCCTCATCCCGGACTCTCAGCTGATGATACCCTGACCTCAAGTCTATCTTGGAGTAGTAACTCGACCCCTGCAACTGGTCGAATAAGTCGTCTATACACGGAAGAGGATAACGGTTCTTCACCGTCACCTTGTTCAGTTCACGGTAGTCGATGCACATCCTGAAAGTGCCATCATTCTTTTTCACGAAAAGTACTGGAGCTCCTCAAGGCGAAGAGCTTGGACGAATAAAGCCCTTTTCCAAGAGTTATTGTAACTGCTTCGACAGTTCTTCCAGTTCGGTTGGAGCTAAACGATACGGTGCGCGGGCTATTGGTGCTGCTCCAGGAGCTAACTCAATCTGGAATTCGACTTGGCGGTGAGGCGGTAAACCGGGTAAATCTTCAGGAAACACCTGAGGAAAATCACGTACAACTGGAATATCCTCCAGCTTCTTTTCCTTTGCTGATGCGTCAGTGACAAGTGCCAGAATTGCAGTGTGCCCCTTTCGTAAACATTTCTGCGCCTTTAAGAAAGAGATGATGCCAACCACAGCACCACTCTTGTCGCCTTGAACTTCAAGAGGTTCTTGACTAGAGCGAGGAATACGAATGATCTTTTCCTTGCATAAAATCTCTGCGTGATGTTGGGACAACCAATCCATACCGATGACGACGTCGAAACTACCCAAAACTATGGGTATAAGATCAATCGTGAAGGTCTGACCAGCTAAAACGATGCTACAACCCTTGATTACATGTGCGGCTTCTACCCTTTTACCATTTGCTAACTCTACGACGTGTTTGGTGTTTAGGGGTGTTGGTGTACGTTTTAACAATTTACTCATTTTCAAGGACATATAACTTGTATTAGCACCCGAATCAAATAAGACAGTAACATAAATATCGTCGAGAAGAAACTTACCCATAACCACATTGGGATCATTCATTGCGTCCCCCCGACCCAGCACAAAAGCACGACCCCGAGCTTCGTTGCCATTGTTGTTGTTGTTTCCCCCGTTGTTGTTGTTCCCGTTGCCCTGGTTATTGTTGTTGTTGCGATTCTGGTTCTGGTTCAATTGAGGGCAATCACGTTTGTAGTGGCCTTCAGCCCCACACTGGAAACATCCCCGGTTTCCACGCTGTGGCTGCTGCTGCTGGTTCTGTGGAGCTGGCGGTGGGAGTTGCTGGTTCTGATTTGCTGGCCGTGAGCTTCTACAATCCTTAGCCTCATGACCCATCTTGAGGCATCTTTGACAACGTTCTCTGCGACATCTTCCACTGTGGTGTTTGTTGCACCTACTACACCATGGGTGAATTCCCCGATATCCACCCTGCCCCTGACTGCCTGATGATTGCTGATTTGGACTCTGGTAGTCATTTGTCTTGCGCTGCTGTGCTTGAGACTGAACAGAAACTGATCCCTTGCTGGAATCCCCTTCCCATTTTCTCTTATTGTCACTGGGAGTAGCAGAAATAGTGACAGCAGTAGTGGTAGCACTGATGCGTTTTGGCAGCTTGTTCTGTTCCACTGCCTGATCGGTGAGTCGATGAGCAAGTCGTTGAATGTCTTGGATGTTGTTGAGGTTAGCCGACGTCACGTGGCTCTGAATCTCTGGCGCAAGCCCCTTGAGATACAACTCGATGCGCTTAACTGGAGGGTCCACCATCGTTGGACACAAGATGGCCAGTTCGTTTGACCGTTTCGTATAAGCCTCAATCTCTGACCCCGTCATCTTCAAGTGGTATAACTCATCCTCCAACTTGTGGATGTCGTCTCGCGTGCAGTATTCTCGTTTGATCAGTTCCTTGAAATCTTCCCAAGGTGTGGCGTTAGCAGCTGCCAACCCTAGGATCTGAACTTGCGCGTTCCACCAGGTTAGCGCAATCCCTTCTAACGTGCCAGTGGCGTACTTGACCCTGCGAGCCTCAGGGCATTCGCACATCTCAAATACAGACTCGAGCTTCTCAAACCAATGGAGGAGTCCCACTGCCCCTCGGTGCCAGTGAAAGTGCTTGGACGACAGTCCATGAAGTTCTTGAATGTGCAGACAGGTTGTGGAGCGTTTTGACCTATTGTGCATAGAATAGGACAATGTTAAATACAAAGGTTGATTTAGGAATGTAGGATTCAAAGATCCTAATGTGTATCCCATCCGCAGGGTATACTACCTGCTTGTGCAGCTGCAAGTGCCGCAGCTACTTGTTCATTGATAAGAGCCGTCAACTGGGCTTGAGTCATGTTCACACGTCCAGACATGATCTTCATAATAAAAGTAGCATAAGTGAGAAAGGTCGCGAGTAGTGCGATGACAGAAGAGTGTAAGCACATAGGTATTCTCATGTAACGACGTATGGTAGGCAATGTAATCTAAGCATACTACGAGCAAAGTTCAATATAGTTCTAGCAAGCAGGTAATAAACATAAACCTTATTACCTAGGATGTTGAGTCTTGCACGTGGAGCGAAGCGTCGTTGTGGATCGTTGAGAGCACTGTTCTGGTTATAGTCTGGTTTTAATAAAAACGTTTCCCCATATTAAAACCAAGTTCTCTATAACCAATGGCTCTGATACCAACCTGTCACACCCCCAAAATCCACACGCGGAGTATCACCGCCTGGAGGCGTGACATGACCAGGATCAAGCCACCAATCATATTGAACATAGCATAGTATAAAAAGATAGTTCGTAAAACCCAATTCAATACAATTGATGTTTTAAACCAAACATAGTATCAATAGCGGAAGCGTAATAATGAAAATCCAAAGTATGTAAATGTAAACCCAAAGTATTGTTAAGTTTGATTGTTTAAACGTTTTAACATGGCATCCACGATCCATGCTCCACAACGACCTGCTCCTTCCTAGTGCAAGCTCCATAAGTACCTAAGGTCCTGCAAGGCATGCAGCAGAGAGTCAACAACTAGTTGAGCGAGTTCCCAGTTAATAGTTCAGTAATAGTATAGTGTGAGTAGTAGTAGGTTCGTTCGTTATGTCATGTATCGTAATAGTTTCCATCGCGGCCTCCCAGGCAGGTATGCGAAGATATTAGGGGATGTTCTTCCCAAGTATTCTAGACTAGGTTTATTTGTATCGCGGCCTCCCAGGTAGGTGTGCGAAGATTAGTAAATTTAGTTCGCGGCCTTCCTAAGGCAGGAGTGCGAAGTCAGTCATAATATCGCGGCCAACCCTTGGCAGGTGTGCGAAGTGTGACACCTGCGTCACCACGACCATCAAACAAATGCCAAACCAATGAAATATTGTATTTCATACTTGGGATCTATATAAATATGTGTATCTTTTGCACGTATCAATTCTTGTTCGATTTCGGGCTTTAAATCGCTTTCTGGAAGGTTATACGCGATCTGATGCGTAAATATAACCAGTTTAATGCAACAAACACTCCGGAATAGTGAAATAGGCTTAACATACCTTAAATAACCATTACATAACTTAGAAATAAGTTTTGGATGGTTTGGTATGCCGAAATCAAGTTTATTCGCTTACAGGGACTAAATTCGACAAACTGCGAAAGTATGTCAATTTGTATTGTAACAGACCTTCCGGAACTTGATCATAAGTTAAGTATGCCCTAAATATTCTTTACATAGCTTAGAAATAGGCTTTGAGGTGTTTGGTGCGCAAAAATAAACTTTATGCTCATTCAGGGACTAATAGCGTCAAAAAGTGCATAAGTTTGCATTTTCGCGCATATTTTACGTTCTGCATACTTCCGGACTTCCAAAAATTTATGTAAGCATTAAAATATTTTATTTTAGTGTTTGGTATGATAAATTCCATTCATCGCTTAATTTGGATCGTTTTTGCGTTCGTTACGACTCCCGTCGTAATTAAGCGAATAACGCAACCGTACGACCAAACGAACCGACATCCGTGATGTCTTTTAGCATATTTTAAGATCCCTATACTTTAATATCATTTTAGAGCCTTGAAATGAGGTTAAAGGGGTTTAAAAGTGCCAAAAAAAATCAAGTTTTACAAGTGTAGGGACCATTTTTGAAATTTCTGGCAGATTCAATGAACCTAGTCCATTTTGAAGTGTTAATGGTTTTCACCCATGGTTTTGCAAAACCATGGGATGGTATTCAATGAACATAGTCCACATTAGGGGCTCCCATGGTTTTTGAAAACCATGTGCCCACATGTAAGGTCTAGATCAAATCACGTTTTTCGACGAACGATCTTAACGGTTCAAGAAAATCTATAAATACCCCTCACCCATTTCATTCTTCCTCACATTTGAATCTGATTCTACACTCTCTAAGTGGAAGTATATGCTTCCTACCTGAGAGTGAATCGGGTTCGAATCTTGCGGGGACCTTCTGTAAGTATTCTTTCGCGTTTTTCATTCGTTTTAGCGTTAAAGTCAAACTGCGTTTGACTTTCCGCATTAACCAGTTTATGGTCAATGCGAAGTTCGTTTGAACTTCATAACGTGAGCGTAATCACGATGGTTATAGTCCCTAGTAACAATACCTACTGATTACCACGTTATCTAGGCTCAGTGACGAGTCGTAGTTTCGGCCAAAATGCGTTTTCTCGCGTATTTTGTAACCAAACTACTCTAGGGTATTAAAACCGTTTGTTTTAATACCAAACCTGTTTTCTAACTTTACTAAACATGTTCTAGCATGTTTAGGTCGTCGCTTTTAGATTTGTGCTTGTTTAGGGTCGTAAAGGTAAGCGATCTAATCAATCGCTTATGCTTACGAACCCGACCCATTGGTCGATCTTTAGGATCCGACCAAACACATTAGGTGACCATAGTTGTATAGGGAATAACCTTCCGAGGTTATACCTTATGGTCACGACGTTTAGTTAGTTATATGATAGGTAGTTTATATGCCTTAGGTAAATTACCAAAATGCCCTTTTTACGCATAAAGTCATTTTAAGTCTATGTAACGAAATTTTTGACATCTAAACTGATTTAACAACAATATTAAACATGTTAAGGCATATCTTGCTTGTCATAGGACTAGTTAGGCATTCCAAACGTGTTTGACGCAAACGACGCGTTAAAGTGGCGTAAGCTACCTAAACGGGTCGTAATGGGTCAAAAGCACTTAGGATAGGTTTCGTTTTAGTACGTAGGCTTTGTTAAACCATATTACATAAGTTCCCATACTTATTTGGTTTACGAACCCTTGTACTACCCGATCCTCCGATAGGTCCGTTTATTAATGTAGATACCTATATAGGTGCCGTTTGATTCCGTGATCTTCTAGCTTTGCTTGGTGGTTATCCTAAGACTTCTAAGCACCCTCAAGTGAGTACATAGACCCCTCTTTTACTGTTTTTCAAACATTTCGGGGTGAAACACATGTGCCTACTTGTTACTTTCATGATTTCATGCTTTTATATCATATACTTGCTATGTTCATTAGTACACTATTAGTACATGATTTCATTATGTTTTTGCTATGTATGCCCATTGTGTGCATACTTAGTACATCGTTTTACATAACATTTCATGCTATGTATGTTCATCATACTTAGTACATTTTACATCACATGCTATGTATGCCCATTGTGTGCATACTTAGTACATCGTTTTACATAACATTTCATGCTATGTATGTTCATCATACTTAGTACATCGTTTTACAAGACATCTTATACTTGGTATCATGCTATGTATGTCCATCCGTCGCATACTTAGTACATTGTTTGTGCATTCTTACCTATGGTTTGGTTGTTACATATTTCACTTGCCATACATGACATTTTGTTTACACAATACTTGATTGACATTTGATAACGGTTTAGACATGGGCAATTTACATTGGTGGTTTATGTGGGTAAGTGATTTGAGTAACAAGACGTGTGTAATGTGATACAAGCATGGTGGATACGCCGCTGGTACTTCCTATATATAAGTGCTTGTATTATATTACATGGCGTAGTGTTATTTAAATCATTCATTTGGATTTATACATTTTTACACAAATAACATATTTTTCACAAGACATTGTTTTACAAAACAGTTTGTTTTATACAAACTCATTTTTACTTGATTATTCATTTAACCTTACATCATTCTTTTAACTATACATATCTATCATCGATTTTCAAACGTTTTATAAAAGCAAACACTTAAACTGGATTCATGACAAGTTTTTGGTTAAACATTTTCTTAAACCTAAGTCATGGATCCTATTTTCCATAAAACTTATGTACTCGCCGGCATTTTTATGCTGACGTATTTTCACATGTGTTTCAGGTACAATAGTTGATGATATTTGATGATGATATTGATGCATGCTCACATAGGATTGGACGAGACCTTAGTGACATTAAAAGATGCAAGACTAGTTAATTTTTGTTATGTTTCTTTATTGTTAAGACATTGTAACTCATTTAATTCAATAAAACGAAATTTGTTTAATCCATGGTTGTGAAACAATGATTCTGTTACAGCACTCCCCGACGTTTCCGCCACGTTTTGTTGTTTTACGTGGTCGGGGTGTGACAGAAAAGTTGGTATCAGAGCCAATGGTTATAGAGAATTAGGTTATTAGTAATGCTTTGACCTAGACTATAACCTTCCTAGGACCCTAACGCGAGTTTACTTGCGTTTAGTCATAAAACAATATCGTCACTTATCCTTAGGTGACGACCACAACAAGAACATAAATTTGATCTGCTTTGAAAACTAATCATCTGTTCTAGGATGATTGATTACTAGGTTTTGAACCCTTTGTTATAAGGTTTCGAACCCTTTAAGTTTTCAAAATTTCATCAAAGTTTGGGTCTAAATAATGTGAACACGTGCAAACTGGAAGAGTGGGTGCCTGTACCCTGAGTTTTTTGTCTAAGGCTAGAGTGTTCGTACAAATCCGCAGTATCGGACCAGTCACTCTTACCTAGGAACTCTTGGGGTGAGTGTCCACTTATAGGCGAGCATGTCTTCGCGATACATTATATTGACCCGCTTACTTTGATTAGTCACTATCTCATTTGTTTGCCTTTGGTAACAAACAAAAGGTCACAATCTTCATGCGTTGTCATTCTCTTTTGACTATCTTTTGCTTGTTTCCTCCTATGCCTTCCATTGTCTTCAAGATGCCTCTTCATCGCAACAATACTCAAATGTCTAAACCTGGTGCTGCAATTACCCAGCGAATAGGCGTCGTACTCAAGAGGACCGTTGATTTAGCTACCACCATGACTCGCCTCAGGGATGAAGCTGTATAAGGGAACTGCTCCTTGGTGCAATCAGTGCCACCGTCATCATCCGAATCAAATACCCTGTTTTAAGTGTACCCACAATGGACGATGGGGACATTTGGTTAACATGTGCCGCTTTGCAATCCAAAGCGAAGCTGTTACAATCTTGCTGCTGGTTAACCTTCAATTTCTGCTTCATATGTCGCCTTGGCATATCTAGCGCCTCAACCTCATGAACTTTCTACCTTGTGTATCGACGTAAGCACGCCTAGTACAGGGTGTCGGAACACCTCTCGTTACACAAACTCCAAAATCCATATAGGATCTTTCTATC
The DNA here is from genome assembly GCF_002127325.2 of Helianthus annuus. Classification (NCBI taxonomy): domain Eukaryota; kingdom Viridiplantae; phylum Streptophyta; class Magnoliopsida; order Asterales; family Asteraceae; genus Helianthus; species Helianthus annuus. Next base: position 28,333,242 of record NC_035433.2, on the reverse strand, counting down.
CTCATAATTAGATCTTTGTGGGTGAGTAACATTCATCGGAGTCCTTAATTAATTTCTCTGTATGATTCAATACGTACATTACAATTCAATAAGGACAAAGCCGAATTCCTATTAAGATTTTTCTATCTTCATAGATAGATTCTTGAAAATGACTAAAGTGCCAAATGAAATCCACGGATTGGATTCCTGGTGTACTTTAAGTATCCGCGTCCAAAGATAACAAATTAATAACTGAGTTAAGCAACTATGTGATTATGTGCTTATGTGTTCCCTTTTATGCTTTTGGTGTAATCCAAGTTTTTGTTATCCAAATCCTCGTAGAATCGTCCATATCATTCGTATAAGGGATTCATAGTAGGATATCAAAAGGTACTACCTTAAATCCTTAATGGGCTTCTACGTAATAGTTAAGACTTAAGACCCATGGATTATACGGTACTATTCCAAAATTAGACCCCCTGAGTGGCCCAGTTAAACAGATTGATCCAAAAATCTGGTTAGGAATATCATGTAATGATATAGCTGAAAAGACTCCTTGGTGGTCAAATTAAAGTGATCATTTGTCGATTTATTTAAAAAGGACCCTATGGTAGTCTAGCCACACTCATTACAGGTTTGATTTTTCTTCCCCTACACATTATGATATGTACTGTGCGGTCTGTGCAAGGAATTACGTAATTATGGACGCGTACATAATTATGGAATTTAGTGCACAGAAACCACAGCGAGTTTTGCCATAAGTCTAGAGTGAACCCTGTTCATTTCCAATTCTGATGAAGCACCCGTTGAAGAAAAATGAACTAGCTATTCATTTTTCACTTCTGAAAGAATATCCGTTGATGGAAATGAATATCCGTTTGATTATCCTTTCATTTCCGTTTCTGAAGAAGCAACCGTTGGAAATGACTCCGTTTGTTCATTTTCGTTTCTGAAGAATATCCGTTGAAGGAAATGAATATCTGTTTGATTATCCTTTCATTTCCGTTTCTAAAGAAGCAACCGTTGGAAATGACTCCGTTTGTTCATTTTCATTTCTGAAGAATATCTGTTGAAGGAAATGAATATCTGTTTGATTATCCTTTCATTTCCGTTTCTGAAGAAGCAACCGTTGGAAATGACTCCGTTAGTTCATTTTCGTTTCTGAAGAATATCTGTTGAAGGAAATGAATATCTGTTTGATTATCCTTTCATTTCCGTTTCTGAAGAAGCAACCGTTGGAAATGACTTCGTTTGTTCATTTTCGTTTCTGAAGAATATCCGTTGAAGGAAATGAATATCTGTTTGATTATCCTTTCATTTCCGTTTCTGAAGAAGCAACCGTTGGAAATGACTCCGTTTGTTCATTTTCGTTTCTGAAGAATATCCGTTAAAGGAAATGAATATCTGTTTGATTATCCTTTCATTTCTGTTTCTGAGGAAGCATCTGTTGAAAATGACTCATTCTGTGCATTTTTCGTTTCTGAAAATTTTCCCTCGAAGGGAAATGAATATCCCTGATCTTTCCTTCATTTCCGTTTCTGAAGAGTCTCCGTTAAGGAAATGACAGGATATTGCCTTGCATATCTTTGGTGGCTTTTTGACACAAAGTCATAGATAGACTCCTACGAATAAATTTCGGGACGAAATTTCCTAAAGCAGGGGAGACTATGACACCTGCGTCACCACGACCATCAAACAAATTCCAAACCAATGAAATATTGTATTTCATACTTGGGATCTGTATAAATATGTGTATCTTTTGCACGTATCAATTCTTGTTCGATTTCGGGCTTTAAATCGCTTTCTGGAAGGTTATACGCGATCTGATGCGTAAATATAACCAGTTTAATGCAACAAACACTCCGGAATAGTGAAATAGGCTTAACATACCTTAAATAACCATTACATAACTTAGAAATAAGGTTTGGATGGTTTGGTATGCCGAAATCAAGTTTATTCGCTTACAGGGACTAAATTCGACAAACTGCGAAAGTATGTAAATTTGTACTGTAACAGACCTTCCGGAACTTGATCATAAGTTAAGTATGCCCTAAATATTCTTTACATAGCTTAGAAATAGGCTTTGAGGTGTTTTGTGCGCCAAAATAAACTTTTTGCCCATTCAGGGACTAAAAGCGTCAAAAAGTGCATAAGTTTGCATTTTCGCGCATATTTTACGTTCTGAATACTTCCGGACTTCCAAAAATTTATGTAAGCATTAAAATATTTTATTTTAGTGTTTGGTATGATAAATTCCATTCATCGCTTAATTTGGATCGTTTTTGCGTTCGTTACGACTCCCGTCGTAATTAAGCGAATAACGCAACCGTACGACCAAACGAACCGACATCCGTGATGTCTTTGAGCATATTTTAAGTTCCCTATACTTTAATATCATTTTAGAGCCTTGAAATGAGGTTAAAGGGGTTTAAAAGTGCCAAAAAAATCAAGTTTTACAAGTGTAGGGACCATTTTTGAAATTTCTGGCAGATTAAATGAACCTAGTCCATTTTGAAGTGTTAATGGTTTTCACCCATGGTTTTGCAAAACCATGGGATGGTATTCAATGAACATAGTCCACATTAGGGGCTCCCATGGTTTTTGAAAACCATGTGCCCACATGTAAGGTCTAGATCAAATCACGTTTTTCGACGAACGATCTTAACGGTTCAAGAAAATCTATAAATACCCCTCACCCATTTCATTCTTCCTCACATTTGAATCTGATTCTACACTCTCTAAGTGGAAGTATATGCTTCCTACCTGAGAGTGAATCGGGTTCGAATCTTGCGGGGACCTTCTGTAAGTATTCTTTCGCGTTTTTCATTCGTTTTAGCGTTAAAGTCAAACTGCGTTTGACTTTCTGCATTAACCAGTTTATGGTCAATGCGAAGTTCGTTTGAACTTCATAACGTGAGCGTAATCACGATGGTTATAGTCCCTAGTAACTATACCTACTGATTACCACGTTATCTAGGCTCAGTGACGAGTCGTAGTTTCGGCCAAAATGCGTTTTCTCGCGTATTTTGTAACCAAACTACTCTAGGGTATTAAAACCGTTTGTTTTAATACCAAACCTGTTTTCTAACTTTGCTAAACATGTTCTAGCATGTTTAGCTTGTCGCTTTTAGATTTGTGCTTGTTTAGGGTCGTAAAGGTAAGCGATCTAATCAATCGCTTATGCTTACGAACCCGACCCATTGGTCGATCTTTAGGATCCGACCAAACACATTAGGTGACCATAGTTGTATAGGAATAACCTTCCGAGGTTATACCTTATGGTCACGACGTTTAGTTAGTTATATGATAGGTAGTTTATATGCCTTCGGTAAATTACCAAAATGCCCTTTTTAAGGCATATCTTGCTTGTCATAGGACTAGTTAGGCATTCCAAACGCGTTTTACGCAAACGACGCGTTAAAGTGGCGTAAGCTACCTAAACGGGTCGTAATGGGTCAAAAGCACATAGGATAGGTTTCGTTTTAGTACGTAGGCTTTGTTAAGCCATATTACATAAGTTCCCATACTTATTTGGTTTACTAACCCTTGTACTACCCGATCCTCCGATAGGTCCGTTTATTAATGTAGATACCTATATAGGTGCCGTTTGATTCCGTGATCTTCTAGCTTTGCTTGGTGGTTATCCTAAGACTTCTAAGCACCCTCAAGTGAGTACATAGACCCCTCTTTTACTGTTTTTCAAACATTTTGGGGTGAAACACATGTGCCTACTTGTTACTTTCATGATTTCATGCTTTTATATCATATACTTGCTATGTTCATTAGTACAATATTAGTACATGATTTCATTATGTTTTTGCTATGTATGCCCATTGTGTGCATACTTAGTACATCGTTTTACATAACATTTCATGCTATGTATGTTCATCATACTTAGTACATTTTACATCACATGCTATGTATGCCCATTGTGTGCATACTTAGTACATCGTTTTACATAACATTTCATGCTATGTATGTTCATCATACTTAGTACATCGTTTTACAAGACATCTTATACTTGGTATCATGCTATGTATGTCCATCCGTCGCATACTTAGTACATTGTTTGTGCATTCTTACCTATGGTTTGGTCGTTACATATTTCACTTGCCATACATGACATTTTGTTTACACAATACTTGATTGACATTTGACAACAGTTTAGACATGGGCAACTTACATTGGTGGTTTATGTGGGTAAGTGATTTGAGTAACGAGACGTGTGTAATGTGATACAAGCATGGTGGATACACCGCTGGTACTTCCTATATATAAGTGCTTGTATTATATTACATGGCGTAGCGTTATTTAAATCATTCATTTGGATTTATACATTTTTACACAAATAACATATTTTTCACAAGACATTGTTTTACAAAACAGTTTGTTTTATACAAACTCATTTTTACTTGATTATTCATTTAACCTTACATCATTCTTTTAACTATACATATCTATCATCGATTTTCAAACGTTTTATAAAAGCAAACACTTAAACTGGATTCATGACAAGTTTTTGGTTAAACATTTTCTTAAACCTAAGTCATGGATCCTATTTTTCATAAAACCTATGTACTCGCCGGCATTTTTATGCTGACGTATTTTCACATGTGTTTCAGGTACAATAGTTGATGATATTTGATGATGATATTGATGCATGCTCACATAGGATTGGACGAGACCTTAGTGACATTAAAAGATGCAAGACTAGTTAATTTTTGTTATGTTTCTTTATTGTTAAGACATTGTAACTCATTTAATTCAATAAAACGAAATTTGTTTAATCCATGGTTGTGAAACAATGATTCTGTTACAACACTCCCCGACGTTTCCGCCATGTTTTGTTGTTTTACGTGGTCGGGGTGTGACATGAAGATCAGTTCAATAAGTGTTACTAGTCTAGTCGTATCTTATCGTTAGGTTCTACCATCCGAGTATACACAATAATTCATCAAATCCCATTCCCACCCGGGAACCCCATGCCTTGGCTGTGTGAACTCACCTTGGTTTGCTCGGTATGCTAAGTATGTGCTCACAGTTAATCAATCACGTCCTAAATACGCACGTATGCATAATCAGTTTATATCCAAGTTGATCACATATAGGCATAACCACAGAAGTACTAGCACGTATCCGTTATCATATAAGTCATGCACATCACTTAACAGCAGTTAAATATCTCAGTTAACTTCTAACAGAGTTAAGTCAGGTTAGTGTGCAAAATATTCAAGTCGGCGAAACACATGTTGATGAAACACATTCTGTTTCGTCAACTACCCTCGGCGAAACACCCTTCCTATTTCGTCGATTACCCCTTGGCGAAACACATTCTCTGTTTCGCCAAACTCCTATTTCGTCAAACAGTCTGATACGTCGAACAACATCAGTTACGTCAAAAATCGGTAATACAGAAACCCTAATTCTCAACGTTGACAACAGTTACATATCACAACATATCCAACAGTTACGACACCTATAATCATTCAGTCAAAACGACTCATGTAATCATGTGAACTACTCAGTCATTATCATCATCGATTAATCATTATTCAATAGAAGCAGGTTAATTTGACCGTTCAATGCATGTAGCCAATTCAACTATTATCGGTTAATCATCTACATCACTATCATCAGGATGGCAATATGATTCATCGATATCAACAAGATATACAATTTCATTCATGGAATCAAAGCAACCATATAAAACCATACCTAACATTCAAGAACATGAAACTCAATTTGCAGAACATCACCAATATAGATTCTGAATAAAATACAAACATGTAATTCACAATAGTGTACTAACCGAGATGGAAAAACTAATGGATCGATCGAAACGAAGGCTCCGAAGGTTTGCAGTTGCCGTCACCGCTAGAGGGAGGAAGTAAGAGTTCTAGGGTTTTCTTAACTTCTAAACAAAATAACAAATGAAAGCGAATTGTTCATTTAATCACAAGCGTGACGGGTTAGGGCCTTTTCTGGGCCTCGGCATGCAACGGGCCGACGAAACAGCCGTTTTCGTCAAGAGGTCGACGAATCACACCTCCCCTTTCGTCGAGATAACGAATGGCGAATCACATTTGATTCGTCGGGTCCTTAATGGGCTTTATTCGGTTCAGGTTTTATAAATAAGCTTTTCACACTAACACATATTCAATAATCACAATACGTCTTGACATATCACATCGTGTACAATTACAAGTCAATCAAGTCAAACACTTAAACAGTCAAAGTCAACGTGCATTAAATGCAATAGTGAAAGTCGAAAGTTCGAGTTGTCACAAATCGAATATGTGTTAAAGTCTGGTGTATGCAATAATCTGGTAACGAATGATTCCTGGATAAAGTTCTGTTGTTGATGATCATTGCGAAATAACTATAGACGATTAGGGTTTTCTGTAATTGTAACTGATACATGACGTAACTGACATATTCACGAAACGGAACTCACGGCGAAACGGGGGGTGTTTCGCCGAGAATATATACGACGAAACAAGGGATGTTTCGCCGAGGGGATCACGACGAAACAGTTGATGTTTCGCCGAAGGGGTCATGACGAAACGAAGGGTGTTTCGTACCTTCGTGGCTACTGGTTTACGTACCACTGTCCTTGGGTTGGGAAGGACACCTATAGATACAACTAGACTAGAACACATGGGAAGCCCCCACTAATCTTCACAAACATGTCTGGGAGGCCGTGATACGAGTACTAATCTTCGCAAACATGTCTGGGAGACCGCGATTCAAATACAGATACAACTAGTCTAGGACACATGGGACACCCCCACCAATCTTCGCACACATGTCTGGGAAACCGCGATACAAACTAATACGATATATGGTCCACTAAACGAGTATATGCTTAACGAAACGAATACTATAACTAAACAACCAACTGTGAACTCGCTCAACTTTGTTGTTGACTCTCTATTACATGCCTTGCAGGACGTTAGGTACTCATGGAGCTTGTACTGGGAGGCGCAGTCGTTGTGGGACATGGACAGTGGATGCCATGTTAAAACAATATGACACTTTAAACTTGTTACTTATGTTTGGGTTTTCACAATTATGCTTCCGCTAAACATTTACTATGTTTTGTTTTGAACACCTTTTATATTGTTTGGTTGAACTATATTTATTACTTATTATGTTCAATATGATTGGTGGCTTGATCCTGGTCAGTCACGCCTCCAAGCGGTAGTACTCCGCGTGTGGATTTTGGGGGTGTGATAATGAGCAACACCTTAGAGCCATCTTAGAGCTACGAAAGAAGGAGAAGCTTTATGCTAAGTTCTCGAAGTGCGAGTTTTGGTTACGCGAAGTACAGTTCCTCGGTCACATGGTGAATGAGAATGGAATTCATGTGGATCCCACCAAGATCGAGGCGATTAAGAATTGGGAAACTCCGAGGACGCCAACTGAGATCCAACAGTTTCTGGGTTTAACAGGGTATTACTGCAGATTCATAGAGGATTTCTCTAAGATCGCTCAACCGCTGACCTCCCTTACTCAAAAGGATAAGAAGTACGAATGGGGAGATAGCCAAGAAGAAGCTTCTTAGCTGCTCAAGAATAAGCTTTGCCATGCACCTATTTTATCCTTACCTGAAGGCACCGATGACTTCGTGCTATACTGTGACGCCTCGTGTCAGGGATTGGGCTGTGTGCTAATGCAACGACAAAAGGTTATAGCTTATGCTTCGCGCCAATTAAACATACTTGAAAAGAACTACACCATGCATGATTTGGAGTTAGGCGCAGTGGTGTTTGCTTTGAAGATTTGGCGGAATTATCTGTATGGTACCCGATGTACGATCTTTTTACAGATCACAAGAGCCTACAACACATATTCGATCAGAAAGAGCTTAACATGAGACAGCGGCGATGAGTTGAGTTGTTAAACGATTATGACTGCGAGATTAAATATCATCCAGGAAAGGCGAATGTGGTGGCAGACGCCTTGAGTCTAAAAGAAAGGATTAAGCCATAAGGGTTAGGGCTTTAGAGATGATTATTTAGACAGATCTCTCGTTGCGTATTCGTGTTGCACAAAGGGAAGCTCTTAAGAAACAGAACTTAAAGGCCGAATATCTCCGTGGGATGGAGAAAAATTTGGTACCCAACGAGGAAGGAACCTTGTATTTTATGGGACGAATTTGGGTTCCGCTTTTTGGAGGTCTTAGAGAGGTTATTTTTGATGAAGCTCATAAATCAAGGTACTCGATCCATCCAGGATCGGACAAGATGTACCAAGATTTGAAGGATTATTATTGGTGGCCAAGGCTTAAGGGTGATGTTGCTACTTATGTTGGGAAGTGCTTAACCTGTGCCAAAGTGAAGGCCAAGTATCAAAAGCCCTCAGGTCTTCTACAACAACCAGAAATACCCATGTGGAAGTGGGAGCAAATTTCTATGGACTTCATAACCAAGTTGCCCAAGACTCCCAGAGGTCATGATACGATTTGGGTAATCATGGACCGTTTGACAAAGTGTGCGCATTTCTTGCCGACCAGAGAAAAGGATAACACTGGTAAGCTAGCTGAGCTGTACCTAAAGGAGATAGTAGCACGTCATGGAGTGCCTATCTCGATAATATCAGATAGAGATGGACGATTTGTGTCAAGGATTTGGCAATCCTTCCAGGAAGCTTTTGGTTCTCAGTTGATTCTGAGTACAACTTTTTACTCGCAGACGGATGGACAACGCGAGAGAACGATTCAAATGTTTGAAGATATGCTACGTGCTTGTGTAATGGACTTAGGTGGCAGTTGGTATACTTATCTGCCTTTGGTTGAGTTTTCCTATAACAACAGCTACCATACAAGCATCCAAGCTACATCGTTCGAGGCTCTCTATGGACGTAAGTGTCGATCGTCGTTGTGCTGGGCAGATGCAGGCGATAGACAGCTGGTTGGTCTCGAACTGGTCCAAGAGACAACAGACAAGATCATGCAGATCCGAGAGCGCATCAAGGCGGCTCGTGCTCGACAGAAGAGTTATGCAGACCAGAGACGAAAACCTTTGGAATTTGAAGTGGGTGATATGGTTTTGTTAAAAGTTGCACTTTGGAAAGGTGTGGCACGCTTTAGGAAGCGTGGTAAGTTTAACCCACAATTTATCGGGCCGTTCAAGATTCTGGAAAGAGTTGGTTCTGTAGCATACAAGTTGGAGCTAGCAGCAGAACTTAATGGTGTTCATGACGCATTTCATGTATCAAATCTGAAGAAAAGTCCAACTCAAGAGATAGTGGTCATCCCTGCGAATGAAATGCACATTGACGACACGCTTCATTTCACCAAGGAACCCGTTGAGGTTACAGATTGGAAGGTTAACAAGACTCGGAGGAGTAGTGTTAAACTCGTCAAGGTTCGATGGAACGCACGTCACGGCCTAGAGTTCACCTGGGAGCGTGAAGACCGTATGAAAGTAAACCGCATTTGTTCCCCAACTCCCCTGCAGCTAGTAGTAAAGCTTAAAATTTCGGGACGAAATTTTCTTAACAGGGGGAGAATGTGACAACTATCAAAATTCCAGGTGTCCGTACAATTATTAAACAATGATTAGTGCTTAATGACTGTGTTGAATTACAACTAATGACTTGAATTGCTTTCTGATTATTGCCATATACATACATGTGCATCACATATTGCAAATGACATATCATTATTGCATGCAAACTTTGTTGATTCAAATGATGCATGAAACACAGGAATATGCTGACGGAGTTCAGTACATAGACAGACCTTGTATTGAGACACTGAATGAGCCAGAAACCAAGTATTACACTAGTATAGTGTGTAGGAAAGTAAGGATCACAAAACTGCCTTCCTAGAAATAGTTTAAATGTAGGAAAGTGCCTAAAACTCACATAAACTACAGAATTCTGCAGAAATCAACAAAAATAAGCATTTAAACACTTTAATATCTTGCAGAAATATGGTTAAATGGTCCTGAATGCTTTCCTAAGTGTCCGGAATCAAAACTGTCACAAAAGGTAACACTAAACTGCATAGTTTAGCACCTTAACAAACTGGTAACCGACCGAACAACCAGACACTACCCGAAACACCAAATTTTCACTAGAAGCATCGTTTTAACATTACCAAGCTAGTTATGGTCCCCAAACATCATAACACACTATATAATATCTAGTAACTAAATAACCTAACTAATACTTGATTTTTAACTACATAAACTAAATAATGGTTATCACCTAGCCTAAGACCCCCCCCCCACCTATAATCGACCAACACATGGCCCCACTTGTGATTTTATTTTGTTATTATAATAGATCATGTTTCTCTTTTTAAAACACAAAAACCATTAGACTAAACTTATGTGGTGGATTATAAGAAGACCTTAGAGTTCACAACATTCATTCTTTCACACACTTCACACTTGGAGCTCTCTTCTTCCCTTCCCCTCGCTCACGGCTGAAGACACCCCACACCACCATCAACATCATCTTTCATTTCTCATTCAATCCACACATATACAAAGGTGTTAGAAGGTGTATAAGGAAGCTTGGAACTCTTGGAAGCTAAAGGACCACTCACACAAGCTTTTATCCACTCCATTTTCATCTAGTGATCATCCCTAGCCTTGAGCTAGTAGTAAGATCATTCTACTCTTCAATTTACATCTTGTTTTGGTGGTTAAAAGAAGATATAAGTTGTTAATCTTAAAGAACACTATGAATCTTGAACATGAAACTTGAACATAAGACTAAATACATAAGAAATCATGATGTTTATGTGTTGTTATGCTTGTTGATTGTTGATTGCTCATGTTATTGATGTAGATCATCATGTGATCTTGCTAAATAGTGATTAAATACATAATCTAGCAACATGAGAGGATGATTATGTTAAGATCAAAGTAATCATCCATATGTAAATCATGAACTTGAAAGTATAAGTTGTTTTTCTTGTTAAGTAATGATCAAAGTAAACATAAAGTATTATAAATCTATGATTTTAAAGATGATTTTCAAGAAACCAAGTTAAAAATACAAAGTTTACTTAAGCTTGGTTCTTAAAGAAATTAACCACATTTTTAGTGGTTAAACAAGTGTAGAAATATATATGTAACAAGAAAAACTCAAGAAGAAACATTTTTAGGAAAATGATTTACAAATTGTAAAGGACTAATTTCTTTAAAAATGATGTTTTAAACTAAACAACCACACTTTAAAATGTAACTAGGCTTACTAAACACACTAGTAAGTTACTACACATTTTTGTAAATTTTCAAGTTCATGAGGTAGTAGTTTATGCTTGATTTTGGCAAATTGGTAAGTGTAGATTGATTTGTTGTTTATTGTGTTCATTTATAAAAGAAAATGATATGCTTTGAAAGCATGGAAACCTCCATTTTTAGGGGAAACTATGGCAAAATTTTTCTAGAAATTAAACACTTAGAAAAATAGTTTTAAACAAATATTTACAAGTATATTTTAAACCATGAATTTTCATATAAAGTTTGGCATAATTTTTGTTACAAAAATTATAAATATTGGAGGTTGGTTTTTGTAAATAAAAATGACTAAATATTTATTTAGGAAAATATATATTTAGATGTCACAATGTGTGTGATTATTTGTATATGATGTGTTTAGGACTTGAAATAATATAACTCACCAAAATACCAAGAAATTACAATCCAAAATATTACCAAAATTCCAAAAAAAGGAATATATAATTTATACCCAAAATATTGGACAAACCGAACAAAGAATATAACTCACAGAATATTCCGGAATTTAATTCATATGTATATTTTGGTAAATAATATTTTGGACACTAAGAGAACAAAATTATGGTTTTTACAATTATTACAAAGTATATCATATTTTTGACAAGGAGAAAATATATTATTCTTTGGGTAGATAAAAATATATATTTTCTTGAAATTATTAGAAGACATTATTTTTGGGAGAAAATGTATTTTCTTAAATAAACTTGAAATATATTATTTTTGGATGAAAAATGGATTTATATATATTTTCTAAGTTGGACTTGAAAATATATTATTTTAGAAGTTTACATGAAAATACAATTATTTTTGTCAAGGGAAAAATTATAAGTAATTTTTCTATGTAATAAAATATATATTTTGAGAATATATATAGATGAATCTTTATTAGAAATATTATTCCGGAAATGTTAATACAAATACTTAATAATTACAAAAAAAATATGTATTCTCGTACGTATAAATATACACCAGAATACGCCATCGGTACTTGGCAAAAATATACAAGAATTAGAGTACAAGCATAAATACACCCATTCTTGGGAAGGTTATACATGTATAAATACGTAAGTGTGATAAGTTAAAATATACTATTTTAACTAATATTCCAAAATGAAGTAAATATAATTTAAGTTAAAATATTTATTATTTTAACAAATAATTATATAACTTGGAATAATATTGAAGACACAATGAAACATAACTCAAAGACACTAATTAATAATAAGTCAAGGCACAACCCGCTCGTCTAATAGACCGTAGTACGTTGTAGGTATTCGTGTACACTAGTAGTAGCTTGAGTTACGACAGATTGAAGAACGCAAAACTGTGAGTTAATGTCCCCCTTTTCTTTTAAGTGTTTTCAGTTTTATAACTTCGGGGGTGAAGTACATGTTACAAACTGTTTACAAATGTTTATATGTGGTATGGTTAGCTAAGGAAAGGTACTTCTAGATCATGTGAGTGGTGGGTACAACGCTTAAGACCATTAATCCTCGTAGTAGGACCGAGGGACATGAGTGATAGATCTATTTGGGTGTAACGAGCCCACACCCATGTGGTCCAGGGTTTGGCCCATGAGGTGTCTGTGTCTTACAGCCGGAGGCCCGATACAAAATCCGTTAGGTTTGAGCCTTCCCGCATCACGTCACACATATTAATGGCCTTGCAAACCATTAATGATCTGTTTCCTTGTTTGCTTTCATACCGGGTTTAGAAAACATAGATACTTACAATGATTACAAAGGTTTATTCGTGCACACTTACAAAACAAATGAACTCGCTCAACTTTTGTTGATGTTTTCAAACTACATATATTTCAGGCAATTAAATGTGGATCTGGCGGGCGTTTGGAAGTTTCAAGTGATGTTAGAAATAAAAGATGTCATCCGGTGTCTAAGGGTTTGAATTGTGCATCTTATCCTAGATAAGATGCATAGTTCAAAGCCTAGCTTTTATTACTGTCTTTTGTCGAGTCCTTTTGGAACTCTAAAACAATTTGTATGGTTTGTAATTCGGATTTGAAGTCTGAGTTTGGATTTTTAGACAATGTTGTTTGTGATGTTTTAAACTTAAATTAATGGATGAACATCTTGGTTTTATCATATAGTTGTTTGTTATGGTTGAATGCATTGATATTAAGCAAGTCACACATAATCACGCTTCCGCAAAAGTCAGGGTGTGACAAAGGGGTTTTAGCGACAGGGTTAGCTCCAGGAATGAGATCGATTCGAAAATCAATATCACGAGTCGGGGGTAGACAGGGTAAATCGTCAGGAAAGACATTAGGAAAATCACAAACCACAAGTACCTTTTCCATCAGCTTCTTTTCCTTCTCCACTACTACGATGTGTGCCAAGAAAGCCATGTATTCCTTTCGGAGATACTTTCTTGCTTGAATGCACGACATGAGTTTCAGTTCTTTCGAAGATACTTCGCCATAAAGACAGAGTTGGTCGCCATTAGAAAGAGAGAAACGAATCATCTTTTCGAAATAAACAACTTCAGCACGATTTTCGCGAAGAAAATTCATGCCTACTATGACATCGAAACTACCAAGTTGCATCGGAATGAGATCGATCGAAAAGACGTGAATGTTGAGTTCAAGAGTACAATCACGGAGAACAGAACTAACGGTGACGGTTCTTCCAGTGGCAATTTCTATGTCGAACGTCCTTCGGAGGTTAGCGCGTTTACGGTTTAGGAGCTTTTCGAATTCAAATGACACAAAACAGTTATCGGCTCCAGTATCAAATAAACACGAAGCATAAATATCTTTAACAAGAAACGTACCATTGACAACATTGTTATCAGTTTGAGCATGGCAGACGTTGATGTTGAAGGTTCTTTCGCGGGCTGCTTGTTGTGGTTGCTGCTGCGGCTGCTGCTGTTGTTGCTGCGGTGGTTGCTACGGTTCTTGTTTTGCAACTCGATTCGGGCAGACATTTGCAAAATGGTTAGGGTTACCACATGATTAGCACGCTCACCCATGAGCAGCAGAGGCAGGAGCTGCTTGGTTACCCTGAATAGCGAAGGGTTGAGTTGGTGGTACTGGAGGAGCTTGAGCTTGTTGACATGGGCCAGCGCGACAGTTCGCTGTGAAGTGTCCATAGAGGTTGCAGGGGACACAGAAACGGCAAGATATCCCAGCTGGGTGATGATAGGTACAAGTAGGGCACAGAGGATGAAGACTTGTATACGCATGCTTAGCAGGTGGTGCATTGGTGTTAGGAGCTGTAACTTGTCGGTTCTGGTTGGTGGGTTGTACGGGGACAGCGTTGAGAGGAGCGGCGGTAGTAGCATAGTTCTTGTTGTTGTTACCCTTGCATTTGTGATTCTGGCGTGAAGACTTTGAAACTTTTGATGCTGCAGGTTTGGTAGCGGGAGTAGCAGTGACCTGGTTGAGATTCTTGGTTGAGGTTTTGAAATAACCAGCCAAAACTCGCTTATCATTGATCTCGGCTGCGAGTTGGTAGGTTTCCTCAATAGTAGCAGGTTTAGCTGCCTGAACAAAGTCAGCTACACAGTCTGGAAGAGCGCAGATGTATTTCTTGATTGTGATATCCGGTGTTGTCACTTGACCAGGGCATATGATACTGAGCTGCTTAAAGCGAGTGATGAGACCAGCATTGTCACCTCCTTCTTGTTTGATATGCCAGAATTCATTTTTCCAATTTTTGAACCTCATGGGGAGGACAGAACTCCTTTATCATGAGCTCCCTAAGCTCTTCCCACGAAAGACCATAAGTTGAATCATTGTCGCGCCTGTTGTGCTCAGCAGTCCACTAGTCCAGAGCCCTGGACTGAAAAACTCCAGTAGCATTAACAGTACGCATATTTTTTGGGCATCCTCTTTGCCTGAAGGTGACTTCGATTGCGTCAAACCACTGGAACATAGCACTGGGTCCATCTTCTCTACTGAAGTTAGCAGGACCACAGGCCTTGAATTGCTTAAAGCTGAAAGGTGTTTTAGGCACGTCGCTCTTCGATTTGACAGACGAGTTGCTGCTGACATCGTTGATCTCACTGGCGATCTGAGGTATGACCTTATCCATTTCCTTGGCTACCAGCGAAGCGATGCGCTTGTCAACATGGTTACGTCGGGCGGCGCGTGAAGTATGAGATCCAAATGACAACATTGTCTGCAGCAGACATCGTCATAGGATTCAGACGAGATTCGATTATATCGGGTTTTTGAAAAGTTTAGCGTTTAACCAATCATATTTAATATTATTATTACCACTCCATAAAGCGCAGGAACACGTCGGCACATAAACACATAGGCACGTAGGCACATAATCCACGTAAGCACATAAGCACGTAAGCGCATAGGCACATAGGAGAACATAATCCACATATTTTGCATGTATTCACCTATATATTTTGCATGTATTAACCTTTCAAAACTAAACCCGATTTCTAGTTCGCGTGTAGCGCTTTTGAGTGTTACGAGCGGTAGCGAGTAGTGTAAGCGTCAAGTGTAGCGTATCACAGCGTATGGATCCCACACTCAGCCAGGCGCGCTGCTAGCCAGAGATAGTGTATAGCGTACGAGAGTTCTTAGTTTGTCTGCGATTAGTTAGCGTTCGAGATTCGATAGTTGTGCGAGTTGTGCGTGTTTAATAAACGATGAGCGGAAAGCGAGTAAAACCTCCAAAATCGAAACATATAAACATTTAACCACATAAAACACATAAAATTGATAACTCATAAAATCCGTGATTGTGGGCTTAGAATCAAAATAGATTGCCTTGGGTGTGAGACATCTACTACCCAAAGTGATTCGACTATTCATAACGACTTCGAGTTCATGCTTTGGCCCAATAGACTGTGCTATCGCTAAAATATGGCGAACATCACGCATCCTTTCGGTTACTTACGTAAATCTAGTCATTGGAATCCATCGAGACTTTGGTGAGAGTTTTGTAAAACCAAAGTAGAGAGTGGAACTAGCCATTAAGATGCGAGATTCACCCCTAACATAACAACTTAATTCCTAGAAGTGTGGCAAAACCACGAGATAGAGATGGAGAATTTCGTCGAGATTTGGATGTCACTCCTAGCATGACGAAAATTCTCGTGTTGAGAGTAAAAATACACGTAGAGTGAGTGATCTTTTCGAGAGTTCTTGGTTTTCACACCAAATCTCGATTGAATCACTCGTTTGGGTTATGCGAGTGTTTTCGAAAACGTGTGTATTGTGTCAGCCTTAGGAAAGGCAACATAGTATTACAGCCTTAGGAAAGGCTACTTCGTATGGAACTGTAGTATGTGGTCCGCACGAAGATGTAGTTTTCGTGAATTCGAGCGGGAGTAACAAGAGTAGGCTTGTGCAAAACCCCTACTGGGTTTGCACAAGGCGGTCTGTTGGTACTTAGACTATAGACTAGGTCAATCCTAAGACACGACCTAATTCCCTATAGTTATGGCTCTGATACCAATCTATCACACCCCAAACGATGGGGGAATCATCGGGGCGTGGCACTGAGCGAAACAGGTTGTCCAAAAGAATCCATAACAACTATTAATGACGATATATTTAACGTTAATGTCCCATACCACTAACATATAAAGTAAAAATAATCATTACAGATAGCGTGTCCCAAAAGCAAATAAACTGTTCTGACAACTCAGATTTCTTATTTGGTGGGTTTCTAGACTTCCTACTTGAATCGTCACAGCATACATAGCATCCTATCAACGTGTCACATACGTTAAAATAAAGTCAATACATAAAATGTAAACGTGAGTACACAAGTTTGAGTAGCATATAGTAGCGAAACACATAACCATCATGTAACACGTAGAAATGTGAATCAAGTAAGCTATCGACAATGACGCATGCAACTGACATGACTGCGAGTTGTAGAATGCGCAACACAGCTTCACCACTGTGAACATGTGAAGTAAAGCCCTTAACAACCCCTGAACAAACAGGTGCTAAGTCCAAACTATAGTACTATCGTTGCTAAGGTGTCAGGCAAACAATCACTGTGTAAACATAACATACAAGCATTCATTGAATCACGTATAGCATGCGAAAGCGGTTAGCGTTTATAAAAGAGTTTGAGTATTGTGTGCATTGTGTGTTGATATAGAACGTATGCAACACCCAAAAGTGCGTTAAGCGGAAAAGGGTTCGAGTATACTCACAGTATGTGCTTAACAATTAAACACAACCTTGATTGGATTGAAGGGAGCACGTTGGAGTTAGCCTGAGCATAGAACAGTAGCGTAAGCATTGAACGGTGCGTAACAGAGTGTCGGATGTGCTGTGTGTCGGATGATGATCCGGTCGAATGAGCATAACCCATACGAGCGGATGGTTATCCGAGTGGATGCGGATGGTCATCCGAGCGGATGACCATTCAAACGGATGGCCATGCGAATGAGATATGGGTGTTTGCAAATCGTTTCAAAAACTTTTGAAGTTTTCATTGTAGTATTTAAACAGTGTAAAGTATAGATGCCAAGTCATCCGGTCAGATGGTCATCTGGACGGATGGCCATTCGATCGGATGGCTATTCGATCAAGAGTTTGGTAGTTTGAAGTTTTGGTCAGATCGTTTTGAACAAGGAATATTATGAGAGACATGTCACCTTGTCGAATGGTCATTCGATCGAATGGTTATTCGATCGGATGGCCACTCGAGTGGCAATCTGTGGATTTGAAAACTTTTTGTAAAATGTTCTAAGTAAAAAAGTTTGAGTTTAACGGAGACGGCGTGACGACGTGTCAAACAACGGAAACACACCAAGGTCCAGCTTATTCGACCGGATAGGAATTACCCCATTCGATCAGTTTCATTGTCCTTGATGGAATTTCATGTTCAACCCGTGAATCGGTTATCTCTTTGGTGAAAATTGTTTCTCAGACCGTCTCTTAACTAGATAATGTGTAGAGGGCCTGAATGAGTCTAGCATCCATCGGTTTTCGAGTAAAAGTGAAGAAAAGTTGAAAACTGTTGAGAAATGTTGAAATCTTGTTGAGATTCGTGTTGAATAGTGTGGAAATCCTTTAGATCTGAACTAATCTTGATGAGATGATGTCACACAACAGTTTGCATAAGAAGTGTGTAGTGTGTAGTGTTGATGATTGTACAAGATTTGAGGAGACACACTTACGAAATAGCCTTGAATCGTGAAGAAAAGTGCCTGAAAGTGACTTGGGAGCATTTGGTCAGATGGAGCTGACACATCAGTGAAAGGGACGTGTACGACGTGTACGACGGGTATTTATAGGGTGAGAGGAAAGTTAAGGCGGTGGAGTAGTGCAAAGGTGTCAAATGGGCATCCCTTCAGATGGCCATCCGATCGGATGGTCATCCGAACGGATCTCCATTCGGTCAGATGTCCATTCGGAAAACCGTGTTGTGCGAGTTGGTTTTCCAACTTTCGTTTCATGTGTTAAGCGTTGCATTGCGTTTAATCGAGTTGCGAGTAAGCGTTGCGTTGAGATAACCACATAACATTAAGCAAGTAATCACACAATTAACACAAATAACACATAAATGCATAAAAGTAAATATGCGTTTCGAGTTGCGTTGAGATTGCGTTGAGAGTTCGTTGCGATAGCGTTAGTATAAACAAGCGATAATGTGCTATAAAATGTGTTTAAATAGTATGCGTTGTAAACTGCGTTTAAATGCGATAACTGTGTTTTGAATAAGTGTTGTGAACGCGTTGTAAAGTATAGTTTAAAGTAGTTAACCCGTAGCGATAATCAGAATCTCGAGAGTACAAGTAGTTAAGCAAGAAAAGACAGATACAAGTAATGACCCGACAAGTCAGGTTGTTACAGTTGTAGCGAAGAGTGATTGTGTTAGAACACGATGTTGCCCTGAAAGAAGCACATATCTTATCTTTGTAAGCTCAAATATCAAGCAAAGATCAGACTATCGAACAACTACAAGGTGATGTGGGTATGCTGACATATGTTGTATATGATTTGAAAGCTAAGCTAGAAAAGAAGTTCGAGAACGTAATCAAGAATCGTTTGTTTGCTGATCCGACTCTGTTGCATGGTGGTCCTGCAAACTGATTCAGCAACTAATCCAATAAACCCAGGGGGAGAGTGTCAGACCCTGACTTTTGCGGAAGCGTGATTATTGGTGTGACTTCTTAATACCATTGCATACGATCATAACAACACTATATGATAAAACTAGTAGATGTATATCCATTAATTTAAGTTTAAAAGTAATATAGCAAAATTGTTTGAAACGTCGATACCAAATTCAAGTTACAATTCATAACATATTTTAAGGAGTTCAAAAAGACTCAACAAAGATTTTAAAACAAACCCGAGGTTAGGACCACGTATCTCATCCAGGATTAAGATACGTCTCCTAAGCCCTAAAGACTTGGATGACATCTTTATTCACGATGCAGCTTAAAAACTACAACGCCCGCCAGATCCATTCACTAATTACTTGAAAGACATGTAGTTTGAAAAATCAACATAAAGTTGAGCGAGTTCATGTAAAAGTGAGTATGTATAAACCTTTGAAATATGTTTGTATGTATGAAAATCCCTGGTATGTAGCAAATAAGGAAAAAGAGATCACCATTGGGTTGCAAAGCCAATGATATGTGTGAAATGCCGTAGGAAGACTCAAACCTAGCAGATTTTTGCGTCGGGCTCAAAGTCACCCTGAGGTCCGTATAGTGGGCCTGGAGTTGGGCTCGCTACACGCAGATAGATCTACCGCTATTGACCCTCGGTCCTACTATGAGGATTAATGGCCTCAGTTTCCGCCTACCCACTCACATGATCTAAGTAGTAACCCTCCTTAAGCTAACCATATCATGTATAAAAGTATCCGTAATTACTGTAACATGTATTCTACCCCCGAAGTATAAAAACTGAAAACAGTTAAGAGAAAAGGGGGACATGAACTCACAGAAGTGCGTCTCGAAATAGTCAATCCCAATCAACCTGCTGCGTGACGACCTACACGTACTAACTTCTATTAGACGGACGGCCGTGCCTTGGCTTAAGGTTTAACATTTTTGGGAAATAGTTAGACAACTATTTCGTATTTACACTTCTTAATTATTTAATAATTATATTCCTTCCCAAGGATGGGGGTTTTAATACATGTGTGTTTTGTAATTCCGAAAATATATTTTTAAGTCTCACTTGAAAAATATATTTTAAATCACTTGTCTAAAATATCCTGACTCCAAAATATACATATTTTTCCCAAAAATATTATATTTTACTTCATTCGATTTCCAAAATAATACTTTATCAAAATACACATTTAAGAGTATTTTCTGAAAATACATAAGTTACATTTTAAAGTTCGTGTTGTAATAACAATACCGGTGTAACTTAAATATTTATTTGTGATGGCGTTAGTATTATTTTGGAGTCGTAGTTTCATGATATTTCAAGTAATATTATTTTTTTACCCTAAAAATAATATATATCTAGTTCACAAAATAATCACATAGTCACACAAGCGTTTTATTATGAAATATATATTCTAAATATATATCTAACAAGTTTTAACCGACACTTGGTTACTTTGTAGTAAAAATCATGGCGAAGTTTATTTGGAAAAACAAGTTAAAAATTTATTTATAAACCCTTGTCACAAAAATATATCCAAGTGTTATATTTCTAGAAAAATTTCGCCAGAGTTTCCTCTATAACTGGAGGTGGCCACGCTTTCAAGCGTATCATTTTCTTTTCAAAAAATTCAATCAAACCATTTAACAATCATCAATATACCATATTTAAACATCAAACTTGTCAAAATAATCCTATATCACAAACTCATGAACTTGAAAGTTTTGTAAAAATATGTAGTAACTTTCTAACATGTTTAGTAGATCTAGTTATCTTTAAGAATAACATTAGTTTCTTAAAAACTTTACTTTTAAGGAACTTGAAGTTTTACAACTTCTAGTCAAGGTTTACAAAAATATTTCTTTGCCAAACTTTCTTGTCACACAAGTGTTTACACACTTGTTTTTTCACTAAAATGCCTTTAGATTATGTAAGATCCGGGTTTTTAACAAGACTTGCATCTTTCACTTGGTTCTTCTGAAAAACCACTTGTAGATCTTTAGATCTACTAGTTTAGAACCTTATTTTACAAGAAAAATTACATTTACTCAAGTTCATGTTTCATGAGTGGAAGGGTTCATCATCTTTTATAATTTTAACACTAACTTACTACTAGTTCATGTTCTTGAACATGATCTAGTATGGTTAGATGATGATCCATCCCACTTCTAGTGATAAACAACATCAAGTAATCACAACTAGACAAGTTTCACAAGATTTACACAACTAGTTTCTCTTTATCCAATTATTCATCATATGATCAAGACTTTATGTCATGTTCTTGTGTGTTCTTGATTTTTAACCATTAAATCTTATATTAACCACCATAAACAAGATCAAGAGGATGTTTAGAGGCACTTACTACTAGCTCGAGGCTAGGGAAGAAACAAGACGTAAACGTGGTGGATAAAAGAAATCTAGGGAGGTTCTTGAGCTTCCGAGTGCACCGAGCTTGTTTGTATGTCACCTTGCACCTTTGAGTGTATGTGGAATGATTGAGCAAGAAGCAAAAATGGTGGTGGTGATAGGGCTATGTTCGGCCGAAGCTTTCAAGGGAGAGAAGGAGAGGAGTTGTTTGGTGTTGGTGGTTTGTGAAATGAAGGTTATAACCTCTTATGCTTACTACTCATTTCCTTATTATCAAACATATATTATGTCTTCTAGATATACAACATAGGTGAATAAAATAATCAAGAAATTGCAAGGGTGGGTTACCCTTGTGGTGACCGTGAGTAGGGGGGTTAAGAATTGGTTTGCAATGGTATAGTTAGGTTTTAGTTGAAATCCAATGGTGTTTAGTTAGGACATTTATGTGTGTTATTTAATATAACGGGTGTTAGGGTATTCGGGGACCCTAACTAGCTCAAAAAGGTAAAAACAATGTCTTTGACAATATTTTTGTGTTCCGGGTAAAGTCCGGTTGTTTGGTTGGATATTGATCCGTTAAAGTGTCAAGTAAGTATTTAAAGTGTCTTTTATAGTGTTTTTAGTGACACAATAAATTCCCAACACTTTGGAAAGTGTCTAGTATTATTTTACCAAGTCTTTGCACTTTACTAGTTATGTTGAATGCTGAATTTTTTGTATAAAGTGCAGAATTTTGTAATTAAAGCATATTTTAGGCACATCCGGTCACTATAACTATCACCTAGTGACGCAGTTTTATAATCCTCACCTCCCTACACTCCCTACTAGTGTAGTATTCTATTCTTGGCTCATACTGGCCTCAAAACAATATCTGTCTAGGTGCTGGCATTATCAGCATGTTTCTGGGTTATGCGTTTAGTGTGCTAACTGTGCTTTGTGCATCAAGTTTGTCACTATAGTTTTGTGTGAAGTAAATGGAGTGACAGTATGAAACGTGATGCATATGTATGTATGTAACAGAAATCAGTAAGCAGTTAAATCAATAGTTTTAATCAAGTACAGTCATTAAGCACATATTAAATATAAATTAATTGTACGGATACCTGTAATTTTTAGGGTTGTCACATTCTCCCCCCGTTAAGAAAATTTCGTCTTCGAAATTTGTACTATCTTAACACCTTATGATTCCGTCACATGTGTATGTATATAAATAATATCGAGGTGTTTGATGAGTCCAAAAATATATAACAATCCGAATCCTAGGGTTAATAGGTATGTGCCTTTAGCATTAGATGTTAAATGTACGAGACGTATTTGACGTATAGTCTAGTGTAATCCAGCTAGCAGGGGGGTTCCACAAAAGAGGAGTTTTGACTAATAAGATTCTCAATGATCGATTGCAATATGCAGACGAGTTTTCACAAACCATAGCATTCACTATGTGAATTTAAAATCAACAACTCAAATGTAATAGTAAGTTAATCTGTCAACTCCCGAGTAAATGATTGGTAAGGTTTAGTGTGTTGACATTTTTAAATTTCGAAAGTACACCAAATGAAATACAAGCGAATCTGGTGTATTATTGTCGTGATTCGTAGTTGCATCAGAAACGTTTAAATGACAAGTTGAACGAAAGTATATGCGGTTTTGTGTGAAACGTTTGACCCTGATTAGCACAAGCTACAAGTTTGTAACGACACCATAAGGAGTCGTACTGACTTAATTCAAGTATAATGGTGGCTGAACAAGTTCACCGTGTTTGAGGTCCAATGAAAGTGTACTGAGTCAATCTGAAGGTTTGATTTACGGAATGTCATGGAGTTTTCAGTTGAATATGGAGTATCAAAGAGCCACTGTTTTTGATTGCAGGTGAAAAGTAATAAGTATCGCAAGGCATTCGATTAATTATGAAAGAATCATTACGAGGTACATTGCGGTATGAAATAAATCTATGTACCATTGTTTTAACACACCACTGTGTAGAGACCGCTTTATTTAAATGAACAAGACGGATTTAAAGCAAGTTAATGAATAAACAATTAAATCCGCGTAGGAGGTGTGTAACCAACATAGCGCAAGCTTCGTCTTCGTGAAGGTTCCACCGCAAAGTGTTGAATTCGACAAACGACTTAGTGGGACCGTAGACTAACTAAGTCTACT
Source organism: Helianthus annuus (assembly GCF_002127325.2). Classification (NCBI taxonomy): domain Eukaryota; kingdom Viridiplantae; phylum Streptophyta; class Magnoliopsida; order Asterales; family Asteraceae; genus Helianthus; species Helianthus annuus. Next base: position 28,309,404 of record NC_035433.2, on the reverse strand, counting down.
ATGACTCGTAACGAAAGAACATTTACGAAGATACTTGGATATGATGTTTTCAATACATCATATGATGTCTTAAATATGCGAATTGGATAAGCTCAAGCAATTGAACTGGGTTTCAGCGTAACTCGACAATAAACGTATGCATTAATAAGGAAATCTCGTTATGGTAACAAAGTGACCCATGAATGTAATTTGGAATAAAAGAAGTTTCAAGAGAGTGCGTTGGCTTGACAGCAAAAGAGCCAACAATAATGATAATGTAGGTCATTCGAATCATGAATAAGTAATTAGGTTTAGCAAAATAATATGTAAATTTCAAAGAGATGTTTGTTTGAAACGAAACCACATGCGTAACAAATGATGCATGTATGTCAGGTAAGTTTTCAAGAAAAGGAATAATGAGTATCTGCTAAAATGAGGAAATAACCAGGTATTGAAGCAAATGTGTGTTCGCTCTCAGCGTGGAAAAATTAACGTGATGCAACTACCAGTAAGGGGAGTAGAGATGCAAACCTTTACTTGCTAGAAGTCAAAGAAATTCAAGTACTCTCGGTTTGGTCAGCGGAACAGGCATATATGTCAGGTTAATGGTATCTGTTTGAGTTAATGGATGTGGTTCCTGATGGTCCTAAGTACATATTTCCTAGATTTTTCAGAGTTTAGTATTTGGTGTAGGATCGTACTATGCCTCGTGTAGGAAACGCCATTCTTGTGTATGTTTGAATCAAGTCATTGTCCTACAATCTCCCCGGTACACTCTCTTCCTGAATTTACCGCCAATGACTCTCGATCGTCGATTAGTCGTGTATTAGTAGTCGGATCCTCACAGTTAGTGAAATAAGTAGCTCCTCAATCCTTAGCAAGTGCCGCCGACTCTGCTTAGCTAGCTCGTCCGACTCCTGGTCATTTGATGTTCAACGTCCTTTCTTTTGATGAGCAGAACTGAGGTTATTCAAAAGGAAAGTTTTGGTCTGTTATCTTCCTTCTCTATCTACTACTGAAACTACACTGTCAATCCTTGCATTTCTGTAGGTGTAATCCGTTAGGGCGCGTTGGTCGCAGACGCGACGCCAGAAGTCAGATCTATGCAAAATTTGACTCGTCGATGAGGAAGTAATTTTGGTAAGTCTTCGAGGAAGATTCTAGGATATTCTCTGATCACAGGAATATCTTCATGTTTTGGTTCTTCGACTCCCCTGTCCGCGACCTGAGTCAGGAAAGCAACACATCCTATTCGCATCAATTTTCGTGCCTCCAAGCAATTCGTGATCTGTGGAGACGTATCCTGCTTCGTGAGTCATGATCGTTTCTTTGTTCGTCATTGGGATGCGAACATCAATCTTTGTTCGGTCGCTTGGCAACTAATCCATCCCAGTTACCACGTAACGACTTCCCCTTAACTAGATCTTATTAAGTACTGGATATCTATCTCACTTACTACTAAAAGAAGTATATTCTGAAGCTAAAATTTGACAACAATATCAAATACCACAGACGCATAACATTGACTATTATGAGGCGTACCAATGACCATGTTTGGGATTCTGGCGTGCTTCTCTAGCTCCGGTGTTTAGACATTCTCCCCACGATTTTGTTTAATCTCCCTTGGGCAATCTTTCCTAAAGTGCCCCATATCTCCGCAGTTATAACATCCCTTACCTTTCATTCCACATTTCGTCTCATGCTAACACGTTTCCCTACTGTGCCCCACTATGCCACAGTTGTCACACTTCTCCTTTTTACATCGCCCGGTATTATGTCGTCGACACTTGTCGCATTGAGGTAATTTACCCATGTACTCTCTTCCCTTTTTGACCTCGTCCTTGTTATTTGCCCGATCACCTCCTTGAAATTCACTGAGCTTTCTTTTGTTCTTCTCAGATGTCCCTACTGGAGTTTCCTTCTTCTTGTCCGGGATTGAAAGTCTTCCCAATCTAAGTGCTTCCTTAGTGAGCTCCAGGCTTATCATATGCGCAATCATAGTTATTGGTGGCGTTGATACTGTCATCAGGCTCAAGGCTTGAGGTGCCAGTTCCCAAATGGATTGCTCCATTCTCTTCAACTCGGGTTCTACCAGGTACGGAATGACTCGCGACAAATCACAAAGCCTTTGCACGTGCTCCACCACTTTTGGACCTTCCATCTTTAGTTTCCAGAATTCTAATTCCAGCTTTTGGATCTCATCTGAGAGCAATACTCCCTACGCATTATTTCCTTCAGCTCACTCCATGTTAACGCATATGCTACAGCCTCGCCCATTTCTCGAACCTTAAGGTCCCACCATAACAGAGCCCTATCTTGTAGCACTACGGAAAACGTATGGGACTTGTTGCTCTAGCGTACAGCTACTCGTTCGCACAACAGAGTCCACATTCTCAGCCCATTTTAGAAAAGCTATGGCACCTCTAGTGCCACCGAAGTTCAGGGGTTTGCATTCTAGAAAATGTTAGTAGGTACAACCTGCACTTAGGAAATCATCATCATAGTAAGTATTAGCAAGGCACTTGGGGATTTTCTGAACGTGTTGTAATGTGTCTTGGATGACTTAAACATTACCATTCGGTAGGTCACTCCTTGAGGTACCTTCGCTGTATTTGTAGCAAAGAACCTCGTGCCGTGCTATGACCCGTGAGGCGTGCGCTTGCCATTCTGCCTCGGTCAGTCGAGTGATCTCTTGATGAGACATCTTCTAGGAAGAAGTTCAGGTTAGTTTGGTCTCTTCTATTTGTTTGGAAATCATATCTATTTGCACGTATTTAATCCTCATATCACACATCACGCAACAGCACAAGCAAGTAATTGGTATCATGTTTAATGAAAGTATAACAAACAAACAAGTGTATCTCAATCATAGCACATTCTTGTTATATCAGTAGCACGTATTACGATTAGGTTCTCATTAAACAGGTAAGCATATTGCGTCATAATCATAGCATAAGCATGTAATTTGGGAATTATGTTTAATGAGAGCATAGCAAGTAAGTACGTAGTATTACAATTATAGTACGCACAAATAGATTAATAACGTGCTTGACGAAGATATAGCGACGGTGTTCTCGTTGGTCACTGATCACAAGGTATTGTCGCATGCTTAATGATGATTGACTTCTCATTATTCCTTGGCCACAATTGCATTGTCCTATAAAACGTAACACATTAACAGGGACACAGGGTCACCCTACCCTGGCCCATTAAATATTTTAGTGTATCAAAATTACGTAGTCAGATGTGGTCTTCCAAAATCTCCACAATCTTGGTGTCTCTACCCACCGTAATGCAATCCGCGTAATCCAGACATCAACTATACTGGTCACTGAGGTGGAGGAGGAAAGAAAAGTAAACTGTCGACGTGCATGAATCCCTCCTCGAGCTTGTACATACGTCGAAGTAACTGATTGATCTGCTGTTTGTCAGAAAAGAAAACGAGCCTTAATAACCAAGAGGGCGTATTAGCAGTAGGTGAGTGTGTCAAAAGGGGACTGTGATGAGTGTGGGGGAACAAAGTGTACTGGCACAGACAGGGTGGAGGACGGGGTGTCTTCCATAAACTTTTCAGACAATATGTTGTCTTGTGATGTAAGCACTTAAATCACGTTTTCGGTTATGTAATGTTTTGCATTTGAAGTTGCCAATTGTGGTGTCAGCTCAAGCTCCAACATTCTGCGACTCATATCCTCAAGTTGTAGTTGATGTTACAGGAGCAACTCATCTCGTGTGTGGCCTCCATAACGTGAGGGATGGCAAGGGTCTAATGTCAGCATAGTGTGTTGTAGGAACCCTCGAAATGGCTCGTCTGGCATTGTAGAGGTGAATGTAGCAAACGGTGCGACATGTGAAGTTGGGAAAATGCTGCTGTAGCAATGAATCGTTATGCGAGTACTGACCTGAAGTACCTTCCCATGGTGCGGTCATATATTGAAAGGAAGCAATAGGCGCGTTGGCACAATGGACGTCGGTCTTCGTAAGAGCAACATCAGTGGGTGAAGATACAGGTATAAACGTCTCAACTGATAGGTAGATCATTAGGTTTAGGTGTTGAGTCGGGTATAAGGGATGCATAGTCTGGTATGTCAAAGGAAACAGGGTCGTGATCAGGTAATGGTGCAGGTTCAGCAGGTACAACATCAGGCTGACCCAAAAGGGACCGGAGCTGGATCAGAAGCAGGTTCTGGGTCGTGTAACGGTGTGGTGCCTCGAGCAGATGATAGTTGCAGTAGTCATAACGTCGTTGTCTGCTTTAGTAGTGGAAAGCTATAATCTGGCTGTCTGTAAGGCTGCAGATGTCACAGACTCAAAGGAGCCTGGAATTGAGGGTATACTAGAATCAGAGGATAGCTGGACAACAGGGATCTCAAAATGTACAATCAGTAACAATGTTCTCATCTAACTTTCCATCATCATGGGTGTTATCGGAAGGACCATCAATATCACGTAGATATCGTTATCAATTGTTCGTCGAGTAATCAACCTTCGGAAGGAATGTCCACAAGAGGCGCATTGTCGAGGATCGGAGCCATGGTGTGCTCATCATCGGGATGTCTAGTGACGAAGGGGTCCTGGACTGAAATAAGAGTGACAGAAGGATTCTTGTCAGAGAAACCACTCGCAAAGGTAAAGTATCACCAAAATCTGGTAGCGCGGACTGTTAGAAGTCATCCTCGTCCTTGGTCAGCATGTCAGGGTCACTCTCCATGTCTGACATAAGCATCTCAGGCGCAGGTACAGTCACATCATCGGTGGCGGCGGCTGTAGAGTTACCAATGTCTAATAACTCGCCTTCTAAACAGTGCAACGCATGTGCCGGTTCATAACAGTCATAGTATGTATACCAATAGTAATTATTAATCAATTAGTGTATGCAAAATTTCCACCACATATTCACGTATATCAATAGTCAGTAATTAAGCGTGTAAGTAATAACAATGTAAGCATGTAATCATCCTAGTCTTCCCCAGACTACCCTCCCCAGTCTCTCAGACTAAAACTCCTTAGTCTCTCAGACTAACTCCCTGGTCTCTAAGACCAACTCCCTGGTCTCTAAGACCAATTTCCCAACCTCTAAGACTAAATCCCTGGTTTCTAAGACCATCCTCCCACTCTCTAAGACTACATCCCTGATCTCTAAGATCATCCTCCCAGTCTGTAAGACTGATCCTCCCTCAGCCTCTAAGGCTGATCCTCCCTCAGCCTTTAGGGCTGAAATATAAATTTTGAAAAAAAAAGTGTATGTGTACCTTTTATTTGTAAAAATATTTTGTATCCTGGATCTGGAAGTTTTGTGTATGCAATGAAAACATGTTGTGAAAACATTTTCGTGAGAGCCCTAATGATCGTAGTCTAGACTCAAAAAGAATCCTAGTTCGCTACGACCGAAGCTCTGATACCAAGTTGTCACACCCTGACTTTTGCGGAAGCCTGATTATTGGTGTGACTTCTTAATACAATTGCATACGATCATAACAACACTATATGATAAAACCAGTAGATGTACATCCATTAATTTAAGTTAAAAGGTAGTATAGCATAATTGTTTGAAACGTCGATACCAAATTCAAGATACAATTCATAACATATTTTAAGGAGTTCAAAAAGACTCAACAAAAGATTTTAAAACAAACCTGAGGTTAGGACCACGTATCTCGTCCAGGATTAAGATACGTCTCCTAAGCCCTAAAGACTTGGATGACATCTTTATTCACGACGCAGCTTAAAAACTCCAACGCCCGCCAGATCCATGTACTAATTACCTGAAATACATGGAGTTTGAAAAATCAACATAAAGTTGTGCGACTTCATGTAAAAGTGAGTATGTATAAACCTTTGAAATATGTTTGTATGTATGAAAATCCCTGGTATGTAGCAAATAAGGAAAAAGAGATCACCATTGGGTTGCAAAGCCAATTATATGTGTGAAGTGATATAGGAAGACTCAAACCTAGCAGATTTTTGCGTCGGTCTCAAAGTCACCCCGAGGTCCGTACAGTGGGCCTGGAGTTGGGCTCGCTACACCCAGATAGATCTACCGCTACTGACCCTCGGTCCTACTATGAGGATTAATGGCCTCAGTTTCCGCCTACCCACTCACATGATCTAAGTAGTAACCCTCCTTAAGCTAACCATACCATGTATAAAAGTATCCGTAATTACTGTAACATGTATTCCACCCCCGAAGTATAAAAACTGAAAACAGTTAAGAGAAAAGGGGGACATGAACTCACAGAAGTGCGTCTCGAAATTGTCAATCCCAATCAACCTGCTGCGTGACGACCTACACGTACTAACTTCTATTAGACGGACGGCCGTGCCTTGGCTTAAGGTTTAACGTTTTTGGGAAATAGTTAGACAACTATTTCGTATTTACACTTCTTAATTATTTAATAATTATATACCTTCCCAAGGATGGGGGTTTTAATACATGTGTGTTTTATAATTCCGAAAATATATTTTTATGTCTCACTTGAAAAATATATTTTAAATCACTTGTCTAAAATATTTTGACACCAAAATATACATATTTTTCCCAAAAATATTATATTTTACTTCATTCGATTTCCAAAATAATAATTTATCAAAATACACATTTAAGAGTATTTTCCGAAAATACATAAGTTACATTTTAAAGTTCGTGTTGTAATAACAATACCGGTGTAACTTAAATATTTATTTGTGATGGCGTTAATATTATTTTGGAGTTGTAGTTTCATGATATTTCAAGTAATATTATTTTTTTACCATAAAAATAATATATATCTAGTTCACAAAATAATCACATAGTCACACAAGCGTTTTATTATGAAATATATATTCTAAATATATATCTAACAAGTTTTATTTACGAAAATCCACCTCCGACACTTGGTTATTTTGTAATAAAAATCATGGCGAAGTTTATTTGGAAAAACAAGTTAAAAATTTATTTATAAACACTTGTCACAAAAATATATCCAAGTGTTATATTTCTAGAAAAATTTCGCCAGAGTTTCCTCTGTAACCGGAGGTGGCCACGCTTTCAAGCGTATCATTTTCTTTTCAAAAAATTCAATCAAACCATTTAACAATCATCAATATACCATATTTAAACATCAAACTTGTCAAAATAATCCTAAATCACAAACTCATGAACTTGAAAGTTTTGTAAAAATATGTAGTAACTTTCTAACATGTTTAGTAGATCTTGTTATCTTTAAAAAATAACATTAGTTTCTTAAAAACTTTACTTTTAAGGAACTTGAAGTTTTACAACTTCTAGTCAAGGTTTACAAAAAATATTTCTTTGCCAAACTTTCTTGTCACACAAGTGTTTACACACTTGTTTATTCACTAAAATGCCTTTAGATTATGTATCCGGGTTTTTAACAAGACTTGCATGTTTCACTTGGTTCTTCAGAAAACCACATGTAGATCTTTAGATCTACTAGTTTAGAACCTTATTTTACAAGAAAAATTACATTTACTCAAGTTCATGTTTCATGAGTGGAAGGGTTCATCATCTTTTATAATTTTAACACTAACTTACTACTAGTTCATATTCTTGAACATGATCTAGTATGGTTAGATGATGATCCATCCCACTTCTAGTGATAAACAACATCAAGTAATCACAACTAGACAAGTTTCACAAGATTTACACAACTAGTTTCTCTTTCTCCAACTTATTCATCATATGATCAAGACTTTATGTCATGTTCTTGTGTGTTCTTGATTTTTAACCATTAAATCTTGTATTAACCACCATAAACAAGATCAATGTTAGTGCATTACGTCTATTGACTTCGTCTTGTATCATGTAATATAATAGAATAGGATAGGATATCCAGTGCACGAGGTTCGAGAAACGAAAGTTGGTGGTTTAGCAAGAAGTTCCGCTTATATGGACATTGTCCATAAAAACGAAACCTTTAGCAAATAGTTCCGCTCTTATGGACAGTCCATATAAGCGAAACTATCCAACTATAAATAGGTGCATGTTTAGTTCATTTGGTAACTTCTAGAACTTGTAACGAAGTGCTGCCAATTTGCTTTCAGGTTGTAAACATTGTTAAAATCAATCAAAGAAGCATTATAATTAGTTTGAGTGTCTGATTCATTGATTCCGCCTTTGAATTGGATAAACAACTCTTCTGATTGACTCATTCGGGTTCAACAACGATCCTACAAGTGGTATCAGAGCACAGGAGGAAGAGTTTAGCTCAATTGGATCTGTTTTCTGTCTTCTACATCTTCTTTTTCGATTTGAACAAGTTCCATGGTTAAAATTGGCCAAATTTTTTACAGGATGTGTATTAGTGGATAATAACAAACCCTTGAAAGTTTCATATCAAAATTCAACCTAAAAATGGACAAAATAACCTTCGGATGTGGTTTCGCTTATTCGGACATTGAATAGGTTCGCTTGAAAGACACATAGTTCCGCTTGAAATACATTAGTTCTGCTCCACCTTGATAGGTCCGCTTTTGTGTCATCATTTGTCAAGGTTCCGTTTCAAAGGTCATTAGTTCCGCTTGTCCGAACTGTGTAGTTCCGCTCATCCGGACAATTTGAGTTTCGCTCGAACGGACATATTAGATTCGCTTATTCGAACAATTGACTTTCGCTTGAATGAACAACTTATAGATCCGCTTATCTGGACATAGTCTGGTCCGCTTATTTGTCATCAAAGGTTCCGCTTATTTAGCTCAACGAGGTCCGCTTATTGGTCCAATAAGGGTTCACTCATTCTATCCAAACAGGGTTCGCTTATCTGTCCAACCAGTTTAGCTCATTAGTCAACTTGGGTTTTGCTCATACGTTCGATCTGATTTCGCCCATGTGTCATATTTTCACTCGAAAGTGAACATTTCCATATCGGGATCATTTCGTGTCAATCAAGTGTCAGTCAGTTTCAGTTTATTTGATATTGATTGTACTGATTGTTTGTGTTTGTTTGTTGCTTTCAGGTTTGAAGATTAAAGTGAGAGATTCAAGAAACATTTTAAAGATGTCAGATTTTAGCGAAGAGTTTTACAACACGTTTTATAACACGTTTACTTCAGAAGATATACCAATTACTCCAAAGAATGCTACTAAAGTGATATCAGAAAGTTTGAGTTACGACAATGTGTACGGAAATCATCAGAGACCACCAAAGCTCATGAATATCGATGATTATCACTGGTGGTATGAAAGATTTGAGAATTGGGTGCAAGCTTATGCGTATGATAGCTGGATTTGTTTGACTTTGGGATATGTAAAACCAAGAAATGAAAGACGTGAACTGATCACACTGAAAGATTTCACAGCAGATGATAAGAGAGAACATTCAGCAGAATTGAGAATGAAAACTCTACTTCAACAATCTATCAGAGAGGATATTTTTTTCACTGCTTCAGTATGGTGAAACATCTAAGTCAATTTGGGAAGCGTTAAAATTGAAAGCTGAAGGAGGGAAAGATATCAAGAAAAACAAAATATCGTTGTTGAAAAAAGAGTTTGACATGTTTAGCTGCATGAAGAATGAAACAGTTCGTCAAATGATTGAATGATTTTGTCATCTAAAGATTGAGCTGGAGAGATTTGAAATTAACAAGGAGAGAGAAGAAATGGTAGATAAACTTATTGAAGCTTTACCACATGAAGATGATTGGAAAACATATGTGATTGTGTTGAAAAATGATGCTAACTTTGATAGACTGTCATTAGATCAATTGATAGAAAAAATAGAGGGGCATGATCTGTTGATTCAAAAACAAAACAAGATGTCAAGTTCTAACTATCAACAAAATGTTGGTTTGTACTATCGAACAGGGTTGATACAAAACAATGAATCTCTAAGGATCGAAACGGGTTTTACGGCAGAAAAGACCAATGATTCACCGAAGAATACATCTTCAAGTTATGATCCGGGATATCATGCATCATCTGCATCTGGATCGTCAAATTTAAATTCCAATCTTGATTGGAAGAATTCTCCATTGTTGAACAATGAATTTGCTCAACAGCATATGAGCTTTTTAGCTTCCATTCTGGTATCTTATGAAGGTTTAATTGCAGGAAAGATCGGAAATCCTAACATGACAAAAGAGGATTACGATCAGGTGGATCCAGAAGAAATGGAACTGATGGATATTCGTTGGTGCATGGCGAGTGTCATTCGAAGAGCTCAACGATTCATGGAGATCACTGGCAGAAGATGTTTGGAAGGACCTGAAATGAAGATGGGTTTTGACAAAAACAAGGTTACTTGCTTCAAGTGTAAGGAAAAAGGTCACTTCATGAGAGAATGTCCAAACAACAGAGTTGATGAAAGTGTAAATCCATTTCGTGAGGACTATTACAAAAAGGCTATCTATCACAAGAACAACGAACAGTCAACCAGAAAGCAAATTGATGGAGGATCATCCAAAGAAAAGAGAGCTGCTTTGTCATTTTGTGATCATAATATGGATAGTATAGATGATGATTATGAAAGATCTGTACAATCTATAGTTCAAAATTATGATTGGGAAAAATGTTTAAAAGAGTCAGAAGGACCCAGTTTCATAATCTATGATGATGAAGGTTATGATTGGAGTCAACATGATGAAGAGGTTGCCGAAGTGGAAGCTACAGCAATGACTGCTGAAGTAACACTTACTCGTGAAGAAAGACATGCACGTATGAGATTGGATGATATGTATGATGCTTAAAAAGAAGCAACACTAGCAGGCAGGTGGAGCAGAGAAAAAGAATGTTGTGTTGATCCTCAAGGAAATCCAACGGTTGATTCGAAGACAGTTGACCTTGATGCATTAGTTGCGGCTATACCTACTGTGAGTGTTTGGTGCAAAGGCCTTAGGGAGATTCCAAGGTACAAAGAGCAGGTTGAAGAAGGTATTCGGAAGGTAATATTTGCTAGTCTGGATGAGAAGAAAAAGAAGAAGACAGTTGAAGAAATTGTGACTGAGAGTGAGAAGATGGTGAATGAAGTGAAGAAGGTTGAAGAAAAAGCCGAGGATGTTGTTGAAGAGAAAACACAAGTGGCTGAGGAAGATCAGATTCAGAAAGCTGAAGAAACCACAGTGCCAGTCACTGAGGTAATTATTCAAATTGATACTTCTGATAAAATTGATAATGAAGCTGAACAACAATGCAAGAAATGCATGGAAACGTGCAGTGCTTGTATTGAGAAAGATGAAAAACTCAACAACAGAGACATTGAATTTACTAAAATAGATAAAATTTTCAAAGAAAAATGTCATGAGATGATTGAAAATGAAAAGTTTTTGAAACAAGAAAATGAAAAATTGAAACAAAAATGTGATGATCTTGAAACAGAAAACAAGGTATTAAAAGAAAAGTGTTCAGCTGTTTGTAACGAATGTGTTCCAAAAGACATCAAAATTCAAGAGTTGCAAAAAGAATATGATGTAATGAAATTGTCATATGATACTATAAAAGAAGCATATGAAACTTTAAAAGGTAAAGTCAAAAGTCTAGATGATAGATTGGGTGCTTGTCAAAGAAACACTAAATTTCTTGAAGCTAGATTTGAAGATAAACAAAGAGTGTTAAACCAATATATTGATGATGTTGCTAAACTTAAACAAGAATTGGCAGAAAAAGAAAAGTTAGTCAATAAATTGCAAAGCTATCATTCATCTTCATATATTCTGGAACGTATTTTCAACATCACACCCGGTGAGAAAGAGTCTGAAAAGAACAAAAAGGGAAGAGGGTCTGAATACCATCAAGTTCCACCACCGTTGGAGAATAATTATACATTCTATGATGGCGAAAAAGTGGAAAAAGTAATCAACATGATTGATCAGTTACCTGATAACATCGATGTGACTTACACCAAATCTGATGATATCAGTGATTCAGAGGTGGTAGGTAAGGTTGTTGAAAGTGTCTTCAAAGAAGAGTCGGTTGATACAGGTAAACCTGAATCACAAGATGAAAATGAAGGAAATTTTCATGATGGGTATCTGAAAAACACAAAATCTGAGAAAAATTTGAAAGATGATTCAAAGGGATTGGTTTATACCATGATTGGATCAGACAAATTATTCTTAGATGTTGTATTCCCGATTCAGAATGTGATTTCAGAAAAGGTGACAAAGTTTTTAAAATGGTTGAGATTGAGAAGTCTGGAATTTCAAAGTTTGTTGGTAAGAGTCGTAAAGGTTCGTATAACAAACCTGGTTTCAAAAAGAAAAACATGAAGGCTGGTTTGGGTTATAAGAAGAAACAGAATCGAAAGAAAAATGAAGTGCCAAATTATCAGGCTAAATTGAGTTTTGTTCAAGGAAACAGTTTAGCTGAAGAAAAAGAACTCAAAATGGGACAGTCTAATGCTGAGTTTGAGGCATAAAAGAAAAAGCAACAACCACAGGTCAAAGATGTGTCCATGAGAACAAGTTTCAAATGTGATCAAAAAGGACATCTTGCACGCAAGTGTCCAAATCTAAAAACTGTGGATGTTGATCAAAAGAAGATTGATGCTGAGAAACAAAAATCTGAGAATGTGGGACAAAGGTCAACCAAATTTGATTCGAAACAAACTTGGAGGTATAACTCAAACAAGTTTGCTTCAAATCAAAATTGGAAATCAAATCCTAACAGGTTCAATTCAAGACAGACCTGGAATTCTCACACACCCAGATTCAGAACAACACAAAGTTGGAAAACATCAGTTGATATGACAAAACCCCAAGAGTTTTGGAAACCAAAAAATGTTGTTCAAAACCAAGGTGTTCAAAAAGATTCACATTTTTACAAACGTGGTACACCGAATGGTCAAACATGGAGTGTTAAGAAACATGTTGATTCGGTAAAAGATGAGAAAGTTAAAGTTAAAATTGAGAAAGTTTTTGTGAAAAATGATAAAGAGTTTCCAGCATTGAATGAAAATTATTGTGTTGAAATGCCTAAGGTCCAACAGACCTGGGCTAAGTTGTTCAAGTAATTCAATTAGTTCAATGTGCAGGTGCTCAAGAATTCTGGAGATTGTAAGTTTGAAGGTTGGAGCAGCCTGGCACACCAAGAGGAGGAGAAGACTGCTGGGCCCTGTGTTGGTCGAAATAGGGAGATTATTAGTGTTTTTGTACATAAATAAACAATATTTCAAAAACTCTAAAAACTTGAAAAAGTAAAAACCAAAAATATGTTATGTTTTAGTTTTTGTTAAAATAAATGTTAATTGAATACGCCGAAACCCTCACGGCTGAACAAATATGATTACATTCATCAGACTGAAAAACGGTTTTCAAACTGTAAAAATCAATGTGTTGTAAATCATGGGGGTAATTACTGCTTTTAGTGTATTTTAGTTCACAAGATGCAGAACATGGATGGCAAGACAAAGCTATCAGTATCATGTTGTCAAATTTCTTTTAATGGTTTTGCATTTTAGGGGGAGAAAAATTGTCAGAAAATACAAAAACATTAGAAAATTTGAAAAAGCCAAAAACATGATAAAAATTCAAAAATTGAGTTTTTGCGTAAAAAGAGGAAATGATAGTACATCAGTAGACAGTTACAGTATGTTAAAGAATTGTATAGAATTTAATAAGTGTTAAACAGTCTCACTGATGATATGTCGATAGGTTTTTATACACTTAGTAAATTTTTTCGGGATATAAACCTAACTTCAAACACTTGCTTATTTTGTGGGGAACACTACTTGGATATATAGGTAACCCCTGAAATCTCGTTTGAAAGGTCCCATATTCTGAGATACTAGGTCTTTATACTCGGTGATATCTGGGGTATTATTCCGGGACTTCGATCTGCTGTATGGAAGTACTGACCTAGTCCCCGAATAATACTTTCTGCAAATGCTTGAAACATAGCATCGCCCTCAGCAAGCTGATGAAACAATAAATTGATAGTCGCTGTTGTTGTATCTAAAAGATCCTTTAAAGGGGACACACCGAAAAGTCGAAGCCGTCATCTCTCTGCGTATACAGAAGTATCGACCTGAGCTCTCACGGCCCTCGCATTTAACCCCTTACAGATATCATTTGTGGTATATTCACCTGTAAGACTGAATATCTGGGATTCTGGATACGGGAGTATATTCAAGAGGTAGGACACATGAATGAGTTTAAGTTCTTAAAACATCTAATTCGTATCCTGAATCAGTTGAAATTTGTATGAAAATTTAAGTGGATCAGTATATCGACAATCTAAGTGAATTGTTTAGTTCTTAATGTGAAATTAAGCTCAACGGTACTTGTAACTTGTCAAAAACTGATATGATCCTCTGTCGCATACTTAAACAAAAATATTATCTGTAAATATGTTTGTAAATATTTTTTTACTGCTTTATATTTTTAGAAAATACAAAAAGATTTTGATTTCTGCTTTATTTTCGACAACCGATATCTAACATGCTGAGTTTCAAAATCTGAGAAAGTTGATTGTGTTTCTGAAAATAAAATAAGTTCATTAATTTGAAACTTGACATTGAAGATCAAAAATTTCAAAAACAGTTTGTGATATCTCCAAGGTCATTAGTTTGGACTTGGATGATAAACTGTGAGGGAGTTGGATTCTTTAATGCTGCCATATCTGTTAAGTTGGTTGATACGGGGAGTGGAGTAGAGAATTTATTTGTTGGTTTTAAAATGTTGTTCCTTAAATAGTGTTTGAGTGATTGCAGGATAGGATACCAGACTACGATCCCGGAAGCAGAGTCTAAGGGGGAGTCTGAAGACAAGCTGAAAGTGAGGAAGAGCTTGTAGCTGGAAAGCTAGGTGTCGATCCCTAAAAAGCACGGAAGCTTGATGAGAGGGGGAGCCAGCTGATAATGAAGCTGTTGATGATAGAGCTAGTGATGATATCCTGGTGAAAGAGTCAAAGTTAGAAGCTGCGCAAAAAGAAAGAATGATGGATGCTTACATTGTTACAATCTGAATGAGATGGCAATATGATCAAGACTGAAGAGGTGTCATAACAGAGAATGGTCACTGAAGACTTCGTCAATATCCGAGGGGGAGTCTGTTAGTGCATTACGTCTATTGACTTCGTCTTGTATCATGTAATAGAATAGAATAGGATAGGATATCCAGTGCACGAGGTTCGAGAAACGAAAGTTGGTGGTTTAGCAAGAAGTTCCGCTTATATGGACATTGTCCATAAAAGCGAAACCTTTAGCAAATAGTTCCGCTCTTATGGACAGTCCATATAAGCGAAACTATCCAACTATAAATAGGTGCATGTTTAGTTCATTTGGTAACTTCTGGAACTTGTAACGAAGTGCTGCCAATTTACTTTCAGGTTGTAAACATTGTTAAAATCAATCAAAGAAGCATTATAATTAGTTTGAGCGTTTGATTCATTGATTCCGCCTTTGAATTGGATAAACAACTCTTCTGATTGACTCATTCGGGTTCAACAACGATCCTACAATCAAGAGGATGTTTAGAGGCACTTACTACTAGCTCGAGGCTAGGGAAGAAACAACACATAAACGAGGTGGATAAAAGAAATCTAGGGAGGTTCTTGAGCTTCCGAGTGCACCGGGCTTGTTTGTATGTCACCTTGCACCTTTGAGTGTATGTGGAATGATTGAGCAAGAAGCAAAAATGGTGGTGGTGATAGGGCTATGTTCGGCCGAAGCTTTCAAGGGAGAGAAGGAGAGGAGTTGTTTGGTGTTGGTGGTTTGTGAAATGAAGGTTATAACCTCTTATGCTTACTACCCATTTCCTTATTATCCAACATATATTATGTCTTCTAGATATACAACATAGGTGAATAAAATAATCAAGAAATTGCAAGGGTGGGTCACCCTTGTGGTGACCGTGAGTAGGGGGTTAAGGGTTGGTTTGCAATGGTATAGTTAGGTTTTAGTTGAAAGCCAATGGTGTTTAGTTAGGACATTTATGTGTGTTATTTAATATAACGGGTGTTAGGGTATTCGGGGACCCTAACTAACTCAAAAAGGTAAAAACAATGTCTTTGACAATATTTTTGTGTTCCGGGTAAAGTCCGGTTGTTCGGTTGGATATTGATCCATTATGGTGTCAAGTAAGTATTTAAAGTGTCTTTTATAGTGTTTTTAGTGACACAATAAATTTCCAACACTTTAGAAAGTGTCTAGTATTATTTTACCAAGTCTTTGCACTTTACTAGTTATGTTGAATGCTGAATTTTTTGTATAAAGTGCAGAATTTTGTAATTAAAGCATGTTTTAGGCACATCCAGTCACTATAACTATCACCTAGTTACGCAGTTTTATAATCCTCACCTCCCTACACTCCCTACTAGTGTAGTATTCTATTCCTGGCTCATACTGGCCTCAAAACAATGTCTGTCTAGGTGCTGGCATTATCAGCATGTTTCTGGGTTATCCGTTTAGTGTGCTGACTGTGCTTTGTGCATCAAGTTTGTCACTATAGTTTTGTGTGAAGTAAATGGAGTGACAGTATGAAATGTGATGCATATGTATCTATGTAACAGAAATCAGTAAGCTGTTAAATCGATAGTTGTAATCAAGTACAGTCATTAAGCACATATTAAATATAAATTAATTGTACGGATACCTGTAAATTTTAGGGTTGTCGCAGAGATTGTTAGTACCTAAAGGTTTATGGATTAGTAGGATAATGGACCAAGATTCTAGAAGGTGGGTATTAGAGTGGGCTTTGGGGAATATGGGCCTAGGGTTTTGGGGGAAATGCTCCCTAAACCTTTCTATAAATAGCGAATGACAATTAGGAGCATGGGTTGGTTGTTTTTTTAGAAACTTATATTAGACAAATCTTTGTATGCAAGTTTAAGCATTCCAACCAACAGATCTTTCTTCTTGTTCTTGTTATTTCTTGAAGATCATCAAGTTTTGATTCTGCTCATCCTTGGTGATTGTTTGATATCGTTGTTTGATCCGGTTTTTCGGGACTTACAGAGTCAACACAAGCTTGAATGTATTCATCAAAACGACCACAATTTACACAATTAAAACAAGGACGATTGGTTTATAACACGGGCGATTGGTTTATAACACGGACGATTGGTTTATAACATGGACGAATGTTTTATGAAACAGACGATTGGTTTATACAAGGTAAGTGACTTAGATAACGGGACGGGTGTAAT